>NC_133207.1:8604299-8694299 GCF_958299795.1 Porites lutea | reverse complement strand
GAAGAAGAAGAAGAAGAAGAAGAAGAAGAAGTTAATTATCGTTTTCCTTTGATAATATCTTTTACAAGTTCTACATTTTGCAAAACCACCACTCGGCTTTAAACAAAAAAGAGAAAAAAATAAATCTTATTAATTCCCTATGGAAGACATTGCTTCATCTAACTCACTTGAAATATGACAGGTAGAGTTCTTGTACTGAAATAAGAGCAACTGCTTGCTGGATTCCTACATTTCCAACTGACCAGGTGCACAGCAGATGACCGTAATAACCTTTCCGGCCAAAACGTAGCTGGCCAAATGATTGATTTAAACTTCCTCCGCAAACTATGAAGTAAACAATGCCAACAAGTTAATTGAATACTCCACTCTCTTTACACCGGACACTACAGGGGCCTTAAATCATTGTCCTTTTTAGTGAGAGTCCTAGTCTGCTACAAAGCCGTTTTTAGTGTCGTCACGCTCCTCCCTACGCGTTGCGTGAGGACACTAAAAACGGCTGTGTAACAGAGAGTCCGTAATAGCAGGAGTTTATTTCAGTCGAACATCTGTAATTCATTTTTTGCCTGATATTTAGCTGCTGTCCGTATAGCGTTGTCCGTCATAAAAGCGTGCCCTCAAGGCGAGAGTTGACTGTATTAGGAATTCTATTGGCCGGCGAAAAAAAAATTAAATGAAAGAGAATTATAGGATAAGCATGAACTCAAAGCATCATTAGGTATAGAGAAGTTGAGAAGCTAAATATTCTTTTAACGTTTCCCGACTTTAAGTTCAGATGGTAGCAAATATACAAACAAAATCACAGTAAAGACGAAATGTTTTATCATTTAAAAATGATATTTTCTACGTTCCTTAACTAACATTGTCAAACTCGTTTTTAAAGCATTAATTTATACCAGGACGCTCTGAAAAATTCATTGTCACATACTCATGTAAAAACAACGACAACAAAAATCAAAACCAAAAACAAAATAAAACATATTTTTCCTCAACTCTGTTACTAAATGTATTTTTTCATTACATTGGTTATACAATGTTATATGTGCGTCAAATTAACATTTACCCAATCAGTTATCTACACCATCTATATCAGAATGGTCGGTACTATACTAAGCGAAACCCACATAATATGACAATAATGCGACGTACGACGTACCTCCAGCGCATATCACAGATGCATCTTCACTGTGAACGCAGTTATGGATACCCCATCCGCTGTGCTGACAATAGCCTATAGAACTTTCACTTCCCGAGCATGCAACATCATCCAACCAAATTTGACCACTTCCGGCGCCAAATCGGGCAGAACCTGGGGCACTTATCGCTCCAGGAAATCCAAGCTGGCGACAAACAACTTGCGCGTCATATATATCCCAGGAGTCATCACAAACAGTTCCCCAGATGTTATTATAATAAACTTCAACTCTTCCTTCCCAGCTTCCAGATCCTCCAACCAGCCGTAAACCTAACAATGGTAAAAGGAAAAATTGAAAACACACACAAACAAGATTAGGTCCCATGACCTTCCTTAAGAGCTGGTGCATTTTTTCAAGGGGAGTAGAGGAGGGCGGTGCAAATATAGTGATCAGGTCCATTCCCTTTAAATAAAAGTCTATAGCACGACTTAATTTCATACGTAGATTTTAATTAACTCGAATAAGATATATACTGAAAACGAAAATAGTTTCACATTAAACTGGTAGAAATCAACAAAAGCAGTTTTTGCTTAAAACTTGCTTGAAATGTAAAAAAATAATAATAATAAATAAATAAAACGACATATTTTACTCGTTTTCTTTTTGTTTTGTTTTTGTTTTTGTTTTTTTTTGTTTTACCGAGACGCAATCCCAATTGGGAGCTAGGAGGCGACCTGTTGGCTATTTTAAAAACACAAGCAATAATTTAAATTTGGAACTGCTAATAGAAAATCCTCGGGAAGACCTAAAACAAAATCAGCTGGCGGTCAGGGAGAGATTTGAAATCAGGGCCTTTTACCTGGGATTCGGAGTAAAAATTACTTCGCTTCGCTAACTACTCGGCAGCGTGGCCTTGAGTTAAAAGAAATAACCTGTATTCTACGTGAAAATGCACTTAGCTTCCCAGGTACAGGAACAGTTAGAAACACTAAATAATGCAAAGAGAACACAGCTTTAAAAACAAGTTGCAAATGGCAATCTGCAGCTATTTACAAGCGTGGTCCATTTGCATCTGGGATGACCGAAAAACAAATCCAGCTATAGTAGACGGAACGGGACGTAAGCCCGGAAGTGCCGGATGGCATTAGAAGTATTGGCCACTCGGTCACGCTGTTTCCCATAATACTTTTGTTTTTATTCACCATTTTCACATATACCGTAATGCACCTTGCCCCAGGTGGAAATCTTATAAGATCTTGTAAGATCTTGTAAGAATCTTGTAAGACGCTTATTAAGAGCGGCTTTCCGTAAATATCGACCCACTGTCGGCACAAGTTGAAAATTTGATTTCGCTCATTTTTGGCTCATCGATAACCCTTAATGAGCAATGAAACATGCTGTAGTTAGTTTCCCCAAATAACGTGTTCTTTTGTGAAAATTCGAGAAAACTCATTTCGCCCGTTCGCAGCTCAAAATCCACTTCCGGTAAAGCAAAATTTTACACAAATTTCATTGACTCGTACGTCAAACCACAACGATTTGGCAGCCTTTGAAAAACACGAATAGTTTTTATGACCCTTTCTTTCTTATGAGACGATAAATTTATGAAAGCTGTAAAAATGTTGTGGCCAAAAAGGTATTGTTAAAAATAGGCCCCATTGACAATTTTTGGAATTCAAAATTATAGGGATAAAATAATGCAAATTTTTACAATTCGCTATAACTTAAAATTTCGCAAATTGACTCTCTACGGCTTGACTAGGCCCCAATCTATCAGAAAATCAAAACAAATCTCTGGGTAAACGATTTTAAGTAGCCCGCAAGACCTCGAGTTCAACCCTAATTTTACGAAAAATCGCGACATTCCAGTTGTTAGAAATAGCGTTACACGGCCCGTCACGCCAGCGGTGTTAACGACAGATACGCTTTAAACATTCTATTCAACGTTGATCACGTGCCAAATTCCAGCGTACAATCTATATTACATCTTTCAATACACTTATCTTATTTAGAAGAGTCATTTTGTTTGGATACAATAACTAGTGCAGAATTGCCCAAAAGTCGCCTTTTTTGAGCGACGTAGGCCAGACGTAGACGACCTAGACCAACGAAAACAGAGTTTGAACAAATACAGCGGTATGTTTTACTAATTCAAGCATCCGTCAAAAGGCATAAATACGTTAAATTTAATACGAGGATAACCAATATTAACTAATTAGAACACTTTCTTTTTTCTCGCGAGTTTTCTCTTTCAAATAACTATGTATAAGTATACATGTACGTTTCGATGTATTACTATCACGCTTATAAAGGTACTTTGTAAGGAAAGTTTCAGAAAATATTTTCACTCGTTTCGATCGAGGATGAAACATTATCATCAAAAACAAATCGCCAAAAACTTTCCCCTACAGGAAAACGGAAAATAGAAAAAAAAAGGGCGTTTTACACATGCTAAAGCAGGAATAGTTGCAGCGTGAGTACGAGCTTTTAAAATGTCAAATACTCCTAAATGGACATCTATAGATCACTTGCATCGGCACTGGAAAATACTCTCTAGCCCACTATGAACTAGCCTGTTCCAAGGGTTGAAAACGTTGAAGATTTTAGGAGGGAGAGAGTAGGAGGATCTTTCGCCCTCTCTGCCTAATCCCGCCCCTTCGCCATTTTTTCTAGCTCACTTTCTTTGCTTTTTCCCAACTATCTTAAGACCTGTTACAGGTTAAATACGTGCATTCCTTCATTTCCAGCTTTTTATGGTATATATTCAACTTGAGCGTCGAGCACTTTTGGCGCTTTGTTATTGATCAGCAGGAACGGATTTGGTAGTACTAAGTTTTCAACTGCTTTTAATTATACGGCGTAACTGTCTTTTTTTTCTTTCTTGTTTTCTTCCTGTTATTTTTCTTTGTCAGTTTCTATCGTATTTTTTATTTTTTTTCCAGCTCCCCAGGCTAACTCAATCTCTCTCCCCCCCCCCCGCCCCCCCCCCCCTCCCCATCCTCCCTCTCTGCTCCAGACAAGAGAGAACGACCATTCGTTCGACTATTCCGCGTTCTTGGCTTACACAAAAAGTACGGGCTGTTTTGTGGTATGAAAGTCTTTGCACTGATTGACGTTTTAGTGTCATGGAAAATCTAGCTGTAATACTGAACTGCAGATGACAGGGTAAAAGACTGAACGTTCCTTTCAACAGTGTTTGGAAAGAGAACATCCTCTTTTTCGCAAAAAAATAAAAATAGGGAAACAAAATAGAGTATAATACTAAACCTAAGAAGAATCTTGTAACGAACGAATGGGAACACCTAAAAAGGAAAGACAGACTTGACGATTTTTCTCATCCTCCATAGCCTTAGTCCATGAAACTTAGACGCCCATGGTACCCCCTAAAACGTCTTTCCTCATGCTATATATACTACGGATAAGCCCTCAATAGATGACCCTCAATAGTCCATTTTTATTTTTCATACAGAATTAAGTAATAAAGGACACAGAAAAAAATGAAAAATGAAAACAAGATTCACTTATGATATTTTTGAAACGTTTGTTGGTAGTCCGCATATGTAGACGGCGCATCGCCGACGTCTACTCCTTGTTCAAGGCCTTTCGTCTACAAAAATACCATGTTCAAGACGCTTGGAATTGTATAACCTGTTTAAGAATCAAGGCTTCCAAAACCTTAGCTTTGTCTTTGTCACAAAACCGAATTAGACTGAGAGCCTTAGTCTGCTTTATGTAAGTACCGTGTACATCTCCGGAGGAATTGTTTGCAGCCAGCCCTCAAAACCCAGGGACTTCGCCTGCCGCTGGTCAATATATACGAAGGCTATTCCAAAGGACTGCTCCAGAAAAAAACTATTTTCCTTAACATTTGTCTGTGGTAGAAGAATAGCGAGTTTGCTGTTGGTGTCTCTTAAAAAGTAATTAGAGGTATTGCAACGATATGCCATTGTTACGATCTACTATGCACTTAACAAGGCCTCAAGGTACTTAAGATATATTACGCATAGTCTTCGATACACCCGCCTCTCACCGCTCTTTGAAGAGATATCCCTAGCGGCAGATAGCGATGAGAGGAAGCTGTATCGCAGGCTTTTGGACACGAGGCTTTTCTACTTTTTTACATATAGGCTCCTCTTTGGAGTAAAATAGAATGATTTAAAAAAAGATAATTAAAACTACACGATGCCAATTCATTGAAAGATAGAAATCTACAATACTGTGTTTTTGCTACAGGGGTGTACTTTGTCGTACTGGACTTGAACTAATAGTCTGCCCTTTCTGTTTTGTTTCTGAACTAGAGTATATATTAAAAATGTGCACATTTGAACTAAAAATAGCTTGTTTTGTGGAAGGATTTTTTGTTAGGCATACCTTTTAATGAGTAAAATCTTAATTTAAGAAACTGTTCTTTTTTTTTTTTTTCAAAATCCAGTATCTTGACTTAATAGATTAAAAAAATATATATATATATTATATATATATATATATATATATATATATATATATATATATATATATATATATATATATATATATATATATATATATATATATATATAAACACAAGTGAAACTCTAAAAATTGCCTTGAACGGGATTTGAACCCGCGTCCTCGACTCTCTAGTTTCCGATGTGTTAACCACTACACCACCAAGACAACCACGCTAACGCGCAGTCGAATTGAAGGCTTTATGGCTCACGGGACTCCCTAAACAAATTTTTAGAGTTCACAGAGGCCACTGGAAGGTGCTAACATATATATATATATATATATATATATATATATATATATATATATATATATATATATATATGTTTCAGCAGTGCAATGTTACTTATTCTTGAATTCACTATTTTTAATTGATGAGGCAAATAAATGTAACACCAAACATGGGGATTGACTGAGAAAGTCTTTGCAATTGACTTGGGGGACCCTTTTTCTAAAGAATCAGGTCTTGATGTATTGTCAAGGAAACATTCCAGAATCCTGACCAAGAGAGTTGAAAGCTCTCTCAACAATACCTTTTTTTCCTCTTGCAAGATTGCCGGTTAAAATCTAGACCAAGCCCTTGAAAAATCTAGAACTTCACAGACAAAATCTTGAAAATATTGCAAAAGAAGTTGTTAAGATTCTAGTTACAGTTCAAACCAAGATCTCTGCAAGTTTATTAATCAAGATTCTTACAAGATCTTGTAAGGTTTTGGTAAGATTCTTTTAAGATCTTATAAAGTCTTACAAGAATCTTGATTAAGATCTTTTAAGATCTTACAAGATCTTCGTTAAGATTCTTGTAAGATCTTGGAACTTATCTTTTAAGATCTTGGTTAAGATTCTTATAAGATCTTGTAAGATTCTTGTAAGAATCTTACAACATCTTACAAGAATCTTAATAAGATACTTGTTAAGATCTTGGTAAGAATCTTAATAAGAATCTTGTTAAGATCCTAATAAGATTTCCACCTGGGTACTTATTCTCCAGATTTTTACAGAACCAACCTTTCCAATTTTTCCTGGCCCAGAATTAGTCGTCCCAAGAGGAATTGAGGACAATGGTTACGCAAAATTTTGGGCGGTAAACAAGGTGCATTATGGTCTATGTGGAAATGGTATATGAGGAATAACACGGAATGTAACCAAATATTTTTAAGCATAATCAACGAGGGGAATATTTAGGGACGGACCATTACAAAACTTATGGGGGGCGGGCCAAGTACAAAAAAAAAATTCGCGTAAGGGAAAATTAAATGAAAAAAAATTCTTGCACGCCAATTAACCCTAAAAAATATTCATACAATGGCCTGAAAAAAATTCATACAAGGAATTTGATAACGAAAAAAAATTCCTCCTGCTCGAAAATTCCTCTCTCCCCCCTCCCCATAACTTTTCTAATGGTCCGTCCCTTACCTCCAATGCTAGGACAATTGCCACTAGTGATTGCCACATCATCGATAGCGATATCTCCTGTGTATGACGACCCCGCAATTCCCTCAAAGATTACCTATAAACAGAATACAAATGTGGAAAATGGGAAGTCTTTAAAAAGTTGGGGTGAGTCAAAAAAGATGGATCGCTGCGAGGGGAAACCGAAATAAAATTTAATAATAAAATTTAAAAAAGCCATGATTAAGAAAGAGAGCTAATCGACAGAAAGCAAACTAACATTCACATTACCCTCAGAATTAGATTTATACCTAGTGGTCCGTTGTAGCACACATGCAATTTCAAAACATACTTCACTTGTGCGAGTAACTAATTTAAATAATTGACACTCGGTATATCTGATAAATCATACAAGATTAAAAAAAAAAAAAAAAAAAAAAAAGGGAAGAAGGTCGGCAAGGTCATATGATAGATCATTTTTATCAAAGCGTCATTTTTAACTGATGACCTCTTAAAATAATATTTAAAGATTTCCTGCAAATATTACGGGAAGATTTTAGCCACGTGAAATCAACGAATATCAGTCGTGATTTTTTGAGAAGCAAACCATATCAAACTTACATTGTTGCGCAAATATATCGTTTTCATTGCTCGTGTCCAGTACAAACCCTGGTTCCCAGATACATTGAAAACCAGCTCATTCCCGCTGTAAACATTAAGAGTTCCTATGGTATCACCATACATGTGATAATAGAAAACGAGACAAGCTGCTGCTCCATTTCCAGAAACAGACAACTGAAGTTTTGCGTTGTCACCTTGTCGCCTAGGGGACGAAGTCTCTATATACATGTAGTATCCTGAAAGAGCATAATGATAATAATAATGATTCTGTGGAAAGTTTGAACTCATGAACGTAGTCCTGTTCTGGAACAAACGCCACTGACTCGTAGTCAACAGTTACCGGCGCTGTACGCACAAACGACTTATTGACGGAATTAAGCAAAACTAACTGCGAGAGAGCGACTGGAAAACTGACAGGTCAATCAGGTCAATAACCAGAGTACAATACCAACGACTGACGTGATACAACTACTTTGATGACTATTGCACAGGTTGTCGAAAAGTCGGTCACTGTCAACAACAACAGTCCTATTCAGGACTACGTTCACCCGGACGATCAGACTCAACCTACTTTTCATATATAGATTTAGCCATCGCTAAAAGCGAAGCTCCCGTTAATAAATTCATAGCATACATCAAACAATAAACTTGTGTTCCACAAATTATTTATGGGCACATTCATGGGAATTTTGAGGGAAAGGCTAGGTGATTTTACATAGAGTTCAAGTTCAAGAGTTAAACAAATTTTACACCAAGTTAATAGTCTTTAGGCAAACCCAAAAAGAGCAATCATCTTCGATGACAGTAGATTAGGCCTGGAAAACAGATAAAAGACCTAAAAAAGGGTGTGAGGAAATCTGCATATGTCTCGTATTAGCGGAATTATTGCATTTCAAACTAAAAAGTCAAATCTCGAGCGCGAGTTACGCAAAGAAACTGACATAAAATGAGTTACAACGGGAAATCGGAAAATTCCTCATGCCGTTTTGTTACCAAGTCAGGAAATGTTAATGAGGTAACGGATGTGGAACTATATTCAATACAGATATTTGCGACTTACGAATCAGCTGTAATAGTTGATTTTAATTTCTCTTTGACATGATTTGTATGTCACTGGACATGATTTGTGTATCAAAAAGAGCGATCAATTTTTATCCATCCATTTCAATAAAAGCAAATGGAATCACTTCCCATTATAGTGGACAACCTCGAACCGTGACTTCGTCGTGTAAATATGCAGCACCGAAGAAAGACAAAAAGCTAACCATTTTTGATCAAATTATTTTAAGGTTAATTATAACTATAACAAGATTGTCAAATCTGATTGGCTATCAACTGCCCTGATTTCAGCCTTAGTTGGTTAATAGGACGGTACCCGTCATGCCTAAGTAATTAGACAGAACGCGCCATTACGCCCGCGCTTAAATGGCTTTTTTTTTCACTGCTAGCAAAACAAAATTTCAAATTTCGTGTGTTTTGATTTAAAAAATAGCCTATAATATCACAAATATAATAACAATAATAATAATAATAATAATAATAATAATAATAATAATGATAATAATGATAAATGCTTCGAAACAGGCTATAACAGTGCCGATCAAATAAGTTTTGCATACAATAAGTTTTGTTGTTTTCACCAAGCTGCAGTTAAACTGATTCTATTTCAGTACATTAAGAGATAGACTCATATCCAGGTTGGAGGGAGGAGGAGGATGAAAATGGGGGGACGGGTTGGGCTTATAACTGGGGAAGCTTACAAGCAACGCTGTACGGTATAGTCGGTACGGTATTTACATCTGTTACATATTTAGAAGACAGAGCCCTTTTTAAAATTATTTACAGTATGTATGTATGTACAGTATTGTACATACCGTTTCCGGTAGTGTGATCTGATGAAGGCCCCGTATTTGAAGATGAAGTACTTCCTCTTTGGCGTGTCCAGTCAAATATGTCTGAGGATGATTGACTCCATCCATAACACAATCCATAGTCAAAGTTACAAGATGCTTGAGCAGAAGGTGACGTCCAGGGCACGGACGTTGTTTGTGCTGTTGGTATAGAGAAGTTGCTTTTTTTTGTAAATTTATCACACTTTGTAGTTCAGGCGATAACTGTATGCTACACGCTAACAAACAAACAGATGCAAACAGTAATATGGCCGTAATGCGAGTCTTAATTATTGATTGTCTCGTACGACGTACCTCCTGAGCATGTCACCGATGCATCTTCACTGTGACCACAGTTATGGATACCCTTAGCCTTAGAACTTTAAGGGACTGGTCAAAAAAGTATATGGGGGGTGGTCCGGAGCAGAGAGGGAATCGGTCAGGCGGTTTTTAGCCTCGTGCAAGAGGTCGGTCGTGCAATTTTCAGCTATCCTTAAGGGGTAGGTGGTCACCCTATTTTATTACACAGATAGCAACTCATTTAAATACTAACGAGACAGTTGACTACACTTGTTAAATAAAACACAGCCAGCTGGAATTATTGCTAAAACACTCTCAAACCTGTTGTGTGTGAAAATGCAAGAGGTGAAAGGCCGCACATCTATACCGGTGTGAAACCCTTTGTTAACCTTTTTTGGCTCTAACGAGCATGTTCTTTAATGGTTTTCCTTTCCTGTAAGGACATGATAAGTAGTTCTTTAAAACTTTAGCGAAGTTATGGTTGGTCTTGTGTAAGATTTCACTTTTTCATTCAAGCTTCCTTTATAGTAGACAATGAGAGTTGGTATTGTGTCACGAATGGCAATATCTCTTTTTCCTCCTTGTTTTTTTGTTTTAGAAGTTTAGACTCCCTTTCTGTGAATTATATTTTTGATAGCAGGTTTTCTATCAAAGTTTGTGGGTAGCCTCTGTCCATCAAGGGTTTTTGAAATTTGAATTATTTTCCACGGAGGTTGATTCTGAGGAGATTTTTCGTAGGATTCTCAAGGCTAGTCCTTTGACAAATCCCTTTTTAACACTTGGAGGGTGACAGAAGGTGAAATGTGCGGGTGCAGTAAGGTTTCCGCTTGTTTAAAATGTGTCTTTGCATCAACGATAGATTTTTCCTTGAATCTCGTGCCTTTGTATACAACCGTGTCTAAAAACACAGTCTCAGTGTTGGATGTTTCAGCCGTGAATTTAATAGTTGGGTGATGTAAGTTTGCTTCTTCAATGAAGGCTTCTATGTCTGGTTTACGTATGTCCCATAGGGAGAAATATCGTTTATGTAGCATTTCCAAACTGTTGGTTTAAAGACGCTTCTGCTTAGAGTTGTTGTCTCAATATATGCCATGAAAATGTTGGCAAAGGAAACTGTTGTCTTTGTGCCCACTTCAGTTCCACGGGCTTGTAGGTAGTTCTTTTCATTGAAGTGGAAGGAATTTTCTTCGACGATTAGTCAAAGCATTTACGGCGAGTAATGTGTAGGAATAAGTTGTCTTTGCAGAAATTTTTATATGCTTTACAAGCAATTTAAATACCCTGGTTTTGCGGTATATTTGTGTCAAGACTCATAACGTCCATCGAAACAAGAAATGTTCGGTTTTTCACATTTGTCTGCTCAATGAAAGGTATGATTTCTGTGATTTTGATATTGGTTGTAGCAATGTATCAACAAATTTTGTCATGCAGAGAACAAGGCTTTATTGGATTATTGAGAGGAAACCAAAAATCCATTTTTTAATACTAGGTGGTGGGTCATGTAATTTCCAACCTTGCTTTAAAGGTGGGTCAGTCACTTTTGCGCCAAAGGGAGGTGGGTGGGCCATATGTTTTTTATCAACCACATTTCCAAATGCTCCGGCCCACCCCCTCCTCTCCCCATACTTTTTGACCAGTCCCTAATCTCAGTCGGCAAAAGCCACCCAGACGTAAAATGAATAAAGAAAGTTATTATTGTTTCATTGTTCTTGTACTTTAAACAACGAGTAACCCCTTACCTATTCGATGATAGTTCAAAAAGAAAAAACACAAGTTAACTCCGAATTGATTAATAATGATAATAATAAAATATTCCATCTGTATCTAAAAAAAGCAGTAATCGTCGGAAGTATTCTGCCATTACAAAAACCTTGCTTACTGGGAAAGCAAGAATTATAAGAAAACCGTGCGAACTGACAATAAAAATTATAAAAGTACATTATAATTATCGGAACAGACCACAACATGATAACGTTTGCCATAAAATATCTTCTCACGTCTGATCAAAGGAAATGACATCATCAGCCACGTGACGATTTTCGAATTAGGGTTTTTTGTTGCTGAGACAAGATTTCATTAACAAGTTAAAAACTCTAAAAGCCTAATGATGAACAATGTTGTGTTAATGTATTCCCCGACCGATGAAAGGACACCTTACGAACAGGGAGAGAATCGTACGGTGATACGGTTCAGTCGGTAGCCGCGCGATCGATAGTTCATACATTTTTTAAACGTTCCCCGGCATGGACCAAGCCTGAAAGAGTTTACTGTGAGCTTTACATCTAGCTTTGAACAGTTAAAGATTTAAGTCTACACGAAAATTAAAAATAACCGAGTTTTCATCGTTGAAAATTGTCAATCACCATAGAGAAGGATTACAGGCCTCTTTTAAACGTCAGTGTTTACCGAGGTGGTCCAGTAGATAGAGGTGTTCACTTTTAGTTCTAACTGATTTTGAGAGTCCAGGCTCGAATCTCCTTGAAGCAAATTTTCCGTAACCCAGCTCATTCGTCGATTTTCACATGTGCCGCATTTAATTTGAGAGGTAACTGCTCTAAGATGCTGTGAGTCGAGAATGCGACTTAGGTTCAACATAATGACATATGATTTAGAAGTCGCATTCCGCACGTGCCGAATATAATGTATTAATTATGGAAATGCTTACCCATATTGAATATTTTTTTCTTTCTAGAGACTGGGAATATTTACAACAAAAGGAGCTAAGTTCGGCACCATCATATCCGACGTTTGAATCAACTGCCGTATTTAATTACTTCCTTCGACTAAAATAGGTGTTCGGCACTCACAAGAAATTCCACGTTTGAAAGGGGCCTAACATGAAATAAGTTCAGTTTAGTGGTTTGCATATTATGATATGATGTTAAGTTGTTGTTTTCTTTTCAGTAAGAGCAAATTCGTATCTCTCTTTGTAAATCCATTTAACGAATCGGCTTGTGCCGCGACTTAAGAATCAGCCGTAATAGCTGATTTTGCCTTCTCTTTGACATGATTTGTGTGTCACTGGACATGATTTGTATATCAAAAAGAGCGATCAAGTTTCATCCATCCATTTCAATAACAGCAAATGGAATAACTTCTCACTGTAGCGGACAACCTCGAACCGTGACTTCGTCGTATAAATATGTGGCACTGAAGAAAGACGAAAAAGCAAACCCTTTTTTAAGGTTTAAACTAGAAGCTTTATATGGTGTAAAATAATTATAATTACTTTTACCGTTACAACTTGTAATAATAACAATAACAATAACAATAATAACAACAACAACAACAATAAAAATAATAATAATAATAATAATAATAATAATAACAATAAGTACCACAGACTGTACCTGAGGTGCCAGAAGGAGGTGGAGAAGGTGCAACAAATCCATTCATTTTGTTGATTATCCAGGATTTTAAGTTTCGAACGTTAGCATACACGGTTGGCTTCGATGGGGAGGCACAAGGCAGGCCCGTCCAGCTGGCAGCTCCTTCAAGATACCATTTACCACCAAATTCGCACACAAGTGGCCCTCCGCTATCACCATGACAGGCACCCTGACCTCCCTGGACTTTCCCAATGCATATCATGGAGTCGTCTATTTTTCCCGGGTAATAATTGAGACAGCGTTGCTTGGAAACGAGTGGTAAATCAACCTGCATCAGAACGTTTGGTTGTGGACCTGCGTAGTAAATTGTTCCCCAACCAGTGATCCAGCAGGGCTTGGCAGAATTATCAAATGGAAGCTGGAAGTTTGGATCTGAGAGACAAACTAGGCCAACTCCTTTACCAAGCACAGCTGGTCTTGATAACCTAAGCAAGGCAATATCGTTGCTATATGTGTTTGGGTAGTGATAGTTTTCGTGCTGGATTATCCTTATAACGTCAAAATCCTGTTCTGTTCCAATGGCAGACGACAACCTGTAATGTGCTCCCAATCTGTTTAGACAAACAGAAAAAAAAAAACAAACAAACAAAACAAACAAAACTAAAGAAAAACACAAATGAGGTACATCAACACAACTTAACATCCTGCTAATATGTGACATTTCTCGAGAAATCCCACGATTTTGTTGAGAAATTTCTCCCAGGTAAATCACGACTTCATCCTAAAAAAATCATTTAAATTGACGAGCACACAATGCACTTTCCTGACCATGTAAGTATAATTATCATGATTATCAAGTAGCTAGAAAAGGTCCAGGTTGTTTTGACAAATTATTAAATTTTCTCTCTTGCTGAGATTGTATAACTGTATATGAGGGTGATTACATTAAAAAAAAAAAAAGCTCCTTTTAAGGGTAAAAATCCGTCAAAAATGGGCAATTTTACCATTTTTTTAAGATGTTCGAAAATCCTAGGAGAGGCAGGCAGCAAGAAATTTTTACAACTAATGTTCCGAAAATTCTAGATCGTCTTCCGAACAGATATTTTCCGAAATTTGACGTTGGTTGCCCTTAAGTCCCCTAATGTACTCTTGAATAATTAGACTTTTTACTCTTACCTTACTTTAACATCCCACAAAGACATGCTTCTTACACAGTGAGTTGCTGTTAAAACCCATTGAGGATGAATTAAAGATCCTCCACAAAACTGTCTACCGCTGCTTGATAGTAGCATTGCCTGCCAGGGCCAGCCATTGACAGGTGCCTCGGACCCGTTCACAATACGAGGGGTACTGACACTGGGCCTTACACCGCATGTGACTGTAACGACAATACAATTATTAGTATAATTTATAAATTTACATATTTTCCCCAAAATCGACACTGTATGAATGTTACAAATAGAAGCCGGATAAATAGATTAATGTTTGCTTAAGACGTTTTAGGGGAGGGGAGAAGATAGCTGTTTTAGTATTCATTAAATCAGTTGGATTAAAAAAATAAAAAAATAAAAAAATAAAAAAAAACATTACCTTCCTGTAAATTAAAAGCGTCACTTAGCAGGACAATTTCTTACAATTACCAAACCTTTTTACGCGATTTTGTCAAGTGCATTTTACGACTTTGTTGCAAATTCAGTATGAAAATAATTTCTATCTACCAGTGAACACCGAAAAGCCAAAATTCGTCGCTTTCTTGGTATTTGTTTGTACGACTGCTTCAATTATCGCTCAAATTTCGTCTTCCAAAAATGTCTCGAAACGAGACGCCATCTTGGCTCCGGTTCCAAAACAGTGAATAGCCTCGGATATTCCGAGTTATGGGAGCCAATCAAAACGCGTGAAAAATTCTCTTCACTGATTTGGTAAATACTAAATGTAAGTACCTCTAACCCCGAACTGCCTTACTATTTCTATCGAATTTGCCCAATTTTTTTTTTCAGACACGAATCAAATTAACTTTTGTTAAAAATTTAAGAATAAAAATTAGCGAAAAAAGTTTGACACAACGTTTCGATGTCGCCATGACATCATTATCAAGTGACAAAGATAACTCAATATAGACAGTTAAAAGTCACAAAATAAAGAACAAAAGTAACATGTTTGCGCGTGTAAATGAAAAAAAAGAATGTGAAAATGTGTTAAACAGGCAGTTTTGCCCGGATTTTACTTAACGGCAAAATTCAGATGTTTTACGGACAGTGAATTAACCTTCACTGCTCGTCGCCATATTGATGAGCATTATTTTGTTGCTCACTCTTGCCTCTTAAATAGTTAAAAACATATAATTTTAAAACTTTTCTTAACACTTATAGATAAAAAAAAAACAACAACAACAACAACAACAACAACAAAAGCACTTCCTCTCTTACGGTTTGTTGTCATGGTGGCTTCTGATGGAGTTTTATAAGGCTTCCCCATTGTGTCAATCCCAACGACTTCCACAGAATAATTTGTTGAATGAGTGAGTCCGTTGATTTCCGTTGTTGATCGATCTCCACTGACAATCTGATGCAATGCTACACTGCTATTTCTTCTGTTTAAGAAGACAATGTAGTGACGAACTTTACGGTTGAGAACGTTGGTAAGGTTTGTCCACCGAATCAATATGCTGGAGAAGGTTGTGTTCTCCACTGTTAAATTCCAACCAAAAAGCATTTGGGCTAAATACGAAAAAAATATAAAGAATATGAACAAAGCGTCACCTAAGAATATATGAAGAATGAAATATCGATTAATAAAAGAGATATAAGAATCATGCTAAATAACAAGACTGCTTCGCTAAATAAGCTTCGAAATGAAGGAGTTTTAAGCGACCAAGCACATTTTAAGCAATAAAAAGATCAAACAAAACGAAAAAAAAATATCAAGTTGCTGCGTTAAAACTTCCGTCAAAAAAGGCATGCCAAACTCTTTTTTCCTGATTTTTTTTTTTATTAAAAAAAAATGGAAACTTATTTATGACATCAGGAAACTTACCACATAATGAAAAAAAATTAGGCTGTGCGTAATTTATTGAAAGGGCTTAAAGGCAATGAAGCCAATGGTTATTCTTTTTAATTTCAACTATTTTTATTTAATTATTAGTATTATTAATCATTATTATTATTCATGGGTATTATTATTATTATTATTATTATTATATAGGATTTTAAATAGGTTTTGTAATAAAGATTCTTTTCTTCTTCTACATCTTCTTCTTCTTCTTCTTCTTCTTCTTCTTCTTCTTCTTCTTCTTCTTCTTCTTCTTCTTCTTCTTCTTCTTCTTATTATTATTATTATTATTATTATTATTATTATTATTATTATTATTATAGCTTTTTTACAGGGGTTCACCTGTATGAACGCTTGTCCCCAGTACCAGGTAATCAGCTTTGATATTACTTCCCAAGAGACGCAAGTTGAAACTTGCTGTTATGTTGTTTGAGGCATAAAACGGAACCTCTACCAATGATCCACGAACAGAGGACCAGCAGCCGCTTTGGTGAAATTTCAGCACCCCATTGCCGTCAAAAATCTTGAAATATTCACTGTGGTAATAAGGACAGAAAACATAAGGGCTCGTTAAGAGAATTTATAACTTTTCATGTATTCTTCATGTTCCTTTAGATAGCAATTATTGAGTCAGTTATTGCTAAAATAATTTCTGTCTTTCTTTACTTGTTGCAGAGAGACTTTGTGCCTCACTTCCGTGTCCCAATAAACGCACACACACACACATTATGTCCAGGATGACAGGAACGACACATTGGTAGTAGCTGGAGGAATGAAACATTTAACAGTCACATTTCATTTTCTTTGCAAGATATCATTAGATTTGAAAGTATTAGTGTGGTTCATAACAAGTACGCGAAGGAGACATTCTATGATATTTCACATCCCGTTTGAATGGTCCTCTGATTTTTTGGTCCTTTAGCACAGATAATAAGAGCTATCTCAAATAACAGAAAGGCTGTTCTTGTAACCAACTCTAAATTCTAACACAATTACAATGGTTTAAGTGGCTCCTTTCCTCTAGAGTTCAATCATGGTTAAAACTATTAAAATAGTCATGGTCCCCAAACAGATAATAAAATGGTGCTATTTCAATTTTAGTATTGAGTTGTATCGGATTGAACAAAGTAGCAATATCAATTAATACCTGCAATATCCAAAGTTCATCTCCTGAATTAGCACTAGACCAATTGCTTGGGGAATACCGACATTTCCAATTGACCAGAAGCAGTACAAGCTGGTGTAATCAGAATGTGTCACATTTATACCGCCAGAGGATTGGTTGACCACCACCTTGCAAGCTGTAACGAAGATAATTAGAAGAAACAGTTTCGAGTCCGCTTTCAACGCTAAATAAAAGCGCTCAGGATGCAATTTTACAGTCTTATTCTTTATCTTAAGAAAAGATATTTAACAAATTGTAGGAAAAACAATCCTCTGTTTTTTTTCTTCTTATAAATGATAACAATAATAATAATGATGATGATAACTAAAATAATGATAATAGTAATAATAATAATAATGATAATTTTAATAATAAAGACTTCATTGATAAGAAAGCTAACTATAAAATACTATTTACAATTTATTTCGCCTAGAAAACACTATTTACACTATGTTCAGTTAAAACAATATTTACTATTCCTTTCGATTAAAAAAAAAAAAGGACACTCAATTTCCGTTGTAAAAATTCATTCCATTAAAAATATTTTATATATTCGAAAAAAAAATTCAATTAAAAAACGGTTCATTTCAACTAAACTAATTTATGAGCTCACGCCATTAACACACACGCTTGGGTATTAATAATAATAATAATAATAATAATAATAATAACGATAACGATAACGATAACGATAACGATAACGATAACAACGATAACGATAACGATAACGATAACGATAATGATAACGATAACGATAACGATAACGATAACGATAATGATAATGATAATAATAATAATAATAATAATAATCACGATGGTATTTTTATTTGTAATTAAAAAATTGACCAAGACACAACGTAGGCTGACCGCCAAAGTTCATCCGCTGTTCAAAGCGCCTCCGGTCCAGAAAAACATTCTGGGCACAAATTATACCCCGCTCAGCTCTCCTCTACCCCTTCCCCCCTTGTTTTTTTTTTTTTGTTCGTTTGTTTGTTTGTTTGTTTTTTTAATGGTGATGCCTCAAGATTACAATTGGCCATTTTGCCTTAGGTTTTACCTGTGGTAACATAATAAAAAGAGGAACGCGGCCCTTCTCCTTTTGATGTATACGCCGCCACAGAAACACCATAGCGCTGAGCCGGTCCTAGTCCTGTTATCAATGCCCATGTCATATTAGAACTGCTGGTGACTAGACTGCTTGTATTAAATGGTATTGGAAAATAGGCGCTCCTCCTGAAGTAAACTCTATAGCCTAACAATCGGCCATTGTGAAACTGCTGAGGAAGAGGATTCCAAGTAACCTTGAACTGCGTTTCTTTTACTTCAGAGAACGTTATATTGTTAGGAGCACGACCAGGAACTGGAAGAAATACAGCATGTAAGGCAATTATGGATAAGTTAGAAACAAGGCTTTACCAATAACGTAATTGCGCTGTAAATTCTATAAACATACCCGATTCCTCAGTCCACTCTGTGACCTCTGAAGTCTTGTAAACATTTCCGTTATCATTTACACCAAGAACATTGAGTCGATATTCCATATAAGGCGACAGTCCGTACAAAACATCAGATGTGGTATTTCCTTGCAGGATATTTCCACTCACTATACTTCTATTGCCACTTTTTATGACAGTTAGATAGTGCAGAATGTTTTGGCTCAGCAATGTTGATAGATTTTTCCAAGAAACTCCCATACTAGTTGCTGTTTTGTTATCAATGGATACATTCCAACTGGACACTAGCTGAGCTAAAAAGACAGCAATAAAGTTTATTAGTTAACGATGATGATAGAGGTTACAGCGATGGTTCAGTTTAAGAATGTTTATTAAAATTAAATTTCGCCGCGTTATTTGCAACGCCCAGATTCGAATTGGCAAGAGCTTCCAAATCCGTTCGCATAGGTAGCCGAGTAATGAGAGGAAAGACGTACGGTATCCCCTCTAAAATCACGTTTGTACGCTTTACAATATGATCAAGACATGTCAGCCTCGTTTAGAATTGACATATCAATGTAAAAGTTCACGTGGAGTGATTTCTGTTTGTGTTGTTGTTGTTGTCTATCTAGGATATTTGTGGAGTAGAAGCTTCCTGCCCCCAGCCCCTCCCCCCCCCCCCCCTCCAAATCATTCAGAAGCAACGAGGTCAGTGCAGATGAAGTAAGTATTCCTTGTCTAAGCACACTAAATGACAAGGAACATGATCACGACGATGATAAAATGAGAGATGATAAAACATCTCTCAAAATTGTCTCAAAATGCACCAGATTGCACCGCAGCGCGAATTCATTTCCCGCTAGGAAGCTTGTGGCCTTCGGCCTCTCGGGACTTCTCCGGCCCCCAAACGATAATTCTGGCTAGAACCCTGGTTTTTGTTGTTGTAAACTAGTGGAAGTTCCAAAGTTTTAGTTTTCTTCGTAATGCGCTTAGTTTGAAAGCCAGCATTTGGATACACACATTTTTGTTGTTTTTGTCTATTTTTTTTTTTTTTTTCGTTTTGTTTTGTTTTATTTTGCCAATTTCTGTTTATATGCTAAACTTTTTGTTTAAGACTATCAGTTTAGAAAATATGTATGAATGGAATAAATCTGGAAAATTGCCAGGGTAACCACGACAAAAAATCAAGAAAAACTTAGGTGTAAAACTAAAATAAATTTTACCGGAATATACATGGGCAAAGAAAGGATATCCTCGAGTGCTCCTCATTTTTATTTTTATTGTTATTGTTATTGTTATTGTTATTATTATTATTATTATTATTATTATTATTATTATTATTATTATTATTATAACTATTATTATTATTATTCGCTATGATGATGATGATGATAAGGCACTTTAATTTTACCTTTTACCTCTTATTTTGATTGTTAGAATTAAGAGCTTCAATCAACAAATGTCCGTTTATTACGCATAAGAAAAGTAAGTCTGTAAAATGGAGATCTGTGCTTTCTTTAGGTGTTGTACATGTATGATGAGAAATACTAAAGCTCGCAATATTAATGTTATTTTAACTAAAATGATGAAACTAACCCGATTGTAATCCAAGCTGTACAATTCCGAATTGAAGCCTGACACTGCTGTAACTACCATACAGATAGACTTCAACGGTGATATTCTCAGAGTTTCCAAAATTAACTTCCCTAAAAGGTTTTTGGGGAGTCGATGAGTATCCATAACGAATAAGCACAGTTGCACCGCTCCCATCCATTATTTTAACGTATTCACTGTAAAATAAAGAGGAAAAAAAGAACATCTTTTGTCATTGATAGTGGTAACCTAGCTATTCTCGGCCATGTTTTTTTTTGGATTTGTTTTTTTTTTTCTCCTGGCCCGGTTCCCCGAAGGACGGTTAAGTTTAACCCAGGTTTAAGCCAAACTTTAAGCAAGAATTTCCTATATAAGAACGTGCAACTCAAGCTTACAAAATACTGTTTAGCCTTTTTTTCCGCGATACAGTAACTGGATAACTTTAAATTTTGCTCCAACCATAACATAGGAAGGTAAAATACAAAAACGAAACAACATTTTAACGCTGGATTAGAGCTTATCTGCCTTTCATCCTTCCACTCATCTATTATCGCTGTCGTTTTATTCCCAAATCTTTCCAACCCACTCAAATCATCCGCCCTCAATCCGTTCATCTATTCAACGTTCAACACATTTGTGCATTACACACGTAAGACAACAGTAGGAATAGAGGATATTTCATGGCTGCGCGGGGATACGAAATTTTTCTTCGAGTGTTGAAAAATATTTCACGAGTGAGAAATTTCGTATCTCCAAGCGGCCATGTAATGCTCTATTTATTATATAAACGCCAATGAAATACCAAACCATTTTACTTAAATAGTTTTTTTGGTCTGAAAGGAGCGGTTTATTATGAAGCCATAGCAATTGTACGGTGATATTTTCCCATGTGAAGATAACATGTTATTTTCACATGTGCAGATATCCAGTTGTCGCACGAAAGCTCACGTGGTATTTCACTGGTGTTTATATAATAATGATAATAATAATGATAATAATAATAATAATAATAATAATAATAATATTAATAATAATAATAATTTAATTATCGCGTTCCTTTGATAATATCTTTTACAAGTTCTACATTTTGCAAAACCACCGCTCGGCTTTGAACAAAAAAGAGAAAAAAGATAAATCTTATTAATTCCCTATGGAAGACATTGCTTCATTTAACTCACTTGTAATATGACAGGTAGAGTTCTTGTATTGAAATAAGTGCAACTGCTTGCTGGATTCCTACATTTCCAATTGACCAGGTGCACAGCAGATTACCGTAATAACCTTTCGGGCCAAAATGTAGCTTGCCAAATGATTGATTTAAACTTCCTCCGCAAACTATGAAATAAACAATGCCAACAAGTTAATTGAATATACTCCACTCTCTTTACACCGGACACTACAGGGGCCTTAAATTATTGTCCTTTTTAGTGAGAGTCCTAGTCTGCTACACAGCCGTTTTTAATGTCGTCACGCTCGACTACGAGAGTCCGTAATAGCGGGAGTTTATTTCAGTCGAAAATCTGTAATTCCTTTTTTGCCTGACATTTAGCTGCTGTCCGTATAGCGTTGTCCGTCATAACAGTGTGCCCTCAAGGCGACAGTTGACTGTAGGGCCGCAGAAAAAAAAATAAAAGAAAGAGAATTATAGGATAATTATGAACTCAAAACATCATTAAGTATAGACAAGTTGAGAAGCTAAATATTCTTTTAACGTTTCCCGACTTTAAGTTCAGGTGGCAGCAAATATACAAACAAAATTACAGTAAAGACGAAATATTTTATCATTTAAAAATGATATTTTCTATGTTCCTTAACTAACATTGTCAAACTCGTTTTTAAAGCATTTATACCAGGACGCTCTGAAAAATTCATTGTCACATACTCATTTAAAAAAAACAACAACAACAACAACAACAAGAGTAAAAAAACAACAAAATCAAAACCAAAAACAAAATAAAACATATTTTTCCTCAACTCTGTTACCAATGTACTTTTTCATTACATTGGTTATACAATGTAATATGTGCGTCAAATTAACATTTATTTAATCAGTTATCTACACCATCTATATCAGAATGGTCGGTACTATCCTAAGCGAAACCCACATAATATGACAATAATGCGACGTACGACGTACCTCCTGCGCATATCACAGATGCATCTTCACTGTGAACGCAGTTATGGATACCCCATCCGCTGTGCTGACAATACCCTATAGAACTTTCAGTTCCCGAGCATGCAACATCATCCAGCCAAATTTGACCACTTCCGGTGCCGAACCAGGCAGACCCTGGAGCACTTATCGCTCCAGGAAACCCAAGTTGACGACAAACAACTTGCGCGTCATATATATCCCAGGAGTCATCACAAACAGTTCCCCAGATGTTATTATAATAAACTTCAACTCTTCCTTCCCAGCTTCCAGATCCTCCAACCAGCCGTAAACCTAACAATGGTAAAATGAAAAACTGAAAACACCCACAAAAAAGTTTAGATCCCATGACCTTGCATAAGAACTCGTGCATTTTTAAAGGGGAGTAGAGGAGAGCGTTGTTTATAGTAAGGGACTGTGCAATAATTATCAGGAGGGGGGGGGGGGGGCTGAAAAACTAGAGTTATCTAGCAAAAACTTAGACAGTACCCCCCTCCAAAAAAAAAAATATATATATATATATATTAAGCAATATTTTTTTTCCAAATCGATCGCTTGGAACTTTCTTTCCCAGATTAATTGAAAGTCTGTAGCATGACTTAATTTCAGACGTAAATTTTAATTGACTCGAATAACGTATGTACATATATTACCAACGAAAAAATCTACGGGAATGCGAAAGACAAATGCAGCAGGAGTTAAGGGCGGGATTTGAACTCACGACCTTTTACCTGGATCATAGCATGGCAGCAATGTCATGTTTAGATGCCAAAATCGCATTGGTAGCTAGCATAGTATCTCTTAGTACCTAACCTTATTGGCCCCTGCAACACACATCCGAACAGACAAAGCCACAAAGCCACAAAGCCACAAAGCCACAAAGATACATATGCTAAGACCATTGACATATGAGCTTTTTTTTTTTTTTTTTTTCAAAATAGCTCAACAATGAATAATCCAAATAGAAGCCAGCTTTAAAGTAATAACAACAACAAAAACAAAAACAACTTGCAAATGGCAATCTGTAGCTATTTACAAGCGTGGTCCATTTAAATTTTCGATGACCGAAAAACAGGTCAAGTTATAGTGGTCTGAACGGGACTGAAGCCCAGTATTAACCACTCTGCTATGCTGCCTTCCATAAATAAAAATGCTTTTCTTGCTTTTCCATCTTTAATTTATGGGGGATAACACGCAGCTGGTGTGATACACATAAGCACATAACGAATGTAACCAAACAATTTTAAGCATAATCAATTATTGGACTATGTACCTCCAGCTCCAGGATTTGTCGGCAACACAGTGGAATTATTACAGCTTCCATTGGTGATTGCTACATCATCGATAGCTATATCTCCTGTAAATGAAGACCCCGCAATACCTTCGAAGATTATCTATAAATGAAGTACAAAGCAATGGAAAGTCTTCAAACACTTGGAGAAAATCAAACAAGTTGGATCGCGGCAAGGGGAGACCGTTGTGAAGTAAAATAAATAAACAAATAAATAACTAGTCATTCCCACATCAGCGATAACGATATCTCCTGTATATGACGACCCCACAATTCCTTCAATTATTACCTATAAATAAAGGACAATTGTGGAAAATGGGAAGTCTTTAAACAGTTGGGATAAGTCAAATAAGTTGGATTGCTGCGATGGGAAACCGAAATAAAATTTTAAAAACCTATGATTGAAAAAGAGAGGTAATCAACAGGAAGCAAACTAACATTCACATTACCCTCAGAATTAGATTTATACCCAGTGGTCCGTTGTAGCACACATGCAATTTCAAAACATACTTCACTTGTGCGAGTATCTAATTTAAAGCATTGACACTCGGTATATCTGATAAATCACAGAAGATTAAAAAAAAAATAAAGGATGAAGGTCGGCAAGGTCATGTGATAGATAATTTTCATAAAAGCGTCATTTTTAACTGATGACCTCTTAAAATAATATTTAAAGATTTCCTGCAAATATTATGGGAAGATTTTAGCCACCTGAAATCAAGAAACATCAGTCGTGATTTTTTGAGAAGCAAACCATATCAAACTTACATTGCTGCGCAAATATATCGTTTTCATTGCTGGTATCCAGTACAAACCCTGGTTCCCAGATACATTGAAAACCAGCTCATTCCCGCTGTAAACATTAAGAGTTCCTATGGTATCACCATACATGTGATAATAGAAAACGAGACAAGCTGCTGCTCCATTTCCAGAAACAGACAACTGAAGTTTTGCGTTGTCACCTTGTCGCCTAGGAGACGAAGTCTCTATATACATGTAGTATCCTGAAAGAGCATAATGATAATAATAATGATTCTGTGGAAAGTTTGAACCCAGGAGTCACTTCAAATGTAGGTAGGGTGAACGTAGTCCTGTTCTAGAACAAACGCTACTGACTCGTAGTCAACAGTTACCGGCACTGTACGTACAAACGACTTATTGACGGAATTAAGCAAAACTAACTGCGAAAGAACGACTGGACAACTGACAGGTCAATCAGGTCAATAAACAGAGTACAATACCAACGACTGACGTGATACAACTACTTTTACCCTGAAAATGACTATTGCACAGGTTGTCGAAAAGTCGGTCACTGTCAACAACAACAGTCCTATTCAGGACTACGTTTCACCGGGACGATCAAACTCAACCTACTTTTCATATATAGATTTAGCCAGGGCTAAAAGCGAAGCTCCCGTTAACAAAATTCATAACATAAATCAAACAATAAACTTGTAATCCACAAATCATTTAACTTTAGGGCACATTCATAAGAATTTTGAGGGAAGGGCTAGGTGATTTTACAGAGAGTTCAAGTTCAAGGGTTAACCAAATTAAACTTCAAAATTAAATGTCACCAAAAAAGAGCAATCATCTTCTGTGACAGTAGATTAGGCCTGGAAAACAAATTCTTCCCAAACAAAACAACCCAGTATGAACGAGGATTAACGATATTTAAAAAAGAAAAACAAAACCTTCCAAAGAGATGGGTTTTTAAGGCGTCGTAATCTCAAATTCTTTGTGCTCAGTATGCATAAGTAATTAAAAGGCAATTAACTAATAATGAAAATTCTGTCACACAGTTAGGTTAATCAGTTGATATTTGTTTCTAATATCGACAAGATAATTCTGCATAAGGGAGTAAAATAAACATGACTGAAAAACCACAAAAACAAACGAAGAAAATGGCAGTTATTAAAAACTGTAAACTGCGGCTTATAAGCCCTGGGCTAATACATCTTCGTAATAGGATATTAGGAGGCGTCAGAAACGGAGAGGCTTATTACCGGTAATAATATTAAAAATGATAAATGCTTCGAAACAAGCTATAGCAGTGCCGATCAAATAAGTTAAAAAATTGAATATAATTTATTTTTGTTTTTTTTTTCATCAAGCCGCAGTTAAACGGAATCCATTTCAATACATTTAAAGATAGGCTTATATCGGAATTGGGGGAGCTTATAAGTCGCGCTGTACGGTATAGTTAGTCTAATTCATTTAGAAGACAGAGCCCTTTTTAACATTATTTACAGAATGCATGTATATACAGTATTGTACGTACCGTTTCCAGAAGTGTGATCTGATGAAGGCCCTGTATTTGACGATGAAGTACTTCCTCTTCGACGTGTCCAGTCAAATATGTCTAAGGAAGACTGACTCCATCCATAACACAATCCATAGTCAAAATTACAAGATACTTGAGCAGAAGGTGGTACAGACGTTGCTTGTACTGTTGGTATAGAGAAGTTGCTTTGTTTGTTAACTTATCACGACTTTGCAGTTCAGGCTGTAGCTGTATGCTATACGCTAACAAACAATCCGACACACACAGTATTTAAAAAAACATAGTTTATCATCCTAATTTCTATTACTAACGTATTTCTAAGGTATTTAACAATTATTCTTTAAAATCGAGGTGAATGGTGGCCAAATATTTACCGAGCCGCGAAAACGGCGAGGTAAATATTCCCAAAGCCACTATTCACCGAGATTGAAAAGAATAATTGTTTTAGTATATACACACGAAGTGATCTCAGAAAAATCAGAGAGGAAACCATTTAAAAGTACGATTTGATTGACAGATCAAATCACGCGTAAGCTTAAAATAGATTTGCAGAATTTTCAAAAATGGCAATTCACAAGTTTATCATTTCGCAAACAACATTGTAATGGCTTTAATGGAACCACTAAAAGTTTGAACTGTTTCCTTACCGGAGAAGAAAAGTAGAGCTTTGTTGTTTTCTGTTGACTCGCCAAGTTTATAGCCAAAAGGGTTTATTGTGTCGTTCTTCGCATGAAGTGATGACAAAAATGGCGGCTCGGTAGCTCGAGGTAAGACGTCGTCTTCCTGTATCATTCTTTTTCCTGTTTACTTAAAACGTAGAATTTCTGGAAACATTTCCTTTTAAATTTGTTTGTCATAAATAAACTTCGATGTTTGAGCCAAAATTTTCTTGTTAGAAAACGCTGAGTTCACCAAAACGGCTTCTTCTACGCGAATACACGGGAGTTGTAAACAATCCATCGAGCACAAAACTCAGCCACAGTAAATTGAAAAACGCCGTATTGAATCCTTCCAAGTCTTTTCTTGCCGACTTTTAAAAGATCGTTCTCTAAAAAAATGGGAAAAACACCGAGCTCACACATTATCCACTCGCTAGGAGGTGAATATTGTTGAATAGTCCGAGATAGCGAACCAATCAGATTGCTTAAGTCACCAAGATCACTGAGTGTGTATATACTAATACTTAATATACAATGTACGCGCTTCAAATTAACATTTCTCTAATTATTTATGTACGGCAATTATATCAGAATGTTGTAAGAAATTGTCGGTACTACACTAAGCCAAATTCACATAATATGACCATAATGCGTCTCTTACGACGTACCTCCTGAGCATATCACCGATGCATCTTCACTGTGGCCGCAGTTATGAGAGCCCCATCCATTGTGCCCACAATAGAATATGGATCTTTCACTTCCCGAACATGCAACATCATCCAGCCAAATTTGACCACTTCCGGTGCCGAACCAGGCAGACCCTGGAGCACTTATCGCTCCAGGAAACCCAAGTTGACGACAAACAACTTGCGCGTCATATATATCCCAGGAGTCATCACAAACAGTTCCCCAGATGTTATTATAATAAACTTCAACTCTTCCTTCCCAGCTTCCAGATCCTCCAACCAGCCGTAAACCTAACAATGGTAAAATGAAAAACTGAAAACACACACAAAAAAAGTTTAGATCCCACGACCTTGGTTAAGAACTCGTGCATTTTTAAAGGGGAATAGAGGAGAGCGGTGTTTATAGTAATCAGGCGCGTACGTTTAATTAAAAGTCTGTAGCTATAGCATTACTTAATTTCAGACGTAAATTTTAATTAACTCGAATAACGTATCTACATATATTACCAAGGAAAAAAAATCTTTGGGAATGCGAAAGACAAATCCAGCAGGTGTTCAGGGCGACATTTGAACTCAGGGCCTTTTACCTGAATCATGGCATGGCAGCAATGTCATGTTTAGATGCCAAAATTGCATTGGTAGCTAGTATAGTATCTCTTAGTACCTAACCTTATTGGCCCCTGCAACACACATCCGAACAGACAAAGCCACAAAGATACACATGCAAAGACCATTGACATAATCCAAATAGAAGCCAGCTTTTAAAGCAATAACATTAACAACAAAAAACAAAAACAACTTGCAAATGGCAATCTGTAGCTATTTACAAGCGTGGTCCATTTAAATTTTCGATGACCGAAACACAAGTCAAGCTATAGTGGTCTGAACGGGACTGAAGCCCATGACTGCCAGTATTAACCACTCTGCTATGCTGCCTCCCATAAATAAAAAAAAATTAATAAATTTGTTTGTCCATCTTAAATTTATGGGGGATAACACGCAGCTGCGGTGATACACATAAGCACATAAGGAATGTAACCAAATACTTTTAAGCATAATCAGCTACTGGACTATGTACCTCCAGCGCCAGGATTTGTCGGCAACACAGTGGAATTAATACAGCTTCCATTGGTGATTGCTACATCATCGATAGCTATATCTCCTGTAAATGAAGACCCCGCAATACCTTCGAAGATTATCTATAAATGAAGTACAAAGCAATGGGAAGTCTTCAAACACTTGGAGAAAGTCAAACAAGTTGGATCGCTGCAAGCGGAAACCGTTGTGAAATAAAATAAATAAACAAATAAGTAAAGCCATGACTTATGATAAAGAGCTCATCAACACAAAGAAAACTAAGATTCATATTCCCCTCAAACTAGATTTACATATAGTGGCCAATTTTAATGAAGAATTGGTAGCACGTTGATCTCAATAAAAGATTATCGTGAGGGGACTTAATAAAATAACTGAATAGATCCTTTAATTAAAATATTATATGTAGGTTTTTCAACCAATTTCTGAAGATGTTCAAAGTTTTTTGTATATATTACATGTATGTAAAGATTTTAGCCGCTGAAACCTACGACCAACAGTCGCTCATGCCATTAAACGGGATCCAAAACAGTCTTGGCTTCTAGATTTTACCCCATGAAATCCGGATTTCAGGTACTGGATTCTTGACCTTTGTCAGTGTAACTTGGAGTCCTGATTCCAACCTGAGTGGGATTCTGGATTCCTAGAGCGGTATTCCGAATTCAAATTGAAAGCCAGCATTCCGGATTCTAAAGGGAAAAAGTTTCCAGGGTTCCGGAATAGGGATGCCATTACCATTACATGTAGCGAAGTCACCATGAAAATTCACCCTTATCTAACTTACACTGTTTCGCAAATAAATTGTTTCCCTTGCTTGTATCCAGTAGTTACCCTGGTTCCCAAATACATTGAAAACCAAATCATTTCCGCTGTAAACTTTTAGAGCTCCTATGGTATCACCATACATGTGATAATAGAAAACGAGACAAGCTGCTGCTCCATTTCCAGAAACAGACACTTGAAGTTTTGCGTTGTCACCTTGTCCCCTAGGAGACGACGTCTCCGTATACATGTAGTATCCTGCAAGAGCATAATAATAATAATATTAACAACAAGACAGTCAATAAGAATCATTCTGTAAACCCTCTATCTTCCTTACTAACAATACAGCGTTTACAGTTAAATATGCCTCCCCCTCCCCCTCCCCCCTTTTCTTCCCGATATGGACGTCAATAAATGGTATTTGAAAAGAAAAACATCTCAAGAATAAGAGTATGGGGTTGTTATTGCTGCGCGCAAAAATAAACAAACGGGGCGTGAAAATCAGTGCTGTCATAGTTCTAGGTTAATCAGTTGACATTTGTCTTTAATATCTGGATTATTCTGCATAAAGAGATAATTAAACAACAACAACGAATTAAACAAACAAAAAAGGCAATTGAAAAAAAGCCATTAACCGTCGCTTATAAGCCACTGCCTAGTTTTCATATTTAAATTGAGAGGGGCTGGGAAGGAGTCGATTTATTATGGGATAAATATCACGAGACCCAAATAGTCAGAAAACCACATTGAGGTTAGGAAAATTTGGAAGTTTAATTTCCACCGCGGCAATACTTTACAAGATGCAGCTTTTTATAAACTTGTCAATTTTTAAGAGATGTATGTAATGCCGGAGACATCGTCCAGACGTCTATACATTTCATAGTAAATTTTGGAGTTTTTGAATGGTTGTATTTCGTTATATAGGCCAGATAAACACTAATCTTGAGAATGTTACTAAGTTCAATGTGCTCTTTCTGACTATATGAAATTTCTAAACAAACTAAACAACGCGCGCGTTTAGTTAAAATCTTTGCTCGTGGGCACTTAGCTTTGTATTTACTGCTATTTTTTTTATTAAGCTTCAATCAATTCGAATTCATTTCAATTTGCAGCGTAATTGTTTCTACCGTTTCCAGTGGTGTGATCTGACGAAGGCCCCGTATTTGAAGACGAAGTACTTCCTCTTTGGCGTGTCCAGTCAAATACGTCTAAGGGAGACTGACTCCATCCATAACACAATCCATAGTCAAAGTTACAAGATGCTTGGACAGACGGCGAGGTCCAGGGCACGGACGTTGTTTGTGCTGTTGGTAGAGAGAATTCGTTTATTTCTTTTTTTTCAAATAATCACAGCTTTGAGATTCAGGTGGTAGCTGCGCACTGTACGCTAACAAACAAACTAGCAAACAAACAAACAAACTCCAATCATAACTTATGTTTTTTCCTCAACTCTATTACTTATGTATCGCCTACGATATTGATTAAATGCTCCCAATAAACATTTATGTAATCAGTTTTTCTGAAGGATTTGTATTAGGACGTTCTCCCACATTATCAGCTCCCTTACTAAGCGAAATGCATATATGACTATTGAATATTGTCACGTCCAACATACCTCCAGAGCATATCACCGATGCATCTTCACTGTGGACGCAGTTATGAGAGCCCCAACCTCTGTGCCGACAATAGATTATGGAACTTTCACTTCCCGAACATGCAACATCGTCCAGCCAGATTTGACCACTCCCGGGCCCGAATCGGGCATTCGTTGGGGCACTAACGGCACCAGGAAATCCAAGCTGGCGACAAACGACTCGTGCGTCATTTATATCCCAGGAGTCATCACAAACAGTTCCCCAGATGTTATTGTGATATACTTCAACTCTTCCTTCCCAGCTTCCAGATCCTCCAACAAGTCTCAGACCTCAGGTACAAGAAAATAAAGGTAAGTGTGTGCGTGTTTTTTTTTTTTCTTTGACTTGTGGATTACGCATAGCGCAAGGAACGAGTTAAGGTTGATTTCTACTGACAAGTTTTTGTATACGCGCTAACCGCTCGTAAATTTTAATCACGTTAATAAAATAGAGGCAAGATAAAAAGTGTCGAGATTAAACGTCAAGTTGAGCGAGGTTCAACTTTTACGCTAACGAGCGACCGTTCATGTATTGCCTCTATCTTATTTGCGAACGTAAACTTTATGCGTGTACGCACGTAAAAATTACGCGACAGTGGAAATCAACCCTTATTGTGGGTACCGCAATATGCAAATATGTCACACGGGTTTAGACGGCTTTCATAATTTGTCAGCTTGCACGATAACGCCCGATATCAAAACAACAACTGTCGTAGATCGATCGTTCCCGTTCAGTAATCAGGAATTTTGATGTTATGATTTTGTGCTATAGCTTCACGGGACGATAAGTTGGCATCATGAGGACTTTGAATGTTTGAAATTAGCACTATGGCCAACTTTGAGACAAAAGTTTTATGAATTTTTGAGGCTTTCTGAGTCATGCAGGCGATAAACATGACGAAGAGATCAGCAATTGCTCTTCGCCTCCCCAAGCTGGTCCAAGCTGACGATTCTGTTATGAGTCTCACGATTTTTTAACTTTGCATCTCAGTCGTCATACAAGTCGGAAGCCCTCTCTTTTACCGTCGTGCTTAGCTTGCTGTTTTGTTGAATAAGTTGCGTCATAACGTCATGAGGTGTGCGCTGGATTTCTTCCGGGTTTATAGCTAGTTTTAGCCAAGTCTCTGCTTTCAATCGTTTTCGTTCTTTACCGTTTGTGGTGGCTTGTGTTTTTTTTGGCAGAAGCGTCTGATGCTTGCGGCTACTGGATTTCCAATACGGTCCCGGGATGAATAAAAAAGCTGGTATCCTAACGGCAGAATGCTTCGTTGGATCAAATCAAACGCCATCATCGGGTCACCATAAACTTGACGCGATTCCCAGACTGCTTCTCCGTTAATTTGTGGAGAGAACATTGGATCTTTTTTATCCATAAAAGGAGGGACCATGTGGATTAGCAGGGGAATGATCGGGTTGTCTATGAGCCTTGAAAAAAGCTCCCGATCGTTGACGTTATCGTCGATTTTAGCGTTGCTCATTACGCGATCTGGCTGGCAGTTCGCATGAGTCAGATGTTTCACTGTATTGGCTTTGAAATTGGCGGCGATTGTGAACTATTTCTCAACAGAGTGGTTTTCTTGAATGCGCATTGTATTAGTCTTGACAACGATTGTTGTTCACTCTTGGGCCTAAGACAATAGCTCGCTTGCTCGAGACGCGCCATTTTCGAACACAACTTCTACCAGAAGTTTTCAAAGTGAAAGGGATAGTGGTTCTACTCAACCGATTTTCAAAATTAAAACGGATTCTGTTCGAGAAAAGGTCCATCTTTCATCACAGTTTTACTTTTGTGTTTACATTTCGTTTACATTCAGTGTCGTCGTCGTCGACCGATCGACTGCATCTTAAGGTGACTCGACCCAGTTTTTTTGGGGGGGTACCATCCTACTTTGAAGCTCTCTGGTATCCCCACCTTTACTTTTATCGTAGGTATAACACATAGAATGGATAACATATAGATCAATCTACAATATAACATAAAATTTTTGGCGATCGGAGTAAATGTCACGTGGTTATAATGCCACGCCCCTTTAAGGTCTGAGTCGAAAATCTGCTGTTGCCGGCATTTTTTCGTGAAAATCTCTCGGCTACACATAGTGCGCATTAGTGCCTTGCGCTGAACAGAGTTTCACCAAAATCGCAAAGACCCAATTCGAGAAATTCAGCGGTTTCCAAATTTAGGTCATAATTTATGCGAAAATGATAAGCAAACTTTACCCGGATTATATCTAATAAACTATGAGATTCATCTCTGTATTTTGGGCATCCTTCTAACAGATGGGTCCTTGCAAGTCAGCAAAAGGCTTTAGGGCCTTATAAATGCGCGCGATTTCGAGCAAAACAAACATATAGAAATTATAGTTTTCGCTATTTGTTGACGTTTGTCAGCGTTTAAGAGTCAATCTCACGAAAAAAGTATTTTCTTAAAAATTCGTAGTTTTTTTTCCTTCAAATTTTTCCAGGGCCACAATTGATTAACTAACTACCCGGACTCTGAGTTTCATGGTCATTGAAAAACCGTGACATTACCTTCTATAAGCCCAAACTTGAGTAAACATTGAAGATTTTTAGCGTTTTGGCTGAGTTTGTGCTTTGGGAGTTGTCTATTGTTTCTAGTCTGTCATTATACAGCATTCTTGCTTAGCACGCGTGCAAACCCGGTAAAGATCAAAGTTGAAAACAATGGTGCTGTAGGTTATATTGAAAACTCCCTGACCGTGCAGAATCCTTTGTTTTCTGTCCACAAATCAAGACTGACTAAATTAATGCAATGTTTCGATTAGTCAAAAACTTCAAAATGATAGGAAGGCTATTGAACGTTGTGCACGGTCAGGTCTAAAAACGCTAACAAAAAACCTATAAAAAAGGGTTTCCCGACCATTCCACTTTAATTAACTATGGTTTGACAGAAATAATCAACCCTATTTCGTTGGCACTTAAGGTATGTTGATTTTTCTCCTATCCTCCTTAAGCCATTTAATACTTGTATGTAAACTTTTGTTTGGGGAGAGTGATTGACAGAGAGAGATCTGAGGACTACCATTACCGAGGACCATTACCAGCGTTTTTGGCTGTATGTTTCAAAAGACCTTAAAGTATAATGACTTGAGAATTAGTAAATATTATTATCACTATTATTATTACATGTATTATTATTATTATTATTATTATTATTATTATTATTATTATTATTATTATTATTATTATTATTATTATTATTATTATTCACGTTCCTCTTCAGACTATACCTGAGGCGCCAGATGGAGGTGGAGAAGCGGTAACAAATCCATTCATTTTGTTTATTATCCAGGATTTTAAGTTACGAATGTTTGCGTACACGGTTGGCTTTAAAGGGGCGGCACAAGGAAGGCCCCCCCAGCTCGTGGCTCCTTCAAGATACCATTTACCATTGAATTCGCACACAAGCGGCCCTCCGCTATCGCCATGGCAGGCACCCTGACCCCCCTGGGCTTTCCCAATGCATATCATGGAATCGTCTATGCTTCCAGGGTAATAACTGAGACAGCGTTGCTTGGATACAAGTGGTAAATCAACCTGCATGAGTGCGTTTGGCTGTGGACCTAAGTAGTAAAGTCTTCCCCAGCCAGTGATCCAACAGGGCTTGTTAGAATTATCAAATGGAAGCTGAAAGTTTGGATCTGAGAGACAAACTAGGCCAACTCCTTTTCCAAGCACAGCTGGTCTTGATAACCTAAGCAAGGCAATATCGTTGCTATATTGATTCGGAGAGTTATAGTTTTCGTGCAGAATTATATTTATAACGTTAAAGTCTTGTTCTGTTCCAACGGAAGACCACAATCTGTAATGTGCTCCCAATCTAGATAAACAAACAGAAAAAAAAGAAGAAAAATGATAGAAAAATAATAATTAATAATAATAATAACAATAACAATAATGATAATAATAATAATAACAATAATAATAATAATAATAATAATAATAATAATGATAACAATAATGATAATAATAATAATAATAATAATAATAATAATAATAATAATAATAATAACGAACCGGTTACAGCATCCCATTGCTTAATAACACCTAATTTTTGTTCGTGCATCTTCCCTCTAGAATGAGAAGTGTTGCTAAATATCTACAGCGGTAAAGGCGGAAGGTAAATTATTTCAGCAGAATTACTGGTCTTACATGGCACACTAAATCACTGCGATGTACTGCCTTCTCGTCAAATCCCACGTAGGGTAGACTTGAACTAGGTCAAAAGCATTTACTTGCTACTCAGAGTTTCATGCTTCATGAGAAGCAATCATCTGGCAACTGCAACTGCTTCTCATGAAGCATGAAACTCTGAGTAGCAAGTAAATGTTTTTGACCTAGTTCAAGTCTACATATCTATTCAAAGCTCTGGTAAACCCATTGAGCACTTTTTAGTTGATGATCAATTTGAATTTCGTCATTTCATTATATATATATATATATATATATATATATATATATATATATATATATATATATATATATATATATATATAATGAAATGACGAAATTCAAATTGATCATCAACTAAAAAGTGCTCAATGGGTTTACCAGAGCTTTGAATAGATACGTAGACTTTAACTAGGTCAAAAACATTTACTTGCTACTCAGAGTTTCATGCTTCATGAGAAGCAATCATCAGGCAACTGCCAAAAAGAAACAATACATGGTGTTTTTATAGTGATTTAGATCACTATAAAACACCATGTATTGTTTCTTTTTGGCAGTTGCCTGATGATTGCTTCTCATGAAGCATGAAACTCTGAGTAGCAAGTAAGTGTTTTTGACCTAGTTCAAGTATATATATATATATATATATATATATATATATATATATATATATATATATATATATATATATATATATATATATATATATATAGACGTAGATGATTTTTATGGATATGTTCTTTTCACTAAATCCTACAATTTATTGACTATTCTCAAATGGGATTCGATTAAAGATAGGAATGCCCCTTCCAGGCTACCAAATTGTTAATAAAGAAGAACTGGGTATTGATTGATTATACTTCTTTGTAGTAGTAGGCCACGCCATAAAGTCCTTTCCTAGCTTTTTTTGTGGACGGTACATACCAGCAACCTCCCCCCACCCCTCCTTCCCAGTTTATATATCATCTTGTAGTGAAAGCACATTTAGAGTTGCACTTCCAATTCCAATGTACTGGTTTTGCACTTGATCGTAAAGCCGTGCATAGTTAGACTTCTTAATCTTACCTCACTTTAACATCTGACAGAGCCCTGCTTCTTACACAGTGAGTTGCTGTTAAAACCCATTGAGGATGGATTAAGGATCCTCCACAGAATTGACTACCGCTGCTTGATAGTAGCATTGCCTGCCAGGGCCAGCCATTTACAGGTGCCTCGGACCCGTTAACAATCCTTGCGGTATAGACACTGGGCCTTATACCGCATGTTACTGTAATGATAATATAATTACTCTATGAATAACATATTTTCCTAAACAAACAACAAAAAACATACGAATGTTGCAAGTAAGGATAAATTTCTGTGTTTGCTCAAGACGTTTTCTACAGTTAAACTCTACAAAAGGTGACAAAAGGTGTAAATGAGATAGCTCAAAACCTAACATCCATCATGGTTTGGAAAGTAGCATACTATTTGCATCAAATTTGTCCACAATTATAAAGAAAAAAGTAACGGTAAAGTTTAATCATTTAACAGATACGAGAATTTCGCTTCATTGCTTGTCGACCAATAAGGAAATCATGATACGCGGTAGTCAACCCCTTTAGTCCCAATCCACATACAAAATTCTCTAAACTAATCTTCGTAAAGCTGAAAAGTTAAAAGTAGCAAATTTCAAAATTTATTAATTATTTGTTTGTTTGTGCAGATTTTTAATCCAAAATTCAAGACTTTTCCCAGTTTTTTTTCCAAAACAATATATTTTTTTTTTCCACGCTCAAGGTTATCAAATAGGTGATCAATAGAGACTTGAGAAAAAAAAAGGCAGGAACAAAGGAACAAAGCTTTTTCCATAACGTGCGGGCAAGATTGAAAAAGATTTGAACAACACGAAAAAATTTCACTTGTGAAGCACTTGTTGTAGCTTTAAAAAAAATCATGACTTTTTCCAAGACTTTAGCTCTATTTTCCAGACTTTTTCCGGCTACGGAAAATTACCAGGCAAATTTCACGACTTTTTCGAAATTGTACAGACCTGTTCACAGAAAAAAAAAAACAAACAAACAAACAAAAACAAAAACACAAAAGCAGTGGCGTTTCTCTCTTACGGTTTGCCGTCATAGTGGCTTCTGATGGAGTTTTATAAGGCTTCCCCATTGTGTCAACCCCAAGAACTTCCACAGAATAATTTGTTGAATAAGTGAGTCCGTTGATTTCCGTGGTTAGTTGATCCCCATTGACAACCTGATGCAATGTGACAGTGTTATTTCTTCTGTTTAAGAAGACAACGTAATGACCAACTTTACGGTTGAGAACGTTGGTAAGGTTTGTCCACCGAATCAATATGCTTGAGAAGGTGGTGTTCTCCACTGTTAAATTCCAACCAAAAAGCATTTGAGCTAAATATCAAAAAAGACATGCATTAATAAATATACGGAAGTCTATTAAGTGTTTTAACAGAAATAGATATAGAAATTGAAAGAATGAAATAGTAAAACCCTTAATGAGTAGTGGTCCCGACGAAACAAAACTACTTCCCGATGGATTAGTCTTAAAAGCGATTTGTTATATGGCTGAAAATTCATTAAACTTCGCTGTAATGGCGGTCGTCGGTCAACGTTCGAGGGTAACTGACGTCATATAGATTTTGCAATGTTCTCGCTCATAGATTTTAGCGCGAAACAGTTTTTTTGTTAGATGTCATGTGACCTCGAAGTAACCCATGAGAGAACACGCTGTTGGGAACAATTTCTAGCTAATAACAATGACTAATAGCGGAGCTCTGGCGCGCAAAGCGGAGCACCATGGGTAAGTAAATCTACCCATCCCAGAAAATTTGGTAATCACGTGCCCGTGCACCGCCCGCCCGCTGCCCGCCCGTCCGGCACCACAGGGCAGCCAATGTTCAATTTCACACTTTGTAGCTACAGTCTCAGTCAAAATGGTTGGGACACTTTGGGGTCTCCTTGTCCCCTCAATGTTGGTGTACAAGATTTGGTGACCAAATCGCGATAAACAACTTTGAGAGGGACGAGGGGAGCACGAGAAGGGAAAAAACAGCGTTTGGTTAAAGTGTCCCAACTATTTTTGTCTGAGACTGTAGTTTGGGAGTACAGGAAGACTGATATTGCACACATATTGCACATCAATGTTGTGATCAATTGACAGCTGTCAAAACAAGGTATCCGTTGACCAGTATCAGTTGACCGTATCGCGGGCTCAGGTCTCGACCCATCGACGTCGAGTATATTTTTGAAGTTATCCGCTGACAAGTTACTAGTTTTCAAATGATTGCAGGCTCAAGTTTAATTTTTTTAAATTCATATGCAATATGTTGTGTTTTATATGTGCCGCACAATTAAAATTTTGATTTCAAACTGACCTAAGAAGCTAAAATTCAGCCAGTTTTTACAGACAGGGAAGACATGCTAGTTGTTATTGACTTTTCTCACCAAGGTCACACGTTGGTCGCGCTCTACGTCCAATTTTTATGCTCTGATTGGTCAAAACTTGACAGGTGAGTTCATGCGGAAATTTTATGCAGCATCTTGAAACTTGTTTACTTTGAGAGCTGAAGCTGACAAAGTTTAATTTTGTGTCAACTTGTGATGTTTTTAAGTGTCTTTTTCCACTGAATGTACAAAATGAAATTCAGCTGCTATCAAGAGTCTTCTGTTATTCATGGCTAGTTTGTTTATTGGGTTTTTGGTTGAGAAATACGTCGCTTGTCAAAGTCGGAAATCCGATTTCGGATGATATCGTTTTCTGTATTCACCTTCCTTGATGCATAAGAGGGTTGAAATGTCCGAAGCGATTCTAGCCTTACTTAATAGATTTCAGTGCATCTCAAATGGTAGGCCTGAGTAGTTATTTTATTTGATGTTTCTTTTTTATTTCTAATTTAATGAAGTCGAGCGTAGTTCGTAGTCCGTTTGTTTTCAGTCGCTCATGAACATCGCTTGTAGGACTTGTCAAAGTTCCATGCATATCAAACGCTTTTGAAGATTACACATCGTTATAAAACCGTTAGATAAAAAATAAACATAATAAATTATTTATTATGTTGAAGCGTATAACTATTAATCTTAATTTAAACAGTCAACTTTGGCACTTGTCAAAAGTGAGAACCGGCTACCCGTATAGGTGATTTTGGAAATTTTTTTAACGGTTTCGCTGAAAGCCCACGCGTGCTTCCATCGTCCTGAATACTGAATGAGTGCAATTTGTATTGCAAAATTGTGAAATACTGCATTCTGTCCGAGGGCTGTATGATAAAAACAGAGCCTCATGGTACTGTTTCACTTCAGATGTGATGTATAAAAAGTATATAAATGTTGGTTTACACGTCCCCACACTTGTTGGCAAGATTTTGTAAAGTAAACTTGTCGAACGCCAAAAATTCGGCCTGATTTGTTTTTCAAGAATTTGTTTTCCAGGTCTAATCTACTGTGATCAAGAGCCATTATGGCTATGCTATTTTTTTGGTGCACATATAAGGCTATCAACTCGATGTAAGATTAAGTTCACCCTTAGCTTGGACTGTTTGCAAATTAGTTTTCCCTAAAGACACTTAGCCTTTCCCTCAAAAGTCACATGAATGTGCTCTAAAGTTAACTGAATTGTGGAAATTACAAGATTATTGTTTATTCCGAGCGAAGCGACTTTATAATCTTGTCGCGCGCGAAGCGCGCACGCAGTCTGCTAACCGCGCGAGGTCTTAGCCAGCTGCGAAATAGGCCATTTGCACGATAACATCATTTTACTACTACGACCAGAATCCTTCAGGGTTTTGCTTTCTTGTGCTAATTAGGGCTTTTGTTATTCAAACCTCACTGGGATTACAAAACTTAAATATGAAAGGAAAAACGAAAAGGATTCTAGTCGTAGTAGTAAAATGACGCCATCGTGCAAATGGCCTATTCGAGGCTTCATAAATAAATACATCTTTCTTTCTCTGAATATATGCTTGGTGTTCGCCAATGACGTCATGGAGCATTTTGCGTTTCCAGGCAACATAGAGTTCGCCGCCGATGACAAGGCGCATTTTGATGTGTTTATTCTGTTTATTGATCGTCTGTGAATCAAAGTTTATCATCGGTGAATCACGAACAATTTTCCATGCAAAAGACACACAAGCACAACAAGTGGCTCCAAATCCTCGCCGAGGAAGATTTTCCACCGAAACTCCTCTGGAGGGAGAACGCCGACCTCAAATTCAGCGTGAACAACGAAGGAGAAGACGTCAACAAGAAACCGCGGAGCAGAAGGAACATCGCTTACAGCGAAGGCAACGCCGACCACTAGAGACAGAGGAACAGAAGATTGGAAGCAGAGGCATTATGATTGTTACCTGTCGAAAACCCCTCCCCGCCGATATATGTAGATCAAAGTCTGCAAAGTTTCAGCTCTGTATTACGGCCCAAACAATAATAATTTTCAGGCGAACTGCACCGGGCCATATTTGTTCTTTGTTTTTGTCTTTTCTAAATCCGGACGCCGAAATAATGCTAAATTTGCTTTTCAATACACTGTGAACAATAACACCACATAATACGCAAAAAATAAGAAGAAGAAAAGAAAGAACAACGTATGGACCGTTAAGACGATATTCGCGGTTGGTCACCCATCCAGTTCTTAACCCCGACCGACAGGGCTTAACTTGAGTGTCGTTACCAAACCGAGTTTCGCGAGGCTTATTGCGAGATACGTATTTCTAGTTTAAACTATAAATTCGAGTTAATAGGAGCTTCGCTTTTAGCCCTGGCTAAATCTATATATTAAAAGATGTAGAATCGTGCTAAATAACTAAAGTCTACTTTCGCCAAGCTTCAAATTGAACCAAGGGAAACTAATGGCCAAGTTTTAAGTGACCAAGTACATTTTAAGAAATGGAAATAAAAGAGACAAAACTAATGATGAAGTGGTCGTAATCTTACGCCAACATCTCCATGAGTAGTACACTATGTTGAAAGATAAGCCCCGTTGGTGTCTTCCCCTGTCTTCCCTTGTCTTCCCTTTATTAATATGCATAAGGGTCGAGTCCATGACGTCACCCATTGTTATAACCTAGGGAAAAAAATGCGTTCCTTCATACTAATGAGAGTCTTCCTGCATACTAATTCGGTATAGGTTTACTAATGAGCGTCTCTCTACTTCAATAGAAACAATAGACTTGCCTAGACTTGCCCGTGAAGTAACTTGAGCTCAGTTTTCGGACCGTGCACAATGTAAAAAAAAAAGTATGGCTTGCATTCTTTGACTATTCTAATAGACTTCTGTCAAATCACTGTGTATTTGACTCTTTTTGTTTTAAACGGTATCTCGTGTCTGATTTTATTGCTAGCAATTATGAGTCGCGTGTTTTAATTGATCCTTGTTAAGTTATTTGTTTTATAATAATACGTCAAGGTTGCTCCCTTGAGGTTTTTCCTGGAGAGCTAATTTGTATTCAACTTTGGGCTTGTGACCTCGCATAATTAACTGATTAACCGCGCGTGAAAATGACACGACTTTCATTTCCTCGAGATAGATGGGAGAAAACGGTTCTGTAATAGTCAGACAAACTTGAAATAAAGCGTTTTCGGCTCCCCTTTGTGTATGTTTCGTTGATATATCCGAGTTTTAGAGCTAAATAAGAAGACATAAACTAAACTGAAATAAAGACTTTTCAACTCCACTTTGTGTTTATATATATCTGAGTTTTAGCACTAAATAAGATATAGGAAGCCGTTTGTCACGTTGCTAGGTGATCGCTCCTATTTTTCTTTTAATAGACGGTCCGAAAACCGAGCTCAAGTTACTTCACGAGCAAGTCTAGGCAAGTCTATTGTTTCTATTGAAGTAGAGAGACGCTCATTAGTAAACCTATACCGAATTAGTATGCAGGAAGACCCTCATCAGTATGGAGGAACGCATTTTTTCCCCTAGGTTATAACAATGGGTGACGTCATAGACTCGACCCTTATGCATATTAATAAAGGGAAGACAGGGGAAGACACCAACGGGGCTTATCTTTCAACATAGTATACTACTTCCATGACTACCGCATGCTAAACTTCCTTTTCCTGATTTTAAGAAGTGTAGAGCTATATTTTTATGTCACGGCGTTATAAAACTCAGAATTGACTGGCCGAACCAGGTGTTTTGTAAAGAAGAAGGGCTACGCAAACTAGGCTTATAGGCAATGAAGCCAATTAAAGTGCTTAAATTTAATTTTTTTTGACATGCAAGTCATCGATATTGGGTTGTACCTGCATAAACGCTTTTTCCCAGTATCAGGTAATCAGCCTTGATATTACTTCCCAAGCGACGCAAGTTGAAACTTGCTGTTATGTTGTGTGAGGCGAAGAACGGAACCTCTACCAATGATCCACGAACAGAGGACGAGCAGCCGCTTTGGTAAAATTTCAGAACCCCATTGCCGTCAAAAATCTTGAAATATTCACTGTGGTAATAAGGACAGAAAACAAAACAGCCCGTTAAGAGAATTTATACCTTTCCATTGATACTTCATGTTCCTTTAGAGAGTGATTATTGAGTCAGTTACCGTGGAACCCCGTTAAAACAACCATCAATGGGCCACAAAAGTTTGGTCGTATTAACGGTTGACCGTTTAAATGACAAGGGTTTTTTTTTACAAGGAACTGTATGGCCGTTTTGCAAGGTGGCAAAAAAAAGTGATCGTAATAACGAGGTGACCGTATTACCGAGGTACCTGATGGCGGGGTTTCAATGTAACGCTATTTTTTTTTTCTTCCAGTGTGCCTAGAGGCTTTGTGCCTCTTTTCCATGTCTTGAAAATACACATAATTAAAATGTTTCGGATGGCAGGAACGACCCCTTGCTAGCAGCTGGAGAAATGACACATTCTTCAGTCATATGAAGCATAAAACCATTCATGAATTCCACTTTCTTTACAAGATATGAAAGCACCTAGTTCATGACGCTGCTGAGCACGCAAAGGAGTCATTCTATGATATTTCATATCCCGTTTTAATGCTCCACTTATTTTTTGGTCCTTTGCTACAGATAATAAGAGCTATACCAAAAGCAAAAGGGCTGTTCTTGTAACGAACTCTAAATTGTAACAAAATTACAATGGTTTAAGTGGTTTCTTCTCTCCACAAGTCAACCATAATTAATAATTATGGTCCCCAACACATAATAAAATAGTGCTCTGATTTAAATTTTAGCATTGAGTTGCATCGGATTTAATAAAGTAGAAATATCAATGAATACCTGCAATAACCAAAGTTTATCTCCTGAATTAACACTAGACCAATTGCTTGGGGGATAGCGGCATTGCCGATTGACCAGAAGCAGTACAAGCTGGTGTAATCATAATGTGTCACATTTATACCGCCTGATGATTGGTTGGCCACCACCTTGCAAGCTGTAACGAACATGATTAGAAGACAGTTTCCAGTCTGCTTTGAAGGCTAAATAAAAATGCTCAGGAAGCACTTTTACAACCTCATTCTTCATCTTAAGTAAGTATATTTAATAAACCGTAAGTACAAGAACAATTCTATGATTTTGTTTCATAGACATAATTAGAGGAAAAAAAAAACACGATGGCATTTTCTTAGTGCTAAACTGTTGTTAAAGGTGCAACGTTGGTAGGCCACACTCCGCCAAAGTTCATCCGCTGAACAAAGCGTCTCCTGTCCAGAGTCCAGAAAAACACCCTGTTCAGGGGCGTAGCCAGCTTGTCGACTAGTTGTAGGCCTGCACTGTCCTCACCAACACTTTGACCTCTTACGCTTTTTAGCTCACCCCAAAACCCATAAATTATAACAAAAGGTAAAGTCACCAAACAAAAAATTTGTAGGCCCGGGCCAATAGTTTTATAGTTTGGTTAGACACCTGCTGCTCAAAAATCATGCCCTGTTCAGCGATTGCTCTGATAGCCACGCGCCCGTTTTTAGTCTCTACTCACCCACCCATTGTTTTTATTGGTTAATGGTGATACCTCAAGATTAAAATTGACTATTTTGCCTTCGGTTTTACCTGTGGTAACATAATAAAAAGAGGAAAGCGGTCCTTCTCCTTTGGATGTATACGCCGCTACAGAAACATCATAGCGCTGAGCCGGTTCTAGTCCTGTTATCATTGCCCATGTCATGTTAGGACTACTTGTGACTAAACTGCTTGTATTAAATGGTATTGGAAAATAGGCGCTCCTCCTGAAGTAAACTCTATAGCCCAACAATCGGCCATTGTGAAACTGCTGAGGAAGAGGATTCCAAGTGACCTTGAACTGCGTATCTCTTACTTCAGAGAACGTTATATTGTTAGGAGCAAGACCAGGAACTAGAGAGAAATAGAACAGTAAAAGCTGTTATGAATAAGTTATAAATTGGGATTTGGCAGCCAAGGTAACCAATGAAATAAAAATATACCCGATTCCTCAGTCCACTCTGTGACCTCTAAACTCTTGTAAACCTTTCCGTTATCATTTACACCAAGAACATTGAGTCGATATTCCATATATGGCGACAGCCCATAGAAAACATTAGATGTGGCATTTCCTTGCAGGATATTTCCATTCATAATACTTCCATTGCCGCTTTTTATGACAGTTAAAAAGTGAAGAATGCTTTGGTCTAGCAGTGCTGATAGATTTTTCCAAGAAACGCGCATACTGGTTGCTGTTTTGTTACCAATGGATACGTTCCAACTGGACACTAGTTGGGCTAAAAAGAAATCGAGAAAGTTTATTAGTTAAGGATGATGGGGAAAGACATTACAGTGATGGTTGAGTTTGAGAATTCTAAATTAAATTTCGCAATCATGTGCAACGCTCAGATTCTAATCCAATCTAATTTCAAATATTTTTGTACAGGTACCCTCTCTAAAATCACGTACGTAAACTTTACAATATGTCAGCCTGGTTTAGAACCAAGATATCAATGTGAAAGTTAACGTGGAGTGTTTTCCAGTTTTGATTTAATTTTGTTGTTGTTGTTGTTGTTAAAAACCAGTTGAAGATGCAACAGTTTGAGTTTTCTGGGTAATGGGCTTAGTTTGAAAGCAAGCATTGGACACACATTTTTTGTTAGTTTTGTTATTTTGTTGTTTGTTTGTTTATTTTTCTTTTCTTTTTTTTTTTGCTAATTTATATTTACATGCTGTTGACTTTTTGTTAGAAAAATGATCAGTTTAGAAAATGTGTATGAATGAGGATAAATTTGGAAAATTGCCATGGTAACCAAGACAAATAAAAAAGTTACTTGTAAAACTAAAATAAATTTTACGGAATATCCTCGACTTCTGGGTTCTTTATGACAATGATGAGGCAATTTAATCTTGCTTTTTTGAAAACTTATTTTGGTTTTTTACATTCAGAAACTGCAATTAACAAATGCCAGTTTATAACGCATAGGGAAAGTAAGTCTGTTTCAGGGGAATGACCCAAAAAAAACCCTGCGAACCAACAAAATTGGATCTGTGCGTTCTTTGGGTTACACTTTTATGCCCGGTAGTTGAACATGTATGACAAGAAATAAAAAGCTCGCAATATTAGCGCTATTTTAACTAAAAGGATGAAACTAACCCGATTGTAATCCCTGCTGTACAATTCCGAATTGAAGCCTGACATTACTGTAACTACCATACAGATAGACTTGAACGGTGATATTATCAGCGTTTCCAAAATTAACTTCCCTGAAAGGTTTTTGGGGAGTCGATGAGTATCCATAACGAATAAGCACAGTTGCACCGCTGCCATCCATTACTTTAATGTATTCACTGTAAAATAACGAGGAAAAGAAAACATATTTTGTCATTGATAGTGGTAACCTAGCTATTCTCGGCCAAGTTTTTTTTTTCTGCTGACCCGATTCCTCGAAAGACGGTTAAGTTTAACCCAGGATTAAAAGCCAAACTGTAAGCAAGAATTTCTTGTCTAAAAACGAGCAACTCAAGCTCACAAAATACTGTTGAGCGTTTACTTTGAAACACGGTAATGATAATACGAAATGTTACTCTAAGCAGTAAATAGGAAGGTAAAATACAAATTTTAAAACGGAACATGCACTCAACGACAACCCATCCTTCCACTCATCTGTTCTCACTGTCGTTTTATCCCTACATCTTTGCAGCCAATTCAAATCATCCATACGCCCATCCGTCCGTCCATCCATTCAATATTTAAAACATTTGCACATTTGAACACACGTAATACAACATAAGGTAATCATTGATTACAGATCCGCGTTCGTCAATTACGGAAACGAAATCGAGTCAGATGGAGTCCAGCTTCCGGCCAAGATGTCCCTGATAAAATTAATAGGCGCGGCTAATTTGCAGTCGCCCGTGATACTCGAAAGATTCTGCCTTTGTGCCACAGGAACAGATTATAGATTATAATGAGTTGTGCCGAACGCGATAAAAAAATAAAATAAATAAAATAAATAAACAAATAAATAACAATAATAATAATAATAATAATAATAATAGTAATAATAATAAAATAAGTTATGTATCGCTTTCCTTTGATATTATATTTTGCAAGCTCTAAATTTTGCAACACAATTGCGCGGTTTAAACAAAAAAGAGAAAAAATTCAATCTTATTTATTTCCCGATCGAAGATACTGTTTCTTTTAACTCACGAGTAATATGACAGGTAGAGCTCTTGTATTGAAGTAAGTGCTACTGCCTGCTCAATTCCAACATTTCCAATTGACCAAGTGCACATCAGATAACCGTAAGAACCTTTCCGGCCAAATTGTAGCTGGCCAAATGATTGATTTATACTTCCTCCACAACCTATGGAATAATCAATGGAAACAAATTAAATAAATATTAGGAATTTTATTGGCCCGAGGAAAAAAAACTATAGGATAAACGAGCATTAACATGAACGCTAAGCATGATTAAATACGCGAAGGGTTCGTCATATGAAACACCGCCGTGGTTAATTACATGTGCGACCAAATATATATATTACTGTAAATCCTTTTTTTTTTTCTTTTTCTTTTTTTTTTTTTTTTTGTTCATGGATCATTTTACGCGTAAGTCAATACACGCATGTTATTCCTCATTATTAATATAATCTTATTAGAGTTTTGTTACTCAAGGTACTAAAAGAAACATAGAGTCAAACCGGTAATGGGCGGTCACCCTTGGAGATTAGCTTACTTACCACTTAATGTAGATCGACCGTTTAATACAGGTTTGACAAACCTAACAGTTATTCAAGAACATGAAGATGATGAAAGACCAAAATATTTATCCCATGACAAAAATACCGGAGACCAAAAGGGAGAAAAAGCGAGTGACTAAACACCATATACACTGTGTATGCCACACTGTTGTACGTCTTGTCAAGAGGTTTCGATTTCAAAGAATAAATTACAACTATTATTCTTTGAAATCAAGGTAAATATTTCTAAAGCCACTATTCACCGTGATTGAAAAGAATAATTGTTCTAGTATATACACATGAAGTGATCTCTTCAAAATCAGAAAGGAAACCATTAAAAAGTACGATTAGATTGACGGATCAAATCATGCGTGAAAAATTTGCATGTAACGTACATGCACGAAAGTTAGGGGGGTACCTGTTCTTAAATTTCTCCAGAGGCTTGCTTTAGATTTTCCATATATTTGTCTGTAATTTTCCCGGGACTTTCTTACAGACAAATGTATAGAAAATTTTAAAAAGTGGTTCTAGGTCTTCTAGTGCATGTAACGCCCTCAAATTTTTTCAGGAGAATCCTTAGGAGTGAAGCTTTAGTTTACAAATCTTTTTTTTTTTTTTTTTTTTTTTCAGAACAGCCATTCTTTGGCAATTATTTGACATTAGATTCTCATACAATCATAGTAATTTCTCACGCGTTTGCCTACTCGTCAAGATGGCGTCGAAAACCGTGACAAGGTCTATTCGCAAGATTATCACTTCACTGAACAAGGGCGTAATGGTTCAAACGGAACCGTTAAAATTTCGAACTGTTTTCTTACCTTAGAAGAAAAGTAGAGCTTTTTTTTTTATTTCCTATCAACTCGCCAAGTTTATAACCAGAAAGGTTTGTTGTGTCGTTCTTCCTTTGAAGTGTTGACATGGCGGCTCGGTTGCTCGAGTTAAGGCGTCGTTTTCCTGTAGTATTTGTCCTATTTACTTGAAACTTAGAATTTCTCCAAACATTTTCTTTCAATTTTGTTTGTCATAAAAAAACTTCGTTTTTTGGGCAAAACGTCTCTTGTAAGAAACGCTGAGTTGACGAAACGGCCTCTTCTACGCGAATTATAAACGGGAGTTGTAAACATTGCATTAGAGAAAAAAATCAGCTACGCTAAATGAAAAAAAAAAAAACACCGTCAACAACAACGTTTTTAATCCTTCAAAGTCTTTTCTTGACTTAAAAAAGTCAACTCTAGGATTTTGCTGACTTTTGAAAGATCGTTCCTTAAAAAAAAAAAAAAAGAAATTGGAAAGACACCGAGCTCACACATTTTCCACTCGCTAAGAGGTGAATATTGTTGAATGGTCCGAGATAGCGAACCGATCAGATTGCTTAAATCACCAAGATCACTGAGTGTGTGTATACTAATGAAAAATATCCCGTTGGAACGAAGGAAAAGGTGACCCCGACAAGTTTATAGGGGTGTCTGCTTAATAAAGGTCAGTTTCAGAGCTATTCAGGGAAATTATTTCCGGGACTTTGGTACTTGACGGTTAAAAAGAGTGTGACCGCTAACTAGTGGTTTGCTTAAATAATACAGGTCTGACTTTTTCAGTAAGTATCGGCTTCAAACATTGCACTACCTGTGGTTATGGACATCCAATACGAGCGTGGTCCTTCGCCTTTAGACGTAAAAGCTGCCACTGCTATTTGGTAAGTTGTGGCTTGCTTTAGGTCCCTCAATATCACCATAGTAACATTAGCACTGCTAGTGTTAACACTCCTTGTCAAATAGGAGTAATAATAATAATAAGAGTTATATTCCCTAAAGTAGACTCTGTATCCAAGGAGACGTCCGTTAGCGTAATACTGGGAAAGTGGATTCCACTGTACTTTCACCTCAGCAAAATGTAAGTTTGAAAGACGGATATACGATGGAGCTGAGCTGGGGACTAAGAAAACAATCGCATTTTAAATGTTAAAATATTATTGAAGTATCGGGCGAATGATTCGTATGCAAAATTGAGAAAATCAACTCACAACAACGTCGTGACTTTATGTCCATAGAGAGTTTTTAGTTAGAACGTAGTTGACAGCGTTAATGCTTCGTTACCGGGAATCAAGGAATCATTGGGGTTAACAATAACTTGTTTTAGTAATGCACTTACCCCCTTCGTCTGTCCTTGCTGTGATCTCTGTACTATTGTAGGCATTCCCACCGTAATTTACACCAACAACAGATAACCCATATTCCCTATACGTTGTCAGTCCAGAGAACACATGTGAAATAGTATTTCCTGGGACGATGTATTCGTTTAGACTACTACCATATGAGTTTTTGATGACTATAAAGTAATGACTTATTTGTTGGCCAACAAGTGTTTGCAGGTTTTGCCAAGAGAATCGGATGCTTGTTCTTGTAGCGTTGTCAAAGGAAACACTCCAGTTAGCCAATGGAAATGCTAAAAACAAACCAAAAAGAGCAAATTACAGTAGCATGTTATAAAAGTTGGAAGTTTCTGTGATCGGTGATTATTCATGGAGAGTGGGGCGTATTGGAGGGGGGGGGGAGGTATCGTTCGCAAAATGACGTCAGAGAATTGAACGCAGAAATTCCGTAGTGATGACGTGCCACTACCCAGATCTGGGCAGTGCTTCTGTTGGGCTGAAGCAAATTTCCAATAAAACTAGAATTTTTGTTTTGCTGCAAAGCGTGCATAACATTGCGCTCCTCCATAGCAGAGTTTGAAGCAACATAGAATGAATTTAGCAAATTAAGAGGTAACCTGATTCTTGTTTTAATATTCCAAATTGTAACTTGAAGGTACTGTAGCTCCGCCACAGGTACATCTGGACAGTGATGTTTCCAGAATTCCCAAAAGAAACTTCTCTGAAAGTTTTCTGAGTGACAGACGAGTATCCATAGCGACTGAGAACCGTGATACCATTGCCATCAATTACCTTAATGTACTCACTGTAAAGAAATCCAACAAAAAGAAAAACAAAATTAAGAATGATACTTCTAATTGATAAATTATGCGTCTAATTTTTATAAGTAAATAAGCCAACTGTGTTATTGCCATGAATAACGTCATCATTACGGGCTATTGTTAGTATTGCGTTTCCGGTGTGATCCAAAGACAGGCCGTACCTAAATGTTCTGGCATTTCTGTTTAAAAGCGAGAGTAAGTGTAAGTGCAAAGTCATTGGTATGAAAATATATTTTTTTATTCTCACGCACTTAGCCTCGTTTTGAAAGTGATAGTTTTTGGAACATGAATATGACCTAATAATTTTTTATATCAATGTCATGTGGGAAATCTTCATTTTTTAAACAAGTGCTAATGATTGATTATCATAAACTATTGCCACCTCTACCTCGAGGAGCTAATTACAAATTCGGAACGGAAGTTAGCAAAGCCTAGTGATTACGCTATTCAGTTTAGATTTTGGGGCCTCGCGGGTATTTACTATGATTTTTAATTGACAGTTCATAACTGTATTACACTTACCTGGAATACGACAGATACAGTTCTGGTAATGACACAAGTGCAACAGCTTGGCTGACTCCTGCATTTCCAATTTTCCAATTGCAATACAGCGAATAAGAATAGTACGATCTTCGGCCGACTTCTAAGTTTACAAACAATTCATTTACGCTGCCTCCACAACCTGCAAATCAAACCGGCATGTCTCCTGTTATTGCTGGTTTTCGTTGTCATGCCATAAAAAAAGAAAGAAATCAAAACCTTTTAACAGATATTGTCCAGAATCTGGGCAATGAAACGAGATAAATAAGATCCTTGCCAAGATTTAAGCCAGTACAATTTTTCATAAGCGAGATATTCGAGCTTTCTATGGGGACGCCATGTTGGTCCCCTACGGATAAGCACCAAAATGGCAGCCTGTAACCGAAATAGCCTGCTAGCAAGCTCTCACTTATGGCAAGCGAAGCGAGCTACGAGAAAACGTTAGTCACCTTCCCCGTGCTGCTCTCGCAGGACTTTTCGCTACTTTCCAAAACGCGGAGCTTGCACGGGGGCTACCTGCGAAAGCAAGAATTTAATTCTCGAGCAACTCATAGACATTGAAGTAATACTCTTTTTCTAATACACGGACTATTCGGAAGGCAGCATCTCCCCAAATAACTCTTTTTTTTTTTACGCTACATGACAGGTCTATTGACCGCAATGTAAATACCGCGCTCGCAAAACCTTGGAAATTTGTTCTGAATTCATCGCTCTATCTGCGTACACATTTTCACAGTTATAAATATATAGCTGAGATTGAGTATGAAATGAAGACTCATCAGAGCAAGGGGATTAACACCGATCAGAATTTTAAAATTGACAAAAAAAAAGACAGCATTATGACGTAAACTATAACCTGTTGTTGTGGACTGCCAATAGGACTGGGTTCCAGGACCTTTGGACGTGAAGGCTGCTACGGATAGCCAATAGCGAGTTGCTGTCTTGAGACCTCTTAATATCACAATGTTAACATACGGATTGCTGGTGCTAACCGATTTACTCAGGTACGAGTAATAATCCTCATAATAGTAGATTGTGTATCCAAGGAGACGCCCATTAACATATTGATGAGGGAGTGGATCCCACTGCACTTTAACTTGATCAAACCGAACGTTAGTCACTCTTACGTTAGACGGTGCCCTACTGGGGACTAACACAAGCACAGACAATCAATTATAGTTCAAATAGGTGTATGATCTCGTGCGATGCACACGAGTGTAAAAAAGGATCAAAAAAGTAACAAAATACGAGCTCATGCAGTTTAAGCATTTGGAATAAGCACGAGAGTAACGTAATTAAATTCCAAATTGAGCGAGACACCTCCTTATAATATCAACCTTTAATAATATGCAGGGGGAAAAATAACATACAGTCAAAATTAATGGAACGTGTTTATAACGGCCACCTAGCGAAACCCTAGAAACTGCACGCTGGTACCAGAAACCAATCCTAATTAAATCTTATCGAAATAGCGCATGCGTTGCGGCACCTGCTGATTGGTCCCTAATTATTTTTAAATTGCTTATTAGCCAGTCACAGTGATCCATTCTCTGCGATATTTGCATAACATTCCATAATTTAATTGCACTGTGCTTACTTAAACTGCGTTGCCCTCACCCAATCAGATTCAATATTTTTCTCTCATGACAAAAACATAAATAAACTGGAGAGGGAAAATAATCTGCGTGCAAAGAAAGTCGTGTCTGATAGCCCGGGGCCAGTGGATTTTGCTATCGGGCTAGTGAATTCTGTTTTAACTTGCCCGTCTGGCAAGTGATGTTTTTTTAGGAATTTTAATAACAGATGAACTGTGAAATCAACTCTTCCGTCGTCAAAAAGCTTTTGGGGCTAGTTGAAATGGCGTCTGTGCTAGTAAATCCTAGCTTCAGCTTGCCCGAATGGTAAGCTGTAAAAGTGATTTTCTTTGCACCCTGACAATGTAGTTTTTGTTGTCTTTCACCCGCATTTCGACCGATTTCACCGGCATTCATCCCCGTCAGTGGCCTTTACAAGCATGACACACCATTAATTACAATACACAACAAATCTGAAAATTCAAGCGCGCTATCAAAGAAAGGCTAAACGCGCGCCGTTAACTTAAGTAACGTTATACTTCACTTGCCTCCTTCCTCTGTTAGGGCTGTGACGTTTGAGCTGTTGTAGGGCTGACCAAGGCTGTTTATTCCGATGATTCTTACTTGATATTCAGTGTAAGGCAACAGTCCCATAACGTTCGAAGTGTTTAAATTTCCAGAAACGACCGCTGGACTTGATAGGTTACCATCGTGGGCGTATGCGATATAATAGAGTACGGTATTATTGATAAGCGGTGATAAATTCTCCCAGTGAATCGTTATCGAAGTTCTCGAGGTGTTGCCAACGGTCAGATTCCAGTTGACAGGTAGAGCTGAGAGATTGAATTACGTATACAAAGAAAATAAAACACCTTTACGAGACACTGTGGGGACCTTGAATTGGTGTCCTCATTAGCGAGAGTCCGTAATTGCAGGAGTTTATTTCAGTCAGACCTATTTAATATATTTTTTCATAGGATTTAACTGCTGTCCATATTATCGGGGTGTTCGTTATAAAGGGGTGTCAGCCAGGCGAGAGTTGTCTGTACTGGGCTTTTCTCAGGGTATTTTTAGGCTGTGCAACGTCTAAGCGCATCAGTGCAAATAGACCAGTAAATTTAATTGAAAGTAATAACATAAAAGGCAACACCTGCAAATCTTCTCAATTAGCTGGGAAAAATTAATGTTGCGGAAACCATTGTTGGCTCGCTTTTGGCAGCGTATCTAGGGCGCAAATGTACCAGTAATAGCCAAAGGTTACGGATTGCGGGAGACAGCGATCGAAGGTCAAAGCGGTTTTGCTCATGATCCAACCCTGCGCTTTGCGTAGCTTTCACGAGACAGATGGTCGGAACGCGTTATCAGATTACGAGTGGTAGAAGGTCGAAACGTGTTCTGTCCATTCCGTTCGTTTTTAGTAGCCTGCGAAAACATCCGTTTCTCCTCGCTCTTCGCCGCTGGGGACGTTTCGCGAGGAGGAACGTCTGCGACTCAGCGACAGAAATTCCATACTGATGACGCAAATCAATGTTTACATAATGAATCCGGTAGTCATGGGGTTCCAAACATAAACTTGTCCAATTTTGCGTGTCTTCTAGTCGATTTTGGTGAAGTGTTGTGTTCATCTGCCAACGAGCTCCAGCAAAACTCAAATGCTTCCTCTAGAGAAGACTATATTCCAGAAATATTGACAGCTTTGTTAGAGATTCTTCGCGTTTACATTTGACCTTTGTGGCCTTTTGTCTTTTGTCTGTCATTCATAAACAATAGCTTAAACAATGTAACTACTCCGTCGACCAATCAGCGCTTCTGACCGGATTCCGGACAGATTTTACGTCATCAGTATGGAATTTCTGTCGCTGAGTCGCAGACGTTTCTCCTCGCGAAACCTCCCCAGCGGCGAAGAGCGAGGAGAAACGGATGTTTTCGCAGGCTACATTTTTAGTTGAAGTGCAAACGAATTCTGGCTACATATATTCGACGCATGCGTAATAACAAACCTAGAAATTAGGATTGCTGGTGACAAAAGGGGCCCGCAAAAAAACTCAATATATCAGAGAATTATACACGACTATATAATTAATTCAATTAGCTCTACGCAAAGATTCTAACCTGAAAAAAGACCTTGCTTTATAATTCCGTACTGAAGCTTGAATCGACTGTAGCTGCTTAATAAATAGATCTGAACAGTTATGTTATCGGCACTTTCGAACCCAACCTGAACGAAAGATCGCAGATCAGGCGAATAAGAATATCCATACTTATGCCAAACCAGTGACCCATTTCCGTCAATTATTTTGACATATTCACTAAAACACGAAGAAAAACGTAATAAATAAAAAATACTAACAAATAGGTGCATAATTATTTAAAGAAAAACTTTATAACCTCTATGTTATGTTTCCTAATAGTCAAGAAAAGAATAGAAAGAAGAAAGGTCATGTCTTTTTACCATGGTAGCAAAAATTCTAGATCTCAAAACTCTTTCTTGGCGGAGACGGCCATTGCATTGTCAAAAGATGGAAGGAAATAAAGAATAGGCTACAAATGCAAAAAAAGAAGGGAGATTGAGCAAACACGAACTGAAACTTTACTTTACTTTCACTCAAAAGTGGTCATCAACTAAATATATGTTAATTTTTTGCAACAAATGGAAGCTTTTACACAAGAAAAGAGTTCAATCCCGACAATACTTTTTTGGGTATATCAACATAGCCGGAGAGTTGTTTTGTTGTTGTTGTTTCTGTTTTGTTTTGTTCTCCATGTCACCGCCGTCATGGTCGTGGTCAAGTAGAGTTTCCACACTTGACCTAAAACACACTGACGACACTGATGCATCAATTCAGCGAACCTCCATTGCAAAATTACATAATCCATGATCCCTTTGAGATTTCTGAGGTTAATTAAGACAAGAATAGAAAGGAGAAGTCGTCACGTCACGGTAGCAAAATTTTTAGATGACAACAAACCAAACAACATGTGAATTCGCACTGTTTCAAATTAAACTTCAACGACGATATTTTATTATATATTACATACTGAGAAATACTCACCAAAAAGTTGTGTTGTAAATTTTGATACGCAAATGAGTTTTGGCCAGTCAGAGTAGTGAACTATGGTTTTCACGTGTGAAAAAATGATACGTCCAATCAGAAGCCACAGGGGTGTGTGAGTTTCGCGCCAAAATTCCCGCCTTTTCTTGCAGCTTGCTGAGCGCCGCTGCGCACACATTCGAGGAGAAAAGTTTTTCTGAAAGAGTTTTTTCTCGTTAAAAAAGTGAAAAACATTTCAGAAATGGAGTGGAATAGTTTCCTTTGTTTCACTGTCGATAAAGAAAACTGTGGAGAGCCGGTGAAACAACAGCGGAAGAGGAAAAACAGAACAAGACGTAACCTTATGTTGTGCTTTTTGTCGGAGCTACTTTGTCTTCCATTTATAAGCTTAAGCTGATATTGAAACCGGCCATTTTACTTAATAGCACTCATTTTCAATTGTACATTCAGAACAAACAGTTAAGATTACTTGTAGTTCTTGGAATACCTCATATCCTTACCGTCATTTATGTTTTTAAGAAACGTTTCTACTAAAAAGCTGTTACTTTGATTTCATTGTTATTTCGTGGTGTGTAGCGGCAAATTTAAGCATTTTGGAAAAATTTAAAATAAAAAGGCCACCAAAATGATGAATGTCTCAGTATGTATACAATAAACACAATACCACATGTAAAGTGCTTCGTACGGTATTTACACACTCGTTGTTTTTGTATCAGAAATCGAACGAGTGAGCAACTCGTGAGTAAATACCGTACGCCAGCACTTTCCATGAAGTATTCTCTATATTCAGTTTCGTTTAATTAGGTAAGTTAGCTAAATTCTCTGGGATTAAATCAGAAAGTACCGTCTCTGAGTTTAAAATTTTATGTGCTGTGTTCACCAACCCCATAGAGCGGGCGCGTGAAATTAGAAAGTTGTTTTTTTTTTGTCTGCCGTTCTAGTTATTGTCGCCGTCGTCCTTGCTTAAGCACGATCTTGTGATCCAGAATTTTTGCTACTTTGGCAACGTGACAGTTCTCCTCTCTATAGAATAGAAGAATCGTGTCAAGTAATCAGAGTTAGTAATTTCACTCAATACGACTCAGTACCTGTAATATGACAAATACAGATCTCCTATCCACACTAGTGCAACTGCCTGATTTATGCCCCCTCTGCCAACCACAAAAGTGCATGTCATATAGCTCGAGCCCCTGTCGGAACCAGTCTCCAGGCGGCCAAAAGACCGATTTGTGTATCCTCCGCAATCTAATTGACAGCAAGAAATAAAAAAAATTTAGTTGCTGGATCAAATTTAACCTTCTACTGCTTTCATTTCAGTTAGTTAAATAATTCCAAACACACTGCGATCTTGCTAACCATGTGCCAGGACCAGTTTATATAAGTCGTAAATATGAGTGGGTTATTATAAAATATAATATTCCTCAGGAACAATAGGTACAGTGTATGGTATATCTTAATGCTGTATTTCATGCCTTTGTTGTAAGTAGTCAGTAGTCTATAGAGTAGTCTATAGTAACAAAGCGATCTTTGGTCGAGAACTATGCTATATGAAGTCTGTTTGAAACGTCATGATTCTGCCGGGCTAAGCTGCCTCGACCGCAAAACGACTATAGCACATTGTCGAAAACAATAAATAAAAGTAAAAAAAACAACAACAACAACAACTTCTAAAATTATTCTAATATATTTCTTATTTACCAATAGAGTTCGGAACGACATTTGAAACGTTTGAGTGTGGACCATGAAAATGACGTCATGATGACGCAATTTATTTTTTTAGTCTCTCGCTCGCAGTTTACTGAATGCAAGTTTAAGACAGCCAATGTTATTGTAAAATTAACAAATGACGTCAAAATGTTCAAAGCTTTGCAGTGAAACCACAAAGGAAATAGGAGACGTGTTCATGCAGGCTATGAAACTATTCCACTGTGGTACTAATTCAGTTTTGCACTTTCTGACGTCATGTTACGTCGATTTGTTCAATTTACCAGTTGTGACGTAATATGGAGATGACTGAGGTCCAGTTCCTGCGCGTGTGAACCCAGCCACCCACACTCTGTAGGAATGTGCTGCTTTCAAACCACTCAACACCAGCATATTGACATCTGGGCTACTAGTGTTGACTTTTTGGGTGCTATACCAATAGGGATACTCTTGGTAGATGACTACATATCCCAGCAGTCGCCCATTTACACTGTGCTGAGGTATTGGATTCCATTGCACCTTTAATTCACTGAACTGCAGCCTAGAAACTCGTAAGCCCGAAGGTGCAACGCTGGGTACTGTGAAAATCAGCAAATTAGCAAAATGACGGTATTGGTGAGAAGGTACGAACAAAAGGAGAAACATAAAAATAAAAAAAAAACCTTAAAATGGTTCACAGGGGTACCTAATGTGCAAGTGACACCTGATCTCTACAACAAGAAACTGCAGTTAAACTCTCTTTTTAATTCGAGCATCGTATGGGCTGACTGGTATGTTTTGCTGTTTTATCTTACGTTATTGATTTTTGTTTGTTCGTTTGTTTGTTATGTTTTGGCATATTTACCTCCTTCGTTAGTTCTTGCAGTTATTGCCTCACTGGAGTACAGTGTCCTATTCCCCAAACTATTCGCTAGGGCAACGACATTGACCTCGTAAAAAGTGTACCCTTTAAGTATATTCCCAGTGTAGTGTGAGTTATACCAACGTGAGACGTGGTAGATCAAGCTGACGTTTGAACTTTTTTGCTTATACTTCACTAAAAAACTCTGGATTGGAACACTTGAAGGGAAGTTTGACCACCGTACTGTCAATGATGATGATGTCTTGCTGGTGATGGTAACATTCCATGAAGGCACAACTTGTGCTGTGGATGAATAATCAAAGAAAAATACTGTCAAACATTTATTTTGTAAAGTACATGTAATTTATCAGTTCCCTTAAACATATCCTCGGACGTGTGCGATACTTCCTACTCCCACTAGAGTACTTTAAGAGAGCTGAGAAAGAGGTGTAACCTTTCCTCAGCACTTTTTTTTTTCACTTTTCAAGTACTTTTCCAGCAAACTTGTAATAGGGTCTTGTTACCTGAGTCTTGGGCTTTGTCTAACACTGTGTATTGAATTCTTGCGTAGCTATATCGGTATGAAAGAGAGACCGCCAATGTTATGCTACTCCCTTCGCAAAAGGGAAGTTCTACCGACTGTCCGCTAGTAGACGGATCACAACCTCTTCGACGGAAAACCTCGTTGCCAGTGTTGTCATAAATCTTGATAAACTCGCTGCAGAGAATGAGAAATGAGGCGACTCAAATGCTTTGTGAACGCGACTAATTATTATTAGAAAACTGGCAAGGAAATCAAAGCAATTAAGACAAAATCATGTGAATATTTAATTAAGAGAAAAACATGAATCCTAAAATAGTTTCTTGGTGGTGAAGATGGGTGGGTTAGCTATGACGTAGCACCTACATCACAAAATAATATTTAACTGCTAATAAAACTGATGTACGATCGATAAAATGTCTACTTTAAACCCTATCGTTTTTCTTCAACTTTTCTTTAACAATAAAAAATAATTGAAATAAACGTTCTTGGATTTGACAATTTCCTTTGACTTTTTCCTTGTGTTACATTGCCTTCGTGATTTCTGATCTACAATGAATAATTCCGCTTACCTGCAATAACCGAGGTAAATGTATTTGAATGAGACTAAGACGACTCCTTGAATTGCACCTGCATCATTTATTTGAATACTGCAGTTGAGGGTGTTGTAACTCGATTGCGTGAAATTTAGCCATCCAAACGACTGATTCACAGAACCTTCACAACCTTAAAGCAAGACAATACATAAAAGAAAGATAATTAAACTGACTGTAATTGCATATTAGAGAACGAAATTTACTATATTTCCCCATCGTTTTTTCCTAAAATGACACATTTATTTTGGTGGTTAATTTAGTCTCCAAAAGTATCTGTGCAACATATCATACACCACAGACAAACTCTTGTGCAAGAATCATTCAAAATTTTAGGCTGGGTGGATTTGGAGAAACAAGGAAAATTCGGCAAATGTAAATTAATAAATTCCTCACTTCTTTATTTGAAATCGCACCATTCATACTTACAAGATAAGACAAAGGGACGACATTCATGTAACGAGCCCTAAGTCAACGCTAATAAAACAGGTGGGGATCTTTTCAATATTTTACCTACATCAATAAAAGAAGCTACATTGTTCTCCATTTATAAGAACCTTCTTAGCTTAGAATTCATTAGCCATTAGTTTTTCTTATTAATACACTTACGTAACTTACCCTAGTAGCTTCCTTATTCGTCGAACAAATTATGATTTTTCTAAATATACGCAATTTCTCTTTTATTCATTTTTTTTAAATTGTTGCAAATATAATTTTTTAAATTTATTTTTTCCATTTGTATTTATTATTGTTATTATTATTATTATTATTATTATTATTATTATTATTATTATTATTATTAAACAACTGAAAGAAACTTTTGAATTTTAGAGGCTGACAGTTTTTTTTTTTTTTTAGTTGAAATGAAACGTTTTTAATTCGAATAAATTTTTCTTAGTTAAATTAACTCTTTCTAAGCTAAATTAAGTGCTTTTTAAATCGACAGGAATTGTAAATAGTGTTTTGAATGAAGAGTTTTTTTCTTTTTTTCAAGCGAATTAATTGTAAATAGGATTTTGATAGTTAGCATTGTTGTCAATAAAATTTTTTCTTCTAAAAAATTATTATTATCATTATTATTATTATTAATCTTGAAGTCATAATTTACGCAGAGCTCCTTTTTATAAGAGCCAATGGCTGATAAAACGACCCTGCCTTGCGAAAGAACAACCCTAGTGTATGCGTAGCTCTTTCCACGTTCAATGCGCTAACTTTTAATCACAAAGTTATTTATAAAGCCGGCAAAATCTTTGGAAAGCCAAATCAAATTTTGGGCCGGATAAGCATCGCTACACAAAACAGAAATAAATGGGTACTGCCTAACAAGGTAGGATTAATAATAAGTAATCAGTTCTTAAAATTGTCACCCTAATGAGCTAGTGAGAAAGGCATATTTACCTTTCGTCTCATAGACAAGGGATGACCTCGGTCCGGTTCCAACAACAGTGAAAGCAGCCACTGAAATTTGGTAACGTTCTCCAGTCCGAACATTCGGCAGAATTGCTCGCGGTATATCTGTGTTGTTAACTCTTACAACGCTGTCCGAATAGTAGTACTGGATACTTTTGTAGTATACGTTGTATCCTAATAAGCGGCCATTGGCGTACTGGATAGCAAGGGGGTCCCATCTGACCAAGAACTCATTCAATCCATGGTTTTCAACTCTGACATTCGTTGGTGCACGGCTGGGAACTAAATGAAATGTAGATAGTTTGAGGATTGAGGTGGTAACAGCTAGTTCTTAGTTCCTGCTGACAGTAAGATAAGGGTTTCAATGTAATGGTCTTTTAGAATTCTTTTCTTTTCATCTTCACGGAGTCAATTATGGAAACAATGGTTTTACAGCCAGACTGATTTGTGGTAATGCCAACACAGAGTAGCTTAGGAAAACAGGGTTTTAACCTTCCCAAAAGTTTTGCAGATGTCTATTTAAGCAAATGTCACAAAAAAACAACAACAACAAAAAGATCTTCTTAGTTCTTTTAAAATCCCGAAAGTTTTGTCGCCAACCAACTGAGCTAATCAGTATAGTAGCATAGTGCTATTTGTATTTCTGGTACTTCCTATAACAGAGTGTGGACTTTCTGGATCGTGCATTTTCTGGCTTTTATTAGGATTTCTGGCCTGTAAAACCTGATAAACATTTCAAATATGATTTAAGCCGAAGACCGACACAGACCGATTACAGCTCCTCAATGCTGCTGTTTTCACACCAATGCAGGAATATGTTGAACACTGAATGACGAGTACTGTGGCTCTGACGAGTGTTGTGACGCTGAGTGTTGTAAATCTGACGAGTGTTTTGATTTTGACAAGTATTTTGGCTATGGCGAGTGTTGTGACTGTAACGAGTGTTGTGACCGTGATGAGTGTTGTAGCTGTGACAAGTGTCAGAATTATCCGCGGGTGACTTGATTTTTCATGATATGCACCCTGTGGTAATGTCTTGTGTTTTTGCTGAAGAATCGTCATTGGTGGTTATACGCTGGTGGAGGTCCTTACCTCCTTCTGCCGTTACTATGGAGACTGCATTGCTCGCGTATGTAGCATTCTCTCCGCTTGACGTGACAGCGAACACGTGGACTTCATAGCCTGTAAAATCCCTGAGCAGGTTAGTGTAATAGGAGTTGCTATTGGCTTTAAAAAGCCTACTGACGTTGTTGGAGAGCTCCTTGAACCTTACCAAATAGTAACTGACAGACTGCGGCAGTGGAAGGTTTGGCCAATATACCTTCGCTGAAGATGAGGTTATACCGGATACTGTTATATTCCAGGAGGAGACAGTTTCCGCTTAGAATATAAAATAAATGATAATAATATTTTAATATTAAAATGCCTGAATAGAAATATATGAAATAACGCATAATTTGAACTGCGGATAAAGATATGAAGTGGAAATGATCCTCGCAGTTGAATAAATCACAATGGCATGCTTTTCGTATTCCGTGGTATTGTAGACCTGTACTATGCGCGGAAAGATTACTTCATGGGAGCTTTACCATAGAGCTTTTGTACTGAAAATAGCTCAACCCCTGCCTGTTTAGAGTTAAACATCAACTGCAAGGTACAGATAGAAATACCCCCTATGAATAGCATAAATTGAGAAGTTTTCGAGTACGCTTTTCTAGAGCATCTTTTCACAGACCGCATTTTTCTGTGTTTGTTAACTTAAAAGAGCTTTAACATACACTGTAATTACCTTGTGTTAATATTGTGCCGTTTCTATTCTTCTTTTACTCGATCGTGTATTTACGTTATATGTAATCTTTATCATCCAATCGTAAATGAAGTGAATAAAAATGAAAACAAAGCTCTTTGAAATGGATTTATGCTGAACAACAGTCCCCTCAACTTAACTATAACCTTTTCTTCGAAGGAAAATGAATAAGTGATTATTTTACGTGTCTGTGAAACTGCCCACCTACCTCTCCCCTAAACCAACATTAACGCTTAGTTCTTACTTAGGGCAAAATGTTAGTTTAGGGGAGGGGTAGGTGGGCAGTTTCCCAGAAACGTAAAATGATCTCTATCGGAGTGATAGGTTAACGAAATTTTGGAAATGATAAGCTATATATGATGGATTTTGTATTCATTATTATGCACGTATACATGTGTGGTATGCCATGGGTTACAAACCTGAGTCAAGTGTTTGACCGACTATGCTGTACTTGACGTTAACCACGCTCCATCTATATTCAAGAGAAATATCTAGTATGAGGTGTTCTGCGTCTCCAAATGGAACTTCAAGAGAAGTGCCAGCGGGGTGAGAAGAATTGCAGCCTCCCTGGTTGAAGATCTTGGAGCCATCTGGTGTAATTAGCATGAGGTGTTCACTAAATGAAAGAAAAAAAAAATGGCAAAGAAGGGCCTTGTTAAAAATGGGTAGGATAGAGTGTAGATCTTCGTTTAAATTAAATTGTTTAATTTGTTATTTGAATTGCTAGACCGAGTTTTCCTGACTTTGAAACATGTTTTCGGTAAATGTTCGTTATTTGTTTTATCAGCCAATGGGTGAAAAGATCAGAACATGGACTCTTCGTTTTCCGGCCAAAGAAAACCAATAATATGGAGGAGGCATTGTTCGATTGGCCAATCTTGTTGCAGTATGACGTCAAAACGTATCGACTGATTTCTAGAAAGTTTACGGGCATGATTTTTTTTTTCTGTTTGTTTGTTTGTTTTATTTTTGTTTTGCTTTGTTTTGTTGTTGTTTATATGGAGGATATTACATGGCCGCGCGGGGATATGAAATTTCTCTTCGAGTGTTGAAAAATATTTCACGAGTGACCGCAGCGAACAAGTGAAATATTTTTTTCAACACGAGAAGAGAAATTTCGTATCTCCAAGTGACCATGTAATGTTCTATTTATTATATGATGATGAAATACCAAACCATCTTATTGAAATAGTTTTTTGGTCTGAAAGGTGAAGTTTATTATGAAGCCATAGCGAAGGTGATATTTTCACCTGTGAAGATATCAAGTTTTCGCGCGAAAGCTCACTTGGTATTTCATTGGTGTTTATACAATAAATATATATATATCCGAGCGTTCGCTTAATCAACCAAAAGCCATGTGCTTTTGTATGCATTCGATAAACCAAATCGCTCTCTTTCTGTTCGTTTGTTCTTTGTGTTTTGTTCACGCGTTTTCATTTCAAGGTCATACGGAAATCGCGCTAAGGCGATGAACATAATATGCTCGGAAAGTTATATAACGAGCAAAGAGGAAGAAAACCAAGAAGAAAAGGTTTTTTAGTGGCTTGTAGATCAGTTTACTCACCATTTTGGCATGAAAAAGGTTGTAACTCGCCTATCATAAGTTATCATTATCGTCATCATCATCGTTTCTATGATCCACGACATCATTATCACTATCGTTATTATTATTATTATTATTATTATTATTATTATTATTATTATTATTATTATTATTATTATTATTATTATTGTTACTGTTATTATTACTATTGTTGTTATTACTATCATTTTTTTCTTTTTTTTTCATATCTCACACGACTAGTTGCATCGGTGGTTACGTATTCCTAGGTCATCAAGTTATTACCTATAGCCTTAGATGTCTAGGATCCTTCTTAAGATCTTTGCTGTTCCTAACAAGCAGACTTCCTAGAGCAAGTTTAAGAACCCAGGTGTTCCTATCTTGGTCACTGCCCCAAGTGCCCCAATTACAACTGGAATAACAGATACGCTTTCGCAGCTCCGCATTTTTTTTTTTTGTATTTCCACTTTTTTAAGTCCTAGTAGTGGTCGACCTTCTCTCGTTCTTTTTCCGCAATTCGGGTATCAAAACGACATACAAAAGGGCAAATTAGCTAACACTGTAATTAGTATTAGATTAAGTGTTGTAATTAGTTATTATAAATAATGTAAAATCGTTGTTCCTGAAAAGCCCCTTTGGGGAGGTAACAATAAAGTATGTATCTACATATTACATTGATGGTTTGGCACACTCTGCTCTTCTTTTCCAATACGACTTTATCGGGCCTTTTATGACCTAAATGGTTATTCGTTCGAATTCTAAAATCTCAAAATAAGTTCACTTGGTCATCTTCCATCACTGCCTCTGGAGAATGATCGTACCAAGTTTCGTTGCACAGCAGATTGTAATTTTGGAGTTTCCAACTTGATCGTGCCTCTATTTCTTATATTGTTTTTGAGCTAACTTCTTACATTCTGTGGTTATATGGCATTATTATTAAAAATTATTATTATTATTATTATTATTATTATTATTATTATTATTATCATTATCATTATCATTATTATTATTATTATTATTAATGAGGTTTTTATGAATATTTTACTGAGGTTTTGTGTGCAGCTTTTTATAAGATTTTAATAACGTATTTTCATTGATTATTATTATTATTATTGTTGTTGTTGTTGTTGTTGTTGTTGTTGTTACAGTAAACTTTTATAACATGATTAAATTCCAAACTAATCCCACGACACAATACAAACATAATACAATGCAAGTAACAGAAAGGAGAACGCAACAATTTCTTCTAATAAGCTAGGGCCTGTTTACATGAAGGTGGGGGACCCCAGATACGTGAGGTCACCCCACCTGTCATGAAAACCTAATCAAATTGAGGGCCTGTTTACATGGAGCTTGGGGACCCCAGGTAGGTGAGGTAACCCGCCTGCCTATATAATCTCTCATTATAATTTGATAGGTGGGGTAACCTGCCACATGTTACCTCACCTAACTGGGGTCCCCTACCTCCATGTAAACAGGCCCTAAGTCAAGCGCAAATGAAAGGACAATTTTGATTGTTTTATTGAGCATAACATGGCGCATACAGCGGAGTTTAGACCGCGGTATATGATTACAGGAAATAAGGCACAAATGTCCTTCAGGGCCTTTGCAGGATAAGTTTAAGAGCAGTCGAGTGGTTCTACAAGTGAAGTTGTACGTTTGAGCATCTCTTGTAATCACACAAAGCTTTTTATTACCTGCAATAGCGGAGGTAAATCGTTTCGAATGTGAAAATTGCAACTGCGTCCCTCACTCCAGCCTTGCCCATTTTCCAGATGCAGCGCTCTTCAGCTTCGTCTCCGCCATTTGCTTTATACAACACCCCAGACGTCTCATTCAAGAAACCACCACAGCCTAAACAATAAAATAAAGCTGAATCATGAAAGTGTCTCTTTAATAAGAGATGGGTGACATATTTGATTTGCAACTGTATCACGTTCTTGTTCTCTTAGGGATGTTTATGTTCATCTAACTTCGGGTGAGGAAACCGCCGACAATAATCGTGCAATAAAATGCTCAATTCAGAATAAATATTGTGCGGAGTAAGATTTAATTAAAAAAAAAAATGTTTGATTAAAGCTGCCAAGCAAGAAACATTTACGCAAAAGAACGAGTTGGCAAATACATCCCTTACCAAATTGGTAACTCTGCAAAAAATGTTCAGCTACAAAACTAAAAACCTTCAATTTCCTTGGTAAGTGAAAATTGAATTAAACCTAGAGCTGTTTTACCACTGACAAATTATTCTGACAGTATTCTAACCTGGACAGCTTCTGTAAGAAATTGACACATCATCGATTGCAATGTCACTTTTAAACGATAGTCCCCTTATTCCTTCGAACGTCACCTGGAAGGATGCGGTCACAATTAATAACAGCAAAGAAACGACAGAGAACCACCAATTCAGTACGGTTTCTCTCGCTTCTGCATCGATTTTATATTTTATTTTATTTTATAATTCATTCAAAATATTTCCACAATTCTGATTGGCTAAAAGCACACGCATAATTCACCATAAACAGTTACTGATGACCAAATTTGGTAGAATTTTGTGTTTAAAGAGGAAATGACGTCAAAAATGCAGCCTTCTACAGGTTAATGCACCATTAACCATGAAGACCTGGGGACGAGGTTGAGTTGTTTTCGTTGTAAAAACTAAAATTGCGGACACTTCACTCGTTTCAATAATGGCTAAAAACATTGCAAAAACAGCAAGAAGACAGCTCGGAGGGCGACATCTGCTATTTGGAATAAACTTAACATCGATGCAGATAAGATTGTCTTGGTTATGTTTTTAAACTAGGAATCATTTTGAATAATAACACAATTATTGAATTCGGCTTTCGTATCATACGAAGAATTATGGAGGTCTTGGAGGGTGTTATCTGCCTCGGCCTACGGCCTCGACGGATAACACCCTCCTCGATCTCCATACTTCTTTATAAGATACTCAGCCTTATTCATTAATTGTTAAATATCGATTTTGAAATCACTGTTATCTGATTGGCTTTCAACAGTTTGATTTATTCACGAATCACACTATTTTGTTTTGCTCCATGTCACATCTGTTCTAAATCGCTTCATTCATGTTCTAAATCACGACATTTCTATTTTATATCGCACCATTTTCGGACTACATCGCATCGTTTCTCTGTCAAATACAAAGTAAGATGTAAGAACCTTGTTGCTTTTAAACAAACTGGCTATTAAAACAATAGAATAATGGTATTTATACAATGATGTGAATGCTACGCACGCTGTGATTGGTCGTTGCCCATGATCTACAGATCGTTTTCAGTCACGTGGTCAGCAGCTTTTCAAATTGCTTGGAATGAAAGAAAGTTTTAACATGTGAAAAGAGTCCAATTCCCACAGACTTTTTTTTGTATACAAACATGGCCGCCGTGGACCAACCTGCAACACACGCACCTCCCCCCTAATGCAAAAAAAAAAAAAAAAAAAGAGACCCCACAATCGATTTTGTATTACAGCATTCATAGAGACGAAGGAGTACAGGAAGTAGAGGGGGGAGAAGGAGATTTAAAAGATGCATGGGAAGCGAGAGAAATTTGGGAATTTACGCAACAATGCTCAGTATCTCGCAGCAGAAAAAGGGATGCGTTGCAGTCATGTAAATAGGGAGGGAACCGCGAATGCGAGGTTCGGGGGAGATTGTTTGGCGCCGCCCTATCCCTCCTTCCTTTCCTGTAGAATATTAATTAAATCATTACTTATATCAACATTATCAGTTTACACATCGATTTACCATATCACTGAGGTAGACTGTTTGGGTGACTCTTTTCCAGTAGTTTCCCTGATTTCCTGACTTGGTGAAAATTTTATTATTTCCACTGAAAACATTTAGAGTTCCCATTGTTGATCCATACATGTGATAGAAGAATTTTAAGCAACATGAAGCTTTATTTCTAGGCACCGCAAAGGTCAGCTTTGCATTTTCACGAAATGCATGATACGAAGCTTCAATATAGAAATATTTTCCTGTGAAGAAAAATAAATAAATAAATGATGATGAAGATGATGGTGATCATGATCATAATGATGAATGCTAGGAAACACTAAGAAATGAGAGATCTTGAGTTTCCATCTGGAATTAAAATTAGCCTGACTAGCCCCGTTCTCCAGTACAAAATTCAAAAGAACACATTAACTAAAGCGAAGCTAGTCAGGCTCATTTTAATTTAAACAAAAGAATATTAATCTAGCAGCCATTTTTGCATTGGGTCCATACCATCGTTTACAACTCAAAGGAGTCTTAAGGGACTTAAAAGACCGAGCGCTATAAACATGACAACATTAATTAAAGCCGGGTTATTGAAAAAGTTACTGCTCCTATCGCCTCTATATTTCCGCTAAGTAATCTCCTATGTGCCTATTATAAAAAAAAAAAAGTAATTGGACATTGGTAATTTTGGACATTGGACAATGGTAATTGGCCATTGGCCCTTTAGGCGTATGGTACAATGCAATGATTTGCTTTAGTGACCACCAAAGAATAGCTTCCCAATGCCTAAAAGCAACCTTTAGTGAATCAGCTATACACATGAACTAGGTTAATGAAAAGCCTTTTTACTGGAAAGCCACACCTCCCAAGCTAAAACAAACTGTGAACGTATCGGCGGCTTTTCAGCCTTCTCGGCAGTGTTCGCTTTGTGGGTAAATGGGGTTGCTGTTTATACTTTATAATCTGTCGAAAATAACTATGTGGCCTTAACAAACTTAACGAATTAGCAAGTTAATGCCCCTACAGGAACAGATTCATACTCAAGAACTTCATGACAGCGTAACTGTCACACAGTAACGCAATCCCTCATTCCGCTTTTGTACCTTGTTACAACTATTAATATACTTCATAGTTCATTTCGTTTATATATCGCACAGCAATCGAGTTAAATGCCTATAAACGCCAGTTTTGAGCAGATAAATATCTTCTAAAGTTTAATCTACATTCAACGAATTTATACTGATAATTATATATTTTCATGAAGTAAATGAGAGAAAATGTTAAAGAATAAATTTCAAAAGGCAGCAAACCTGATCCACTTGTATGATCCGAGGATGGTCCAGTATTTGACGAAGGTGTGGGGCCAGAGTACAGCGTCCAGTCAAATACATCCTGCCTCGACTGGCTCCACCCAAAGCACAATCCATTATCGAAATCACAGGATACTACAAGCGAATCAGGTAAATAAACCACGTGTCATTTAACTTGACGGATCGTTCCACGTATCAAGATGAATGATAATTGACAAGACGAGTTGCACCGGAAGTGGCGGATTCACGGGAGCCCCCCCCCCCCCCCCTCCCCCTACTGTCTTAGACCACAGCATGATCGGCCCACCCACCCCAACCCTCCCTCCTTTTCCCTTCTCACCCTTGGGGTTGTATTTCCAGTGTCGCGTAATTTTTACGTGCCTACCTGCGTAAAATTTACGTGTGCAAAAAAAAAAGTGGCAATGCACGAAAGGTAGCTCGCGAGCGTAAAAGTTGAACCTCACTCAACTTCTCGTTTAAGCTCAGCTATTGCCTATTGCCTCTATTTTATTTACGTGATCAAAATCTACGTGCGTTAACGTGCGAAGCCAAGAACGCTTCAGTGGAACTCAACCTTTATCTGAAAGTCTGGGTCCGCCGCTGAACGCAAAGGTAATTACACAAAAACGCATTGTATGAGTAGGCCAGAATAACGGAAGAGTGCGTATAAAATAAAAATATTCAGGTAAAGATTAATGTTTAGGGTTTTTTAAATTATAGCCCGCAAGCGGTCTCAATTGTGACAGTGAGTGGAAATTTGGTCAGCGGAGCTACGGGTACCAGCGCGCAAGGAAAGTGAATTTCCACGCAAGTGAGCCGGTGTGAAGGCTAAAAAAACACTGTATACAAATCGATTTCCTTTTACCTGGACAGTTTCCACTGTTTATTTCTACACTATCAATCGCGATATCCCCAGTGAATGAATTTCCTGCAATCCCCTCGAATATTACCTGCGGAAAGTGTTGAGTTGTAGTTAGCAATATACCTGACACTTTCTATCTGCTTATACTCCCTTATGGTCGTGGCGAAGTTGATGATGATGACGATGATGATGATGATGATGATGATGATGATGATGATGATGTTGATGATGATGATGATGATGATGATGATGATGATGATGATGATGATGATGATGATGATGGCGATGATGATAATGACGACTATAACGATACGCTAGCTAGAATTACGTACGCGTTAGCACACTTTTTCCTCTTACCAATCCATTCAGAATAATATTTCTCTCCACTACAATCCAGTAATTACTCTGTTGTCCGGAAATATTAAAAACTTTGCTGTTTCCGCTGTAGACGTTAAGAGTTCCCACTGAAGCTCCATACATATGATAGTAAAATGAAAGGCACGACATTTCTCCGTTGTTTGGAACAGTAAGAACAAGCTTCGCTTTGTCGTCGGGTCTTCTTGGAGAGGATGTTTCAATGTACATATAATTTCCTTAAAGGAAAGGGGAAGAGGCACATATAAGTAAACATTACTGTAACAGTCAACAAAGAACGATACAGTATGTTGCCCAGTATCCGGCCGGTACCAGTATCCGGCCACAAAAACCGCCCGTATTTCGAATAGAAGCTGAAGATTTCAGCTTTAAAATGCAAGTTTTGGCGGGTTTACAGCCGGCGAAACAGTTGCAGAAGACGCCGGTCTGTTAAGGTGAGTAAACTTTTCATGGCAAATATTTACGCTGTTTACTGGGCAGTAAAACTGGTGGTGTTCAAATAAGGATTGGTAATATGTGATATTTTTAAAGAAACTGTTTTATATTTAAAGTGAAGATACTTAAAGAAGTCAGGTTGTCAGAAAATTCATAAATTCTTCTTGAAATTCAATTTGTTTGGAATAACGGAGGCCAGAAACATTCACTAAGTATTGATGTCAGGTGCCCAGTATCCGGCCAGTTTTTCTTTGCTGTGCAGAATCGATGAATAAGCTGCGTACTATCCGGGCAAAATTTATTTCATATCTATAACAGTACACGTAGTTAAAGATTAGGATATGTAATATAATCTGTATAATGTAATTCTACTCAACTCCTTATGGAAATTCAAAGGCGAATTGATTTCGTTGGCACGGCTTGTGTAAAGGGATTGAGAGATGTGAAAGTCAAGAAAGAGGAATTAGTGGTAGAAAACGGCAGCCCAAATGTGGGGACTGAGCATGAAGAAATCAACAGGTCAGACCACAGGTGGCCCAAGCTCGAAATATAAGCATCGGCGAACATCGACATCGTTGCATAACATTCGAAATGGAAGGATTTGTATGGGAAAAAAAAAACACCTATCGTTTCCGTAACCTACCAAAATCAAAGGATTTCAACAAAAAACAGCTTACCTCACATAAAATGTGTGTTACGTCTCTCCCGTGTGGTCTATGGGCCGATTTATGGCCGTTTTATTGGTTGTACTGTAAACGGTTTCTCTCTATATAAAGGTTTACCAAGATTGGGGTGTTACTAAAACGAAGACCCAAAAACGAAGACCTAAGACCTAAGACCCCTTGGACTAAAACGAAGACCCTATGGACTAAAACGAAGACGCTCCCAGTTGGGGACTCCAGCGAAGCGGCCCGACGGATCCACCGAGGGAAAACGGCCGTAAATTCGCTCTAACGGCTCCAGTCGCTTCCAAATTCCCACCAGGTAAGACGCGATAGTTCTCCTTTCCATTCGTTATCTTGCTTTAAGACGCCTTTGCACCGAGAGAGAATCAAAGGTCGCAAATCTCTGCAACCTTTCCCGTCTGAAGCCATTGACAGAACCTTGGTTTGGACTCCGTGTTACCGTTGAAAGATAGCGAAATGGCCTGAGACTCAAATTACTCACACTCGGGTGGGAGACAGTATCTTGCTCCCGTTGACATCAATACCCAAGAAAGAAAATAATACTAAATGGCAAAGTGACCTTTGACCGTCGGAAGGGCCCTCCTCCAGTTTTTGTTGTTTGTTGTTGTTGTTGTTGTTTTGTTTTGTTTTTTATTAAAAAAAAAAAAAAACGGTTCGAAGATTGGCTTGTTGAGCTTGCATTTTATTGGAAAAAAGATCAGAATTTTGTGTTTTTTGTTAGCTCCGTTTTTCTTTTCTTTTTTTTTCTCCACATTTCCAACCTAGGTCAGCCGCTCGCGTAGTTTTCCCCACCATATCCCAGTTATTATTTGTTATGTTTTGTTTCACGATGCTAGGTTCCCAGGTCGATTTACATTTTTGGAATCGAATGCCAGAGTGACTTTGCAAGTGCAAGAGAAGCTTATAAGTCGCTTGCCTGTCAAATTTATGTATAATTACGTTGTTATTGTTGTGGCCGGATACTGGGCAACATAGGAGCTCTGCAAAAATATTCAGAATTTCGCGATGAAAACGAAGGCAAAAAAAAAACTGTCTTTCATGTTAAGGACCAAAAAGATTGTCTCTGGGCCAAATTTTAGAACTGTTGTCAGAGTGGCCGGATACCTTCAACATGGTACACACGTGACACACGTGACACACGTGACACACATGACCGACTTTATGTTGTATTTTGCTGTTGATGTTTTTGTTTGTTTTAACAAAAATGTCGAAAAAGAGTTATCTTTATTTTCTTACAGCTTACGTTGACTGAAAAGCACATAAAAAATCTATATAAGATATAAACTGTTCATGCTAGTTGATTACTAAAAGGCGAGTCGTTAGCTGTTTACGCCCATTATAGATTAAATTTTAATTCATTGCAATATATGGCTACGGACACTTAATATTGTTTGGTAACAAAAATAATACGTGTAACGTAGACTAAAATATACTTCATGCCAATGAATACGGGAACTTCATTAAAGCTTCATTTCTTCTGTATTGAAAATGGATTTGTGAATAAGAGAAATTAATTGAACTAAATCTGACCTGATCCCCCTTGCCCAGAAGATGGGCCAGTAGATGATGATGGTGTTGAACCAGACGAAAGTGTCCAATCAAAGTCATCTGAAGTGGATTGGTTCCATCCGGAGCATAATCCATTGTCAAACGTGCACCACACTAAGCAAATAAAATAAACTAATAAATTAATTGATGCATTCGTTCCTGTCCGTCCACCCATACATTAATTCATCTATTTATTCATTCTTCATTCGTTCGTTGGTTCTCTCAGTCATCTATTTACTCATTCGTTCGTTCTTTCGTTCATTTATTTATTATACTACTACGTGTGAAATTTCTGCAATTTGATTGGCTTAGAGCAGTGGTATTTCAGCTTAATTTGAAATACCTACATGTGAAAATTACAAACCTTTTGCGGGCAGTAGTATAAGCAAATAACAGCATGATCAGTACGTGATATTTGGCATAAATACCACTCATGATGTTTTAAAATTGTGTCAAATTTTCGTGTAACAAAATTACGTATAACAATTTCGAAATATCACTCGTGGTATTTATGCCAAATATCACTACCAATCATTATCATTATACTAATTCATTTTCTTCCAAACATCACTAGCAAAATATATTTTTAATAAAGAAATCCCCAGCGTTTATAAAAGCGGTAGCACTGACAATGTTACGATTGCATGTTTTGTTTAGAGTCATTGAACTTTTGCTAGTAAAAAAATGTTGGCTAGATGATGACAGAAAGGGGACATTTAAGTTCCAAGAAAAGGTTATGTAAGAGCTAATACTTACCTAGCGCGGACACCGATTGGTTCTGTGGCGAAACAGCAGGCGGTATTGCTTGATAAATATGGTTCGTTATCCATGATTTCAGTTCTCTAACCTTAGCATATACTCCATACTTTGAAGCATACGCACATCCGTGACCCCAACTTGTCACACCCTCAAGAAACCATGTACCGTTGAACTCACACACCAGTGGACCACCACTGTCGCCTTGACAAGTGTCAACTCCTCCTGCATCCAGGCCAGCACATAGCATCGAATCATCAATCTTTCCAGGGTAGGAATTCAGACAACGTTGCTTGGAGACCAGTGGTATCTCAGCTTCCATGAGTGTATTTGGCTGGGACCCACCTGACGACAGTGTACCCCAGCCTGTTATCCAGCACTTTTTGTTTAAATTGTCAAAAGGGAGAGCGTGGCGCATATCAGGCAGACAGACAAGCCCGATGCCTACTCCAAGATTTGCAGGTTTTAAGAGTTTAATCAGGGCGATGTCGTTGCTATAGCTCAACGGGTCATAATAATTTTCATGGCTGATAATCTGTAAAACCCCGATTTCCTGTTCTGTTCCAACACTGCTGGTTGTTCTGTAGTGAGCTCCCAACCTTGAAAAATAAATAAGACAAAAGTAAATACAATTCAAAATTAATATTTAAAAAACTATAGCAACTATAATAAACGACGACAATGGCGCTGATGATGATGATGATGATGATAACGAAGACGACGACGATGATGATGATCATAATGATGATGACGATGAAACCAACAAGGACTGAGTATGATTAAATGCAAACGATCCTTAATAATGACTATCCTTTTAAAACAGGACCAATGTGATCGTTCTTGATGATTAATTAATTAATTAATTAAATTATTATAATTATTACAATTATTGTTTTTTTTTTTACCCCTGATCGCAGATTAATTAAAACAAGATATCAACGCGCCAGAATCCCACAAATTGCATGCACAGAATCAGAAATCCCAGCCTACTACTGCATGCTGTCAGGATAGAGAGACCCAATAATTAGAATCGTGAACATAGGGTCAACAAAATAATCAAGGTAAGCAGCAATTCACTCCAGAAGTTATCAGAAGAAGTGGGTACAAGCTTCCAGCGCAACGATTTCTAGGATCATTTGGGGAAAGGGGGAGGGGGGGGGGAGGGAAGGGACGACCGTTGCTTGATGACTGGCTAATGATTGCCTTGAATACCACGAGCAATGATAAATAAAGCTTGTCCACGCAAACAACCCCAGAAATTACTTTGCCCAAAGCTTGTACCTATTCTCCCCGGAGTTCCTAAAGTCGAGTATTATTATTCTGGTTTTGAAATAAATCAAGCGTAACTTACTTTACTTTGATAGAAGAGGGCGATTTTCCGCTGACACAATGTGCAGCGGTCACCACCCAATAAGGGTCTACTAACGATCCGCCGCAAAACTGGTCTCCAGACGATCTGATCAACATCACCTGCCACGGCCAGCTATTAACTCTTGCGACTGAACCACCAACAATTCGACCACTAGCGCTTGGTCGAGACCCACAAAATACTATATGAAAAAGAAAAATTAATAAATAGTTACATACATAAAGTTTACTTACGTGTCAAGAGTATTTAGCTAATGAAGCTAATTGGGGAAACTAGATATAAAAATAAATAAATTTAGCTCGAATTAAAAATTCACCGTAAAACTATAACCAAGAAAGTATGTACTTATGTGTAATTAATCATTCATAAAACAATGAGTTAAAAAAACTTCCACGAAAGGTAAGCCTAGCAATTACAGCTACAATTAAGAACATTAGTAACGTACGATGTCCATGGTGCGAATCGCACTCTTAAAAGATTGTTTGATATACAACGAAGGTCTTTTCTTATCTTACGCTAAAGATAGGGTAAATTTTTATTATTGCAGAAGAAAAAGGCAATAAATTTCTCTGATTCCATTCGATAATTTTATTAAAAAACCTAGTAGGTTACATGTAAGTTGTGTCCGGCTATGGTTTAATATTAGCGAGCTGAGAGTGAGCTGCAGTTCATGTATGGAAGTGGGGCTAAAAGCAGGTAATATGAACCTTCGTGGCGCTTACTTCCATATCAAAGTATCTTCTCAGTGCCCCAGGATATTAAATCTGGATGATCCTTTCCTTTTAATTTCTTCGATGGAATCATAATCTTTTCAAACCAAACTTTCCGTATTCGAGACGGTGACGTGACCGGTCTTGAATTATAGGTCAGCTGGTGTTTAACAGTGACCCTGATCCCTACAACATCATTTACTTAATGGGGTCCACAAAATTGATTCAACAATTAGTTATGCCAAGTACCAATAAGCCCTTTGCTGTTAGTCAAACGACGATAAATATGTTTCCTGAAGATTATCACCATAGCCATTACATTAGCACAGTTGCTATTAGGGAACCAAGGCATGTCATGTCCTTAGGTTAAAATCCCTTCAACCTCAATTTTCATGTAACAAGAAACAGAATTCAATGCAAAATTTGTAGTTTACCATAAGTGGTGGAAGCCAGACTTTCACTGGTTTTGTAGGCTTGTCCAGTCTCGTCAATTCCATACACGCCAATTCTGTACCTTGTGGATGGTCTTAGCCCGGTGATATCTTTAGTTGTCGCACTTCCTGGGACAGTTTCTACAGCTAGTAAATTTCCCGCAGGACTATTAATAAGAATCAAGTAAAACCTGGCAGTCCGGCCAACGTTCGTGCGAAGCGAAGACCACTGAATACTAAAACCAAAATAACTGGACATCAAAACAGTCACATTCCATCCTGATAGCGGTAAAGCTGAAAAAAAGGTAAAATAAAAGGAACAGAGATTACTCGTATTGGCATATTTTATCACTTGTTTACTCCTGAAATACCACGTAATATTGCTTCTCTTCCATCGAAGCCATGCGTGTATCATGCAAAAAGTCTATTCTACCCAGTGCCCAGTTGTTCGAAGGCCTATTAGCGCTTAACCCGGGGTTAAATTTAAACCAAGTTTATTTTTCTTGTTTTCAAAAGCATTTTCTCGGATAATTTTTTGTTATTTTTAGAGCTTCCAATCATCAACTTGTAGACAAATAGACTTAATAAGTAATAACATAGAAGATTGTAATTTCAAATTATTTGGAAAACAGTCGATGTACCAGTTGGCATAAGACCCAAATATTGTCTATGGTCTATTTGTCATGCTCTACAATATTTAGCTCCTTTAATTAAGAAACAGTAAAAATGTCTGTGACTAAAACGTACCTGAATATATGCTGTTCTTCAAAATAGCAAACTTGATTTTCACGCTGCTTTGAGTATTTCCTAAATAAACTTGAATTGAGATGTTACCGGACGAGCCAAACTGTACATCCAACAAATTCTCTGTGGTAAACGGTACGCACCCTCTATGGTTGAGAATCTGGTTACCGCCTCCATCAGTGATCTTCACATATTCGCTGTGTGATTAAAACATGACAATCACATCGGCTAAAGTGTTCTGTACACTATCCAAACTTCCTTGTTTGCAATGCTAGCACAAAGTTTGTTATGCTCAATAATGACTAGCAGTAACCAATAGTCAGGAATTGCGGGGGAACATTTGCGTTTACATGTGACTACTGATGCTGTGAGTGAATAGTGAATATGTAAGTGAAGAATCGAATAAACTCCTTTTAGTTTCAGCATCAACAGAGGAAATTACCCTGGAATCATCAAGGCGGAAATTGAATTGAACAGCGAGGTAAACAAGAGTCAGATTGAGTTCGACTACTTTATTCAAAAGGACAAAATTTCGTATTATGTGTGGATGTTTACGAATCAAAATATCGAACAAACATTGCTCCAGATGTATCAGAAAGTTACCTTATTCTCGAGATTACTGCAGGGATATCAGATAGACCTTCAACTTAACACCAGGGCCTTTGCGGCCACATACCATGCATATTTGTTGGAAGAACAAAAACATCCCAAGACTGTGAACGAATTTTGGAAAAACCCGCTTTACATCAAGAAAGTGCCGCTGACCACCCCTCCAAGAATACGACTGCAGGCACGCATTTTGCTCACCCGAAATAATAATAGTAATAATAGTACCAATAATAATAATAATAATAATAATAATAACAATAGTAATAATAATAATAATAACAATAATAATAATAATAATAATAATAATAATAATAATAATAATCAGGAGTTAGGAGTTATTAAGAAAGGTCCAGAGAAGTTAATCAGTGAAATGTCAATGAAACATCAACCTCCAGGAAATTCAAAATACAACATTGTTGAGAATGACATATTTTACAGAAGGTCCTATCCATCAAGTGCTGGAATTTGCATTTTGTTAGCCAGTTCTAGTATAGTAAAAATGTCTTGACTTTATACCTCTAGACATCACTTTTCTTTTCCAGTAAGATTATCATCTGCTATTCAGATTCACAAAGAGCTACAACGTATTTCTATTCATTTCTTTTCTTACGAGAATTTATGACGTCACTCAGTTTACCTGCAAGAGACGAGATTTAATTCTTGTACGGAAACCAAAGCCACCGCTTGGGGTATACTGGCACTTAGTATGGTCCACTGACACGTTTCATAGTAGCCGCTTGTACTGTTAATGTCAATATTTCCATACGTACCATTTATTGTCCTGGAGCAACCTAGAGGGGAAGATTTCGAGACCTTCAATGATGATCATGAAATGTAAATATTTTATTTTAGAACAACAAAACAGATTATATGATACACATTTACTTTATCAAATAGGTCTCAGCAGGGCTACTAACAGGGTGCATGGATGCAAGAAAGCACACTATTTTTAAAATTCTACACAATTCTGCAAAATACTGAGTGAAACACCTAGAGTTGCTAGAAATTCATGTTTTACAATTCATAACATTTTTAGAGCCCTTTAGGCATATACACTGGCAATTTTCTGTATCACTACCACGACCACTATCATAAAATCATTATCGTTATCGTTATCACTGTCTTTATTACTGTTATGATCATAACAATGATTACTCTTATTAATTACTATTATTACCACTATTATTATAATAAAATTACTAATAACTATAATTTATAACTATTTTAATCATTATTACTATCTATTACTTTCATTTGAAATTTCTTGGATATGCAATTTGTGATAAAAGTTAATACTGAAAAGTCACAACGTTTCAACCTCTTATGTCATTTTCAAGTAAGAGTAAAGTACAAAATTAGCATAATTAAATATACAACAATTAGTAAATGCAGTGAAAACTATTATTTTGTATTTTACTCACACTTGAAAATGACCTCTGAGCAGTCAGAAACATTGTGCATCAACTTTCATCACTAAATATTTGTTTATTTATTTAATAAAAATGCTGGGCAAAGAAGCTAAAAGTGGAATATTTTTAAAAGCTAGCTTTCTCTCACTTGCATCATATTTAAGAAAGCATGCACGCTCTTACCTCCAGATCCTAGTCCATAACATACTACTGAAGCATCTTCAGAGTGACCGCAGTTATTGATGCCCCACCCTCTATGCCCACAATAGACAATTGAAGTTTCATCGCCTTGGCAATTTACATCATCCAGCCAGATTTGACCACTTCCAGCCCCGAATCGGGCAGACATTGGAGCACTAATAGCACCAGGATACCCGAGCTGACGGCAAACAACACGTGCATCATTTATATCCCAGTAATCATCACAAACTGTTCCCCACTGGTTATCATAAAATACTTCAACTCTTCCTTCCGAGCTCCTAGATCCTCCGACCAGTCTCAACGCTGAAATAATTTTCAAGAATACATGACATTTAGGGAGGGACCATTAGAAAAGATGGGGGGGAGGGGAATTTTCGAGCCGCAGGATTTTTTTTTTTTTTCGTTATCATATTCCTTGTATGAACCTTTTTAGGCCATAGCGTGAATATTTTTTAGGGTTAATTGGCGTGCAAGAATTTTTTTTCATTTCATTTTCCCTTGCGCGAATTTTTGTTTTTTTTGTACTCCCCCCCCCCCCCATAAGTTTTCTAATGGTCCGTCCCTTAGCTCTCATACTACTTTAAATCTTTCTACCTATAAACGTGTCTGGATTAATGCTTTTCCCTGATTTGGTTTTTCCCTGCAAAATTATATTGTAATGTAATTGTAAATGCCTTGGTTTCCGGGGTTAATTGAACCTCACTCATACATGTAATTTCTTATAACTACATTTTATTGCACATAGAAACGACAATTCACATTGTAAACATAACTTGCAAATATGTTTTGCCGGTTGTTCTTTATTTGGTACTGCACATATGTTTCAAATAAAAGATGGATTTATTCCCATTGAAAGTTATGTACAATTTGAATTAAAATTTATTAGTAATAACTCAATAGAAGGCATTTATTTACCTTACCAGTAAATTTCGCTTGCCTTTTCTTCATCAATACATGATAGCTTGATTTAGCTGGATATTTTTTTCGATTTGTGAAATTTACGGAGAATATAGGACTGCCGGTCACATAGTGTTTTGAAAACCTTGACTGGCAGTCGAACTGAGAAAACAGTTCGAAGTGTCACAAAACATGGTTTCGTCTTCTGAGCCAAGCGTAAACCAAACGCTAGACTTGGGATCTTTAAATAAAAGCATTTTAAGATCGCTTGACTTTTCTTAATCGACATATGATAATTTAGATTAGCTCGGATTTTTCGATTTTGTGAAATTTACTGACAACATAGGACTGCCGGTCATTTAGTAACCTTGACCGGTTACCGGCCATATAGCCATGTACAGCGATGTAAATAATTAAATCGCAGAAGAGGCTCACCTTTGAGGGCCCTGTTTCACATCATTATATAGTTTCGTCCTTCAACTAATTAATTTTGTTAAAATACTTGGCAGCTAGTAAGTTTCGGTCAGGTGTGAGGAATAAGACTTTCCTTTCTCGGCCACAATACACTATTGCATTTCGTCGAGAACGATGGTCAGAATCCTAAGCCATATTATCGAGGATACTGATGCCACCCTAAAATTGTTCTTGCTTAAGGATGAAGATTTGCAACCGCCATTATCAAGGTGGTCATGGTTTTACAGTAACGAATAAGAGAGCCAAAGTGGTTGAGGAGAGACCTGACACAAATTTACCTCATCCGCCATTTTGTTGACGGTAATCTGGAACGCGGGAATCTGGAATTGGCAAACCTTTTAAATTTCAACACAGGTGACCCAAACTTTGTGGGAGGTAGTTTGACTTTGGATTTAGAAGAGAATGTATGAAAATACACAAAATACGTCCTAAATTCCATGTTTTGGCAAAAAATTAAATTAAAATGACTCGCTTTGTGTTTTTGTTCTGTTATTTACTGCATGTTTCTTGATTATATTCTAGAGCCATTTGGAAGCCATTTTGTCCACGTTTAAGGTTTTGAGTTGTGCTAACACTTATTTCTTATTGTTAGTACAACTCGATATTGGAGAATCTTTCAGAAGACTGGGTACTAAAGTAGCTGTAAGGAGTAATTATAGTGATTTTATTTAGCATAACCATAATTTAAGAAAAAATGGTAAATTAATTCTAAGATAATATTTTTTGAAATCCCTTTTCAAAGACCCAGCCGAAGTATATTATGTTAATTGAGGGTGCCAATGGGGTTAGTAGTTAACTGATATTTGGCCTAAAAAAAACAGTAGTCAACTGATAATTGACCACAAAATTAGTAGTTAACTGAGAAATGAAAAGTTAACAGTTAAGTGAGATTCTATCAATTATACTGAATACGATCGTTAATGTTAAATAAAGCAGCAAAGTTTTCCAAACAGAAACGCTATTTTCTGACTTTTTTCTGTCCCACTAATAACCTAATGGTACATTAACTGATATTAGTATATGCAAAAAGGCACCAGAGCAGTACCCGGCAAACAGAAAGCCTCAGTCATAGAACTGGTTGTAGACAACTCCAAGATCGTCGTCAAGTTAAACATTGCTAACCAAAGAAAAAAGCTGTGACTCTTAGCCGGCATTGGATCTGGCCAAAAAGAAATCAGCGTTTTTTTTTTAAGTACATGGAATTTTTACTAACGAGAAACAATATTTGTAAAGGAAACATTGAGGGACGCGAAAGAGAATGTCGACAAAGTCTGTATCGAGGTACACAAAACTCTCTGACAACGCAGGTGGAAAACCTACACGCGATTTCTCACTTCAACACAAAACATTTAGAGCTTTGAACTACGCCCAAGACTTTGGAACCACAGTGAAGGAATCGCTTAAAAGAACTAGGAATTCGAACTGGGCTACACTCACAAAAAGTCGAATTGTCCCGTATCAAATACTTTCAAGGGTTTTTCAACAGTCTCAACTGGCTCTCCCATCGGTGCAAACAGTGACAAGAGAAGATGAAGTTGGGATGGGGGTGGACTGGATAGAGAACTTTCGACCTGTTTGACAGCGAACTATAAGAAGCGAATAAACTCAACATCGATAAAGCGGGACGATGTCATGCTATTTGCTATCTTTTTAAAAAACTAAAACTTTTTTTTTTAATGCATTAATTGAATGCCAAAAAATATTGGTCTAGTCTAGTTTTGTTATTTTTTTATATTGACATTGTTTCCCGTCGTCTGTCTGTTGCAATGGACTGCAAGGATTGAAAATTGATTGAAACTTAGGCAACAACAAGATACAGGATATACAGCAACCAGTTAAGTACGAGAATGATTCAGATAATGAACTGAAAGTGATAAAGAAGGTGACATTGAAGAAGTTTGTAGCAGAACATATGCATGACCAGGTTGGGAAGATCAGTACGAGATCAAGACCGGTGCATCTGGGTGTACGTTGATGGTTATACGGCTCAATCGAATTTGTGCTTACAGCAAAAACTGGTTAATAGTAGTCTTAATAGCTATCGCTTACCCATTTTTACTACTTCGGTAAGATAATTATGTTAATTCTTTTAATTTCTATATTTTCAGTTACTTATAAATGGTTCTATAGTGGCGGAGTTTCTGTGAATTCATGTAAGTTTAAACCTGAATTTAGTAGGGCCTACCCCCAAAATTGATTGACGTGCTAAAGTAAAGAAAATTCGGGTTATGACGGAATAATATGCGCTGTAGGAAAGTGAAAGTTGATAGGTATCCAACATTAGTAGTTGACTGAGAATTGGCCAAAAAAATAGTAGTTAACTGATTTTTGGCCGAAAAATTAGTAGTTAACTGAGAACTAAGTACCCCCATTAGCACCCTCTTAATTAAAAAGACTATCCAAAACCCGTTGTTTCACCGGTCTTTCAAGCAAAAACTTGATGACAATCATAATAATAAGAAGAATAAGAATATATTATAATAATAACACAAATAAAAGTTCAAAGACTGACTTACTGTTTTGCGCGTTGGCCAGTTGAAGCAAAGCGAAAACTAAAACTGAAGCAAATAAAGAAAGAAACAGCTGTTAAACATAATCTTGTGAGGCTACTTGATTTGTTGTTTACCAGTCTTTGCCACAACCCTCTATAACTTGCAAATCGTATCAATCCGAATAATTAATTGTAATGTTCATGCCGTATTTGTATCTGAATAACACGGCTCGATAAACCAGTATTTATAGCGCTTAAAGTAATATCTGTCCAAGATCACGGATATTAACTATGAAGATGATAGCAGGACTACAAATTTTTGAATAAAGGTTGAATAAAGAGAGTAGAGGTTGAAGATTTCAGGCCAGAAGGTCTTAATTTGACGTTCTGTTGTCACCAGCAGTAGATAAAGTTTCGAGTCGATCAATAGTTATTGATTAAAGGGGTAGTTTATAAAGAAAACTAAATTGCGGTGTAATAAAAAGAAGTAACTTGAATATGGTTTGAGGAATAAAGTAAATCGAATTGGCACTGATCCTTTACATGATAGAGATAGTCAATTTCTAAAAAAATCATAGTTAAGAAACTTTACAAATGTAAGTGTAAGCGAGCTCTTAGCTCAAGGGCCATATGTCTAAGAAGGCCTTGGAGACAAAAAAGGAGACCCTTGAAATGCATTTATAATCATCTGGAGTGCGTCAAACTTGAGAATTCAGTTTGTTTTTTTTTTTTTTTAAGATGCAACTTAAATTGCGGAAGTTTAACTAGCCGTCCGTAAGATTTTTGTCTACCCAGGAGCCTATTTTAATAATTGTGTTAGATTTTAATCTACCACAATTCACATATTTGCACGCAAACGTTATTGTAGCTTCGAACACAGCAAAAATTTATATGCTTGCCTTTTTTGCTTCACTTTGCATAACAGAGCTGTGTTTCACGCTATAACAAGGTTATGGAAAATTTTAAAATCAGCAAGGGCTCAACCCTATATATTACACAAAGACTTTCTCCTACACCACATGTACAGCAACTCAGATTATGGTAAATGCCATTTTAAGAGTCATGCATATTTCTGCCCTGTTTGGGCTCGATGGTGGTAGTAGAGAACATCGATCATCAAGCAAAACTGAGAAATGCCTACAATTTTATATGCGCGCTAGGTTAGGTGATATATGATTGATCACACGGCTAGCATATGACTTGTTGGGTGCCCTTGGGTGTCGACATCAACTGGGCGGCAGTTTTGACTCCGCTCGCTTGTCATAGTTCAATTATAGAGAATGACTGAGTCTACTTGCATACACCTAAGTGACTCTCTTGGCTTGTTATCTTCGTTTTTTGCTTGGCTCGTTTGCCTACGCGGCAGTGCATTAACGCGCTGAGCCAGATAGAAAGTTCTCCACGTTTAGAATGGGATTGAAATGGCCTTGTATAATATTTGTCACTAATAAGCGGAAGAGTTCTCTTACGTGGCTTTTGTCTAATATATTGTGAAAAAATCGGTCTAAAAAATGGGTTCAAAGAATGTTTGTTAGCCTACTGTTACCTCCTTCCCTCTTTATTACGTAACAATAAAAAGTGTAGCAGTGGTTATAAGACTTATAGCGGCTAAAAGAATTTCATCTTTATGTCAACCTCCACCAATTCTTTTAACTTATTCCTTAGTCCTTCCTTGATATTAGGCCACATGTATTAGTTGTAGCCGAGTGTGCACATCCACCACACATTCTGATATATTCTTACTACGTCCAAATATAAACAATTCCCGAGAAAAAGAAGCGACGATGAGGTGAAATGCTAGATCCACCACGCCAAGGCAATGTACTCTAGTAACAACGCAGGCGCTGTGGGGAACAGAGTAATTTTAGGTACTTAAAAAGCGCGCAAACAAAATTATTCTGGCGCGAAATGAAGATTGTCTTGCAATGTATGCTGACATTTAATACATTGAAAAGTCTCGCCATGACACAGAGATGTTAGCACTTTCGAGGAGTGTGAAATATTAAATGGGATTAAGTGCACACAAAGCTTATAACTCTGCATGGTGATGTAATTCCAGTAAAAACCCTCTGTGTCCTCTCATGTTTAAACTGTTATTTAAAAGAAAGGCAAAAAGATTGCTAAGCATCACTTTGTGCGACTAACCAGTGATTTTCTGTTAATACAGGCTTAATATCCGAGGCGTGAACTGGCTAGTCATCAGATAGATTACAGAGCACAGTCTGTTTTGCCGTTAACAAACAGTCAAGCAATCACTTACCTGGTAAAAGGCTCACATTTCCAATCCTGGAAAAGACAAATTGCAAGGACATATTGTCAACTAGCCAGCATCTTTTGGATTTCTTGCCAATTCGTGATTGAAAGCACCGTTAAAACTTGAGCATGCACACGCCGCATTTAATGGTTCAATAGCCACTGACTTAGAACGAGTTTTCTAGAGCTGAAGCTTTTGTGTAGTTGGAATTTGATTAATATTTCATTGCTGAACACAGGTAGGTGGCAATTAGTGGACTCACGAGAGCAGAAATGCCTACATCCTGATAACAACGACGAATTGAAACTCAAGAATTATTGATTATTTTCTGTTGTGGACATTGGTAATGCCGGCTAAAGCTAAAACATAACTTCATGATAAGAAAATCGCAGGAAAAAAATATCCGAAAAGATGTTTGAGTGTGCTGGTAGTAGTCTTAAGGCTAACTTCCCCCCCCCCCAAAAAAAAAAAAACAAAAAAAAACAAAAACAAAAAACAAAAAAAAAACGCTACAAAGAAAAAAAGAAAAGAAAAGCAAAAGTCAAACATTTTTCAGGTTATAATTACTTCATTCGAGCTAACTATACACTGACGCTTCAGTAAAGTAGGTTTAGTCGGTGAGGTAGAAAAATGTATAGAACACACGTACGTTGAGACTGAACTATGCGCATAAACCACAACCATCATAGAGTGTGCTTACGTGGCATTATTCAGAATATTTGGCGTCTGATCTATTACGCAAGAGCGCGAATGACTAACCCTGCCTAAGACTTCTACAAACAAAATGAAGGCATTTCTAAAAATTCCCTCTGTATAGACAATGGCAATAAACTGAGTGTAATACTGAAACTGCTTTCAAGTTTTATTCACTCGAATCGCTTCGGGTAGAGCATTCCTTTGTGGGAAAGAAATGCAATGCTTCGAAGTCTAAATCAGGTGAAGGCTTCCTAATCAAAGTTATTACTAAATAAATGCTAAATGCACATCTAAATAATGTAGAAACAAACTTTTTGGGAAGGTGTTTAAAACAACACTGAATGCCCAGAAATTCCAAGAGCAGTCAATAGCACTCGCTTATTAAGAGTATTGCAAATGGTTCCTGTCCATCCTAATAACGTTGTCTCTGATTTGCAAATTAATTGCGGGCTTATGTCGTTTTTGTGAAAACCCGTAAGACGCAAAGAGATATCCAGAAGTTTCAGCAGATTTTAAAGCTTCAGTTTATTTACAAAATGTTATTATGAAAATATCTGTAAACTTAATTAAACAGGGCAAACTTTGGAATATCGTTTTAATGAAAAAGGCGATTGGGGAATTAAAACAGCGGACGTTGTATTGGAAAATGGGGTAACTGCCGAAGAGATAAAAAAAAAAAAAGTGAGGGTTTACGGTTAGAGCAAATAATATCAGTCAATAAATCATTTAGTCCTACCTTTCATGTAACATAACAACACATCATTGATGAAACGTTTCATTATTAATATAGAATGTTCGTCGTCTCCATAAATCGCGTAACTGGTATGAAAGGTTAAAGGCGCTGAAATTATTCATTGGTCAACTTGCATCTGCTAGTAAGCCAATAAGATTTGTTGACTATTACAGCGAACTAAATATATCTCTTGTGATTAATTGTAATGGTGGATCCCGGGAAGCGACAAAGAGATCGATATTTAATAGACAGGAAATTAAAACAGGGGCACCCAACGTTCTTTTCTGTAAAATATCTGTTCGGAGAAGCAAATATTGCCTAGAACTTCTATTAATTTTAAGGACGGCTTAAAAATTTTAGATGATTTTCCATTCATGTACAATTTTCGTAGCTAATCTGATAAATTCCCTATGATTTTCTAAAGTTAAATTTTTCAAATTTCACTTCCCAAATTAGGCTACTTTATCTATCTTTGTCTTATCTATCAAATGCGACTCAGTTCGTAACTCAGTTCGTAACTCAATTCGTAAGGCCAGGGAGTCGCATTTCATAGATAAGGCCATGACTCTTGAACCTCATGTCCTAAACCGCCGCGACGAATTATTGTAATCCATATTCTTAGTATTTTTCCTTTCCAGTTTTTATGTTGTACGTCATTCCCGCCTCTCCCTTTTATCACGACATTCGCCATTTACATAATATTGTGATTGCTACGTAAGTTCAGTAACACCTGTAAACCTGAAGAAGGCTGGTATGGCCAGCCGAAATATTGTTATAAAAAACAATACACGTTGTTTTAAATCAATTTTACAGTAGTCTTTGGACTTCTCGTTCTTGGCAAAGATATGTACAAAAACGTGTGGTGCTCGTGCAAAGTTGCTTTTTTGCTAATAAGACCTTTTGTTGTTTTTCACCGTTCTCCAACATTGCCTTCGCCGCTTAGCATTACACGATTTTATATTTTGTTTGAACAAACTATAAATATTATCGAGAGCTTCGTTTTTAGCCATGGCTAAATCTATTTATTATTCTTTGCTCTTTACAACCATGGCTACTGTAAATCTTCTTTTGAGCCCCCCCCCCTCCCTTCTGGGTGGGGGGGGGGGAGGTGCATACGTTTGAGAAGAGGGCGCTTAATAGAAAGGTGGGCTTAATTAATTTAATGAAAGGAAGCAACTCCTTGTTTTTCGAAACGACTCGAAGATGGTATCAATTCTCCATAAAGAAGTATGACACAGAGTGCACATGCTAATTACAAGTTCACGACATTAGCGGTCTTGCAACCAAAGATCAAAACAAATCGGAACTTCCAGTATATGAATAAACCATACCAGATCAGTTCATTGTTTGTTCATTTGGTAGTGAAGAATAAGGAGGGAGCGGGGGGGGGGGGGGGGGAGGGGAGGGGGGTTTCATAACTTTCTTTCTTTGTTGTATATATAAGGCTCCAAATTAATAAAACATGTATGTATGTATGCATGTATGTCTAGCCGAATTTTTGAAAACATACCTCAAAATGGACCAGAATATTCTGCGGTGAGAAAAAACATAGGAGGCTTGCTGTCCTGGTTGGTCTCATTGTCAAATTCAGTCCCTGAGCTAACTCGCCATGGGTTGGAAAGGGGCCTCCATGTCAATCCCTAGGGGGTGGAGGGTGCTGCAAAAGCGTTGTACCTTCCGTTAGTCTGGGTCTGGGAGAGTCAGTGCACTGGTCATGTCTGCCTTTAGTTTGTCATGTCAAATTCTTGTAACGTTTGAGGCCCATTGGCCAATGAAAGCATTCCCCTCAAGCACGTGCTAGGCTGGGGAGGTGGAGGAAGTCGGGGGGGGGGGGGGGTGATTTAACCTTGAATTCTCTGCTTAGAACTTGCTTAAGTCTCAGGCGTCCTCCGTCATTCAGGGCCTTTAAGCAGCTAGAGTGTATGGACAAGTCCAAAGTGTCTTTTTGATGGACTTGAATGTTTCTTTTGCTAATCAGGAACCAAGAAGAGAGTCATCTTAAGAGAACCATGGGTAAGAGCTGAGTTTCTTGGCGATATTTACTTTAGTTGAGTCAGTTTAAGGTGTGTGGGCTCCTGGTGTCCGATGGTACGGTTTTCATAAATCCGGCTAGATGTATGTAAGTATATATATATATATATATATATATATATATATATATATATATATATATATATATATATCTGTCTGATTTTGGAAAAAGGTACCCTACAACAGAAGAGGGTCTGTAACAAATGTGTGTCTTTTCTGTGGTTTCAATATTGACTTAACTTCTAAATTACCAAAAAGGCCTTAGAGTGGCCAAGCTTCTTTCAAGTATGGTAGAAATTGGCTAATGAGCCACACCCCTTCTCCCCCTATTCCCCTCACCCCTGCATCCGAGGCCCTTGTCCTAACAGCTTATATGGGCCGGAGCAGAAAAACAATAAACTAACAGCGTGCAATGACTTCAATGCTTGCGTGCATGACCACTACTGTATAACGGAACGTTAGATAGCTACTCTAGCCAATAGTTGGGACTCTGAGAAAGGTGCCCTTTTCTAAAATCAGACAGAAAATTAATATGTGGTAATTTCCCAAATGACTTTCTCCACTGGCCAGCTATCTGCTGCAGTAAGTATTCAAGCGGTACACAAATCATTACTTATCCAGTTACAGTGAATAATATGTGGTAATTTCCTAATGACAAGGTAACTGCACCAATATGAATGTACTCAACAGCTTTCTCTAATAGCCAGCTATCTGCTGCAGTGAATATTGAAGCAGTATACCAATCATTGCTTATCTGTTAGGGTGAATTAATACGTGGTAATTTCCCAAATGACCATGCAGCTAACTGCACCAATGAATACTCATCCACTTTCTCTAATGGCCACCTATCTGCTGCAGTGAATATTGAAGCAGTACACACATCATTGCTTATCTGTTAGGGTTAATATCTGTCTGATTTTGGAAAAAGGTACCCTACAACAGAAGAGGCTCTGTAACAAATGGATGTCTTTTCTGTGGTCTCCAAAATTGACTTAACTTCTGAATTACCAAAAAGGCCTTAGAGTGGCTAAGCTTCGTTCAAGTGTGGTAGAGGTTGGCCAGCGAATCACGCCCCTTTCCCCTCAAACCCCCCCACCCCCCACCTCCACCTGCTTCCGAGGCCCTTGTCCCAACAACTAATATGGGAGGAGTATAACAAACAAAAAGTATGCACTGATTTCTACGCTCTAAAGAGTACTTTTATACACAACAAGAACACTGAAAAAAGTGAACAAATTTCTTAAGAAAACACGATCCGAACAAATCTCGGATTACGCCGTTTTACGCTATTTAGAAAAAGACGAACAATTATTTTGCGCGCCCTTCAATAGAGAGGGCCTGGGCTCCACCAGAGT
>NC_133207.1:8594299-8599299 GCF_958299795.1 Porites lutea | reverse complement strand
ACAGTACATTACGCGCGCAGGGGTCCTAGGTTCATGGGGCTACCAACACAACAGTCCGCCGTTCGCTCTTGACCTGCGGTAAAGAAATGACGGCCATTAGAAAATTTTAACTCCGTGAATAATTATCAAATCAACCCTTGACATTAATTGGTCATTTGGAGCCGTGTGTACGCAACATTTCAGGAAATTTATAATCAATTGGATTAGTTGTTATATGCTCGAAAAGTGTAGGAATTCAGTGTGTAGCTTCAGATTCAGGTCTTAGCAACTTTCATAGTTTAAATCTGTGTCAACAAATAAGCAAAATTCTCTCTTTTCTTCAGTTGCCACAGGGTTAGATGCGACTGCCGCTGCTGTTGTTGTGAGTTGTGCTCTAGCTGTCAAGTGCATCGATCAAGGATGGATCAGGGATAAAGGGCGAATTTGACAACCACCAAAACAACAATGAGTATTATTTTTTAAGTACAATTTGTGATGTAATATGTCGTGAACTATGTGAAATTTTAGTGCAAATTTACATTTTTATCTGTCTTTAAGTCAGACTGAATGACAAAAAATGATAATTTTAGTAGCTAAATCAGTTTTGGGAAAAAAATATAATCTCCTCACTACTGAAAGGGTTTTTTTCCTCACAACATTTACTTGAGATGTGACGAAATTAATTTGGAAATTATTTTAAGGATTCATTATAGCAGAAAAAAATCTGACTGGTATTGCTTCACACTAGGTCAGCAGGAGATTATACAATATTCTAATAGAACATAAATAAAGTAAATGATCATTTCACAGCTTCATGTTTAGACAAGTAACTACAGGAAAAATTGACATAGCCACAGTCAGCAACACTGATAAGAAAAGTGAATGATAACAAATGTGTTTCCCAAAATGTAATGTCTGCGACATTTTTCAGTTATGTCTGCTACGCAAACTTTTGTTTGTAGAATCATTGGAATAAGGTTGCGTGGAATTTGTTTTGGACAGTTGAAAAATTTAATTATTACCATGGTTTGAAGGCATTCCATGGCTTCTTCTGAATTTATATCATGCACTTGTTAGTCCTTATTTAAGGTCTCGGTAAAGGAAAACGAGGTGCCAAAGGCTACACAGGCAAGTTATATATCAAATTAAAGCTAAAAGACTAAATTACCTTATGAAAGATTTTATTTCATCCAATTTCAAAAGGTGCTTAAGTTTTTTGCTCTCGAACTCAGAGGTATCGAGTTTACTGCTGAAGCTCCAGCCCTTTCGCGTTGTTAAATATTCACTTCCTTTTTATTGTATCTGATTGACAGATAAAAGACCTAAAAAAGGGTGTGAGGAAATTTGCATATGTCTCGTATTAGCGGAATTATTGCATTTCAAACTAAAAAGTCGAATCTCGAGCGTGATTTACGCAAAGAAACTGACATAAAATGAGTTACAAAGGGAAATCGGAAAATTCCTCACAGTCTTCCTTTACAGTCTTTTTTCTTTCAACAACCAAGCTATTTCTTGTATGACATCCACGCTAAGACAGCTCCAAAAGTCCCCTCAATAAGTTTGCTAAACTCAGCACAAAATATCACTATAAAACGCGATTATCTGCCAAGGAGTGTTTCTCTATTTCTCTACAACCTAGAAAATGAACCATTGTAATTTTGGTCTATTTTTTCTAATAACAAAACCCCTATGCTTGAGTTTGTGTGAGGGGTTTTTCTTTTTTGCTTTTCCTTTTTTCTTAATATGTAATTTAATAACGCCTTTATTTATAATGTTTGTTCTGCCTAGATTAGCACTATGGCTACTTGCAGGGCATAAAATATTGTAAGCTTATGGATCTTAAATAAAATACATTGTTGTTGGTGATCATGAAAAAGGTACCGTTTATTGTAACGGTAAACTCGTAGAAAGTGAAAAATTTCTGTGTAACAGGGGCACCCAACGAGAATATAAACATAGCATTGTTAAACGTGTTTTAGTATTTAAACGGTGGATATAGGCGTATTTTTATCCCCTATAAATTTTCCATCTGTTCGGATTTCCTAGCTGAAAGTCTAGTGATCCGAAAATTTTAGGGATCAAAACTTACCTGTTTAAAAATTTCAGCCAGAAAAAAGCCTCCCGAAAATTCTAGGTGACCTTTTTAGGGTAAAAATCCGTTGAAAATGGGTAATTTTACCATTTTTTAGATGTTCGAAAATCCTAAGAGGCAGGCAAGCAAGAAATTTTACAACAAATGTTCCGAAAATTCTAGACCTCAAATCGTCTTCCGAACAGATATTTTTCCGAAAATTGTCGTTGGGTGCCCCTCGTGTAACTCGATGTAAAAGCAGTCTAGAAGTGTTGAGACTACCAAGAATGTCTTCATTGCTTGAAAAATTTAAAAAGGGTATTTTCCGCGATGTTTACATTCTGCGGGTTCCCCACCCCCGTCACACCCCCCTCTTGAGCCAATCAAAGAGCACTTTCTGCGACATGTACCGCGGACCAAATATCGCTGTCACTACAATATGGCTGCTAGCTTCCTGGTAATTTCTACTCTTTCAATTATTGAAATCATGCTCCTGGAACGAAATGTAGACTCATTCACAGATTTGAATCAAGACTTCTTTTGTGCGAGGAAGTTTTTGAACTGAATGAATGGAATCGGAACCGGAATTGATGCAATTCCCAATGGTAAGAGCTGTAAATTTCCGCTTCACGGAGCGTTAACAAATATAAGACGGTTATTGGCAGCTAGAGATCTAACTACCTTTACAATCATTGCTAACTTTTACACTGTCGAATTAATATTATACAGGAACATGTGCAGCCATTTTGAAACCGGTATTTTGTTCGTAGGGACCAGGTAATGAAATTGACGCCCGTAAATTAATCCTTCCGGAATGATTTTCAAGCGGTATTCAGTCTGGAAGGGGTGAATACCACCCAGAAATAACCCTGACTATGACCTGAAACTAAAACTTTGATCTATGCGGGTTTTTTACGTGCATAAAACTTGTCCAACGCTGACCGCCAACATTATAGTTTCTCAGCCATGATTTCAAACGGGGAAAGATTTTATGGACCCCCAAAGATAAACCAACACAATTTTAATGTAAAACTTTGAGTGGAATTTATTACCTCATTTTCAGTATCTGACACTTGTTAACAGTGGTAAGGTAGGTGGAAGAAAATGAAATTTCCACAGAACAGCTGCTTTGTGCGAATCTCATAGATCATCTTAAGAACAATACAAGTATCTGCTAAATAATGCAGCTCTGTGGCTTGTCAAAGGTGTATATCTCTTGTAATAAACAAGAGACGCATATCGGAAGAACCTACATCACCCAAAACTCCACTTTGAATTATTTATTTTCTGATGAATTTGTAACTAGTCAACTTTCTATTTCACTGGGCCAAGTAAGATCACTCTAGTACTGTGACCAAAACAAAAGGCTTCTTATGATGCATAGTAGATTAATGTACATACAGCAATCAAATTATTTTCTCAGAGTAAATGTGAGCCTTGCAGGTAAATGCACGTCAACTAAGCCACTGGAGAAAAGAGAAAACCCCCCAAACCCTAGCCTCGAACATCAGGATTTAAAACAACTTAAGGTGAGTGTGCTTATCATTTAGCTGCCCGGACCACATTCCTCAGGTGCATTTTGTGCAGTACAATTTGCAAACTTTGTTCCAAGTGCAAAACAACTCAAAATGTTCGAATGTTTAAAGTCTTAAACCTACTCTCTCTGCTCAAACACCTCTCGGTTAACTCTCTGCTCTTCAGGGTCCTCTGACTGAAAATACCATGCCCATTTGCTCTCGCTGTCCGGAATACACCTTTGACGCATGAAGATAAGAGCAGAAAGCTGGCTGTGGTGATCTTGGTGGTAACCAATAGCAGTGGCAAACTTGGACAAGTTACACCACACATCTCCCCATCCTCTCTCCAGCTGCAGGTGTTTCAACTGTGGACAGATCATGATGAGGAAGCCAACATTTGCCAAAAATCAAAGTCTGCTTTTGGAACAGCAGAGCAATTCACAGAACGTTCTGACAAGAACCTGCCTTCGTTCTTCAGCGACATCACCAGAGTTCAAGCACTGGGCAATAAATGGTGCTAAATCCAGCATAACAGCAAGCCGTGTGTTACGTACTTCGCCAAGTGCCGCCAATGTGACTTTGTCAAGCTTATTCATCAGTGCACACACCTTGCAATCACCATTCAGACATCTTCCTGTGACCCTGGCGACATCCGCACCCTCGTCTGTGCTGATGCAGTAAGGACAATTTTGATCATTGTTGTCTTGTGAATCACGAATGGCAGATTCCCCTAAGCATGTGCAGTCTGCCTGGCAAGCTCTCCAAAAGTCCTTGATCCTCTCTTGGACTTGTTGTGCGCGCTGCTCCTCATAGCTGTTGCGAGCTGCCCTCTGTCGAGCTTCTTCTATTGACTCTCTGCCTTCTACTGTTGCCTGCGCTGCCTACGAAAGAATCACAATGATCCAAAGTGTTGTCAGAAAACCTTTGTACCTATTATTATTATAAAAATCCCTAGCCTAATTCACTGTCATGAAAATGTTGACTTCATTTCACTTCAAGAGTGCTGTGGTTTCAAAACAGCAATATTTCTGTCCTGATATTGTCAAGTAAATTCCCAAAATATGTTAAAGGATGAAACCGGAAATAAATATTGTGAGGTAAGATTTTGGTGATTTAAATACTTGACAATATCAGGAATGGCATATTGCTTAATTATATGATATTTTATAGAATGCATGGAAAGTGATTTAAGAATAATTCTTTGGCAGTTCTATAACATACCGCTATACACATGCTATTGACTTCAAAATCAATTATAAATATACTATATGACGTTCTTGCTTTCACTGAAGCTCCTCTTTCTTCATTACATTATGGAAATAATTTTTCAATCAGCTTACCCGTTGTGGATCGCAGGGCTGATTGTTCCTCAGAAACTGCTCCAGCCTCTTTAGCGAGTCTTCATTTGGTATCCGAGTCGCCACAATTCCTGG
>NC_133207.1:8509299-8589299 GCF_958299795.1 Porites lutea | reverse complement strand
GCTAGTCGATTAGGTGAGAAGTTAAAAAAAAATACCTTTTAAGAAAAAAAGGCGGGTATTTTAAGCTTTCGGGTGAAAACATTTTAACGTCAATATTGTCTACTTTTCATCCATTTTTCACTTTACCAAACAAAACTTTAAAGCGCCAAAAAGGTATCTTTTTTGCTTCCTGGTAATTTCTACTCTTTCAATTATTGAAATCATGCTCCTGGAACTAAATGTAGACTCATTCACAGATTTGAATCAAGCCTTCTTTTGTGTGTTAATCCGTCTGTCGCCTCTCGCGAGGAAGTTTTTGAGCTGAATGAATGGAATCGGAACCGGAATTGATGCAATTCCCAATGGTATGAGCAGTAAATTTCCGCTTCACGGAGCGTTAACAAATGGCACTATCACTTTAATAAGACGGTTATTGGCAGCTAGAGATCTAACTACCTTTACAATCATTGCTGACTTTTACACTGTCGAATTAATATTATACAGGAACATGTGCAGCCATTTTGAAACCGGGTTTGCTCCTAACCCTATTTGCTCCTAACCCATTTCCCATTCTAACAAATCAAAACATACTACGCTTGAAAGTAAAAAATCGTTTTTTAACTCTTTTTTAGAGTCATTTCAAGCTGAAGTTTCCGACCGTACAGGACGGGTAACAAACATCCCTGTAACAATTGGAAAATTCACCTTGCTAGTAGGAAAGAATATACTAAGGCGGCTAAATATTGTCCAAACAATCTGTCTACAACAAGTTAACAGAATACTTAGAAAACCTTTCTGGGCCAAACGAACAACGGAAAACCTATCATAAACACTGAACAAACCAACACAAATAAGTGTCAAAAGCAGATATATTGCGCTTTTTCATTTAACCATACATTATTTTCAAGCTGAAGTTTCCAACGCTATAGGACGGATACCAAAAAATCTCTGTAACAATCGGAAAACTTCATCTTGCTAATAGGAGAAAATGTAAGAGCGGCCAAAAGTTTTCCAAACAAACTATAGGGCAAAAACAGAATACTCGGAAAACTTTCCCTCGCCCGAAAAGACAACGATAAAGCTATTTAATTTACTTTGCCTTGCTGAACTTTGTATTAGCTGAGTAGCACTTTATACCAGCTAGAACGGATATTAAATGTCGCTATCACGGGGGAAAAAGGCACTCTTCTTTTCCACTATCCCAAATAGGAAATCTGAACCTACCCGAAGGAAAAGCGTCTCTTCTCGCAAACTTGTCGAAACGTTGAAAGCTATGCAGCTTGCGTTTGACTTGTCGATAACTGGGGCAGGTTTGTAAAACGCTATAAAAGTTTGGATGGACAACACCTTGCGAATACAGCTGGGCTATTTTCAAAAAGCCGTTTCTGTAGAGTTCATATACAAACATTGGCCCACTTTGCGAGAACTTCACTTCGCGGACTGGTAACAACTGAACTAGAAATGCGTGTAGTATCTCAGTTCTTATAAGCAAAAAACCGCATAATCGTAGGAGAGATACGAGGTCACTTTCTGAAAAAGATAGGTAGCGGCATACCTTCCACTCCAAGATATCGAAAAGTAAATCCAAAGAATCACTATCGAAGTTGTTCGGCAGACAAAGTTCATTTTGGCCGTGCGGTTTTAAGCAAACACTACATATACGAAACGGGTGGCTGTTACGAAGAAAAGTGGAGAAAAAATCACTAACGAAGGACAAATAATTAGATGAAATTGAACGAGAATAGCTTTGGGAATTTAAGGAAATTACTGTTCTGTCATTGCTGACGATGAACGCGAAGAACAGTTGTGGGAGGAGGTCAATTTCTTTAAGTACTTGTGACAGCAGCTGGTCTTCGCCGCAATATGTCATCTCAGCCATGAACTTGTTTGGTAGATTATCTGCCACATTCAAGAAAGGTACTTTACACTTCGCTCACAAGAAACTATACAACTTATTCATTGTAAAACACTTACTGCTTATGAACTTGGCGATGTATGTCAATTTTCGGTGTTCTTAGCTCGTAGATTCCGTTAGAATGCAAGTAAACGAGGTCGATAGGATAAATCAATGCATTTACAGCTTCTTTAAAGCTCTTACCGGCGACTGCCATTTGAACAACAAAATAAACAAATGGGACGTTTTGTGCCATTTTCATCCATAAGAATTACTTTGTACAGTATAACTTTCAGCCAGGATTGAATTAATTGAACCACAGGGTTAGTTAAGTTTGGCAAGACTACATGCAAGTACCGTAATTGTCAACGTAATAGAGTTTACTGGAATGATGAGGAAAAAAGGAAATTCTTATCAGGAATAACACAAAAAGTTGTGCTATTTTCTCGTCTTCTGGGGATTAACTGATCCACTGGGATCGATAGCAGTATTAAGTTTGACACTAACTTGCCTTTTCAATAAAGTGACCATATTGGAAAATAATAATAATCAAAGAAGGGTTTACTATTGCAGCCCCCTTTTCCTTAACACCTCTCCTTACAAAATATACAGTATACAGTACATGGATCTCCAATAAATTTATGTATTATAACAAGTGCTGTATAAGAAGGAGAGAAGCCCACTTTAAATAAGTGCCTTTCTCTCCCCCCCCCCACCCCCACTGCCCTTCATTCTCCAGAAATTCACAAAAAATAAACAAGTGCTCCACTAGCCTGTTCCAGGCGTTCAGACAGTAGAGCGTGTTAACTGACTCCCCACCATTTGAACGCTGTACTCTACTATCTGAACACCTGGAACAGGCTAGTGCTCGGGGCTCTGGGTTTATCCATAGCCATGATCGGGCCGCAAGTGCATTCATTGGAAGATATGGCAGAATTATAATATCATATTAAAAGATGCCAGGAAAATGGTATGATCTATTTAAGCCAACAGACAGTTGTAGAACATGAAGATGTTACATTTCTAAGGAAGATGCAAATACACACCGACCAAGGATTCGCTACTTGAAGACCAGACATATGCATTGTCATCTAAGATCACGAAAACATGACGTGCAAACTACGTTACAAAGCGTTTAGACAAGACCACCTCTGTTAAGGTCACTGAAAAACTCTCAGAATACGAAGACCTAGAAACTGAAGTCAATACCTTAAGACTAAGGGTTAGTCTCAGTCTTTGTGAAGCTTTTCTTAAGGAAAGCACAATGCAAAGGCTCAGATGTTGATGATAGTAATAATGACAATAATAAAAATAATAACGACAACAACAACAATAAATCAAGAACTGCAGAGCCCTCATCAGGGATGTGAAATATGGTGTCTTTTTCAATTGTGGCGATTGCAATTCTAACGACGACAAAAACTTACGATAATTACGTGTGCTTTCGTGGAACAATCAATCTGACTTTTTCACGCGTAGACCACTTTCCCTGGGTAACAGTGGATGCGGACGACAGCTAAAAATAGCCACGTCTCTGGGTACAAATACTCACCCGTCCCAGTACTTCTCGTCTCTCTCAGCGCAGCCATGCCAGAACTACTGACTTTGCTGTCCTTAAGCAAAAATACAACGATTTTCACTGACCTGAAACCCCTTCCATCGCGTAGTTTATGTTCCATACTTATATATGCACAGTTTTTCTCTCTTGCAAAATTCACCCCCTCCGAGAAATAAGCCTTCAAAAAAAGCTTACTCTCTGCCTCAAAGCGAGGCGCTAAAAGAACCAGTCACGTGATCTACCATACTCTCCAATCTTAAAACGGCTGCAAGCGCAAAACCTAACTAATTAATCCCCCTGTGTAAAAAAAAAATAAATAAATAAACGATTTTTCAGTCGTTTTTTGTGCCAGTTCTAAACTTTGCACGAGCAGTGGAACGGTGGCGTCTCCCTTTTTACGTAACACTAATGCGCGTTTTTGTACAACTTGAAGTAGAACTGAAGATTCGAACAAAGCTTGTCGCCCCTGCTTGTCGATAGTTTTTTTTAAAAAAAAATGGCTTATGCTGCAGCTTCCAACAGTGAAGCAGAGTCAGCTTTCGACCGATCCCGATTTTTGTATGACTTTGACGTGGACAATCAATGGAGGCATTTCCGTCATGGACCACCAACAGCCTCCTCGGTTGAACGGGGAAGAAGAAAAACTAGATTCAAAATGGATAAAAGGTACTCTTCAAGGAAGCAAACACCGTCAAGGAGAAAAAATGCCGCCTATCGCGACGTTGACACGGTCAATTTGGTCTGCTGCAACGGTGGATGTCTTTTAAAGAATGGCATAGAGACTGCGAGGCAGGTTATTCGACAGGAACGAGGTAGAGCTTTCTATAGATCTAGAAACTACAATGAACAAAATTACGTGATATCGAAACTTATGCAAGTGGAACTATTTCCTAGCGGACGCAGAAAAATAACCTACATTATCCCAGCTTTAGGCCCTGTGTGCAAAATCGCCTTCATGAAATGCTACGGAGTGTCGCCCAAAAAAATTAAAGTCCTTTTAGAGAAAATGGATTGTGACTGTTTATCTATTGACCCCGATAAACGGGGTAGGCACAGTAACAGACCGCGCAAATTGACGGAAGATGCGAGGAGACAAGTAACAGAGTTTATCTGTTCCCATTCGGCAAACCACTCGCACTACAGAAGGGCGCGAACGGAAAAACAATTTTTTGATACCCCCACAACTATGCGAAGAATGTGGAGAGAGTTTACTAGACATTACCCGAATTTCACCTCGACACGTTTGGGAAAGAAAAACAAAGGTCCTGTTATAAGTTTTACTACCTTCAGGAACGTGTTCAACGAAGATCTCGGCAGCAGGTTGGGTTTTCGAAAACCACGAGAAGACACATGTCAGGTTTGTGACAGGACCTTAAACACGATAGGACGAATGACAAACGGCGCAACCGAGGACGGCGCCAGTAATGAAGAAGAACTTCAAAGAATAAGAACAGAACGTCAAAATCATTTAATTGAGGGCGAAAGGAGATATGCTGCCTTAAAGTATGACATGTTTGTTCTGTCTAAGAAACGGGTCAATGGGTGTACAGATGAAAGTTAGCAGATGGATTGTCGACGCTGATTTCCTCTTCGCTTTAGCTTGAGGGTCAAGAAAATGTAAAACTCAGTATAGTTAAGGTGAATAAAGTGTTGAAAGAATTTGTACTTGCTGAGTTCGAGTTGATTTGAGAGAAGGTGGGTAACTTTGTAGTTTGCGATTTGATGACACTAGTAATAGGCCCTCTGCAGCTAGCCATTCATGTGGTACAAAACCGCCATGCTGGAGAGCAAAAGTCGCACTGGGACAAGACAAACAAAAGACATACCGGCATAATTTTAAATGGTAATTTTCTTTGTTAGTCTTGTCCCAGTGCGACTTTTGCTCTCCAGCACGGCGGTTTTGTACCACGTGAATGACTAGCTGCAAAGGGCCTATTACCTTAGCCTACCAAAGCTAATCGCATGTCTCAGATCAAGGCTTTGTTAACTTGAGGAAAGTACAACCTTCCTATGCCTTATGATAGGTGGGTAGCCCTCCCTCCTACCACGAAACATGGGCCTGAATCCGGAAAAGGGTTGCGTATTTGTTATATATCTGTTTTAAAAAAATCGCCCTCCTCGAATTGTCATCCCTTTTAATTATTCATTACATAAAAAAGTCCCCGTACTGATACAAAATACACACCGCATCACGGAAAAAGATTCACTTAAACACATTCAATTCCAGTTCAAAAAAGTACAGGAAACCGTGAGCCATGGCAGACTGAACAGAGATATTTAGAGTCTCTTTTACGGAAAAGAGCAAACGTCAGATTCAAGTTGAGAATTTCACAACAAGAAACAGGGAACACTTGGTCACGTGGTACAAATTCACGTTTGCCGTTTGCCGCAAACGTGACTCTTGGCTCCAAAAGGGAGCTTAAGCAACAGCGTTTTTGAGCGGCGGACGTCAACCGGAAGTGGGCTTTTTGCAACATTGGGCAGTGGATGGGTTCAAAATCCCGGGCAAATCGTCTTTATAAGAGAAAAGAAACTTAGAAATACAAATTTTTTAGCGTCAAGGCATATAAAAGAAGAGAAGGCCTCACTTCCGGTTGACGTGCATCGCTCAAAGTCGTCTTTGCTTAGGGTCCCTAATGTGAAGACAACTGTGTGCAAGACCTGCGCGCGCTCTCTTAAGTTTCTCTTCCAATGACTGTCGCAAACGTAAGTGATAACGGTAGTGTTTTTTTTTTTGAATATCGAGCCACTAGCGCAAGCTGTAAATAACTGAAGACATAAGTTTCAAAGTAAACTGAGTACTGCGTTAAAGAGGGCACGATGTGTTAAGCCTCACGTAGTCAGGCCCCTTTGCATGGACTAAAATGGCCTCGAAAACGCTTACTTTGCATATGGATTTTCACAAAAGCTTACCTACACCAAAGGTGTCTTCTCAAGACTGGTATTACTCAAAAAAGCTCAGAACAAGCCTAATGGGTATATACTGCGCAAACCAGGAGGTTATACACTGTTTTATGTACGACGAGTCTATTGCTGGTGTAGGCCCAAATGAAGTGATCTCAATCTTGGACTATTTTCTCAAAAAACTTCAGACGGTGCAAGGCCGAGACAGGTATGACCATCTTATAGTGTGGTGTGACAATTCTCCGGCTCAGTTTAAGCAAAACTTTCTATTTTTTTATATGGATTACCTGGTCACAAGAGGAGACTTCCTACGAACAGACTTAAAATTTTTGTTGGAGGGCCACTCGTATAGTGTGTGCGATAGATATTTTGGAAACATTCAAAAAGTTTTTAACGCCCAAGAGAAAATTGAAACACCCAAAGACTGGGAAAACGTTCTAGTCAGCAGTGGTTTATCAAACGTCAAGGTCTATTGGGTAGGTCTGGACATGATAAAGGACTACAAGTCATTTTTAAAGTTAAAATACGTCAGTAGAAACGAAGATTTACAGCACGAGAAATTTGAGGTCAAAGAAATCGCGTGGATTAATGTTGGAATTGGGGAACAGCCTGATGACAGGGGCAATCTGAAAGTTGTAGATCATCCCGACTGCGCCTTCGTGCGTTTCACTATTGACCCAAAACAGCAACCCAGGCTAGTTTCGTACACAAAGAAAAGGCAAGCAACTCCACTGCGAATAGACCTACTGACCACACTGAGGCAGGAACTAAGGCCAATTCGTGAAGATGTAAAGCAGCAGTGTCTAAATCTAGCTAGAAAATATTTAAGTGAACGTGCCGAGCGTTTTTATGCTGCCCTACCATGTATCCAAGAGGGGAGCGAGATTGACGATTGAAGGTTATCATTATATACCTTTCACTTGAACATTAATCGTGTGTCCTAATTAGCTTCCTCTTTAACGTAGCACCTCAGTTTCCTTCGCCTTGCCTTTGTCTTACAGTAAAACGTACCAAGAGACTAAGAACCTGGATTTTTCAAAGTTATCCTAAACAGGTTATTCTTTTTAATATATAAATGGTAGTTAGTACAGGTTAAGGCTATTTAGGTTCTTACATAGGTTATGTTCTGAATAAGAAACATACAATATAGCCAAGAGAATTTAGTGGTTCAGCTTATTCCTCATATAAAATCTGCACACCAAATAAGACGTTATGTAAAAATGACCATATAAAGAAAACCTAAAGTATTGACCTCATTGGCATTTAAACAGTCCAGTTAGAGCGATAATGCAGGTATGTCTTCAAAGAGGATTCTGAACAGTGACTGATCTAACTTTTGCCCAAGGGTACAGGCAAATTTTTTCAGAGATTTTAGAAACTAAGAAATTGTTTCAATTTCTAGACTAAACAGGTTCTTAAAATATAGGTTCTTAGGCAAGGGGTTTCACTGTATAGCACCATTTTATCATTCGCTAATAAATAAATCGTTGTTGTTGTTGAAAACTACTGTTTGCTGCTTGACCGTTCCGGTACGACAGTGAGTTAGAAAGCTACACTAGCCAATGGTTGGGATTCTGAGATAGGTACCTTTTTCTAAAATCAGACAGATATATATATATATATATATATATATATATATATATATATATATATATATATATATATATGTATGTATGTATGTTCCCTGAAAAGGGGGGAAGGGGTTATTTGAGAGGGGAGGCTTCATAAAGGATTTACGGTCATTTAGTCCTTTAATTTGTTTGGTCAGTTTTGATTTTGTACTTTTTTCCCCTTAAAGATGAAGGTACGTGTCTTTCATTCAGTTTATTCGTTTAGGCCTGTGGACGGTGTGTGGACTGAGCCCAGATGTATCTTCTTTCAAGCCAAATCAACCCACCCGACGGTCAACGGTTTTATTACTGTGACTGTAAAGGCATTTTGACACTGGTTCACAGTGTGTGACTTGTTTTATGAACTACTGGCTGTGCCCTCTTTCTACGTAATACTCAAGATATACCATCTGGTTTAGGTATAAGCACATAACTAAGTTAAGACCGTTCACGAAACAGAGCCACCATAGATATATGCCGTTTTAAATTAAACGGAACTTTATTCGAAAGCGACATTGGCCTTGTCTTCGATTTACCCAACCAAGACGCAAGGGCCTCACGGAGTCCCGGGATGGTTCTTACAAGGTGACTTTAAAGCGCGCACCGGCAGCATGCAAGAATTCGCGGTCCATGACGACGATAATCAATTTCTTGAAATCCCTGAAGACTATGAAATAGATACAGAAAATTATCGCTATTCACAGGAGAAAATACAACTAACAGCAGAGGGACGATTCTGACTGATCTTTGCACAGCTCTCAGTCTTAGGATCCTGACCGGCAGAGTTGTAGGTGATCTTACAGGGAAAAAACATGCTTCAAATACAACTGGAGCAGTGTGGTAGATTATGTTATCATTTCCAGTAGAATTCTCAGATATGTTAATTACTTTATTATCAACGATTTGGAACCCCACCTATCGGACCATAGTTCCCTTTCATTCGCATTAATGCTAAAACACAAAAAAAGGTGCTCCGGAAAAAGATTACACTCTTTTTTTTTTATAAGAATGTTGTTTTTCCGGCCCAGGCTCAATATTCTTATTTTTCTGCCGATTTTAGGCTGAAAATATTCTTGTATTATTCTTAAATTATAGCTTATGACATTTCCGTTTTAGAATTTATTGGGGTATCAATTACAAGTTTTTGGTATCTAGATCTGTGCTGAACACTGTACATATGTATTACATGTACCGTTCATCGAACTGTCATTAGCGTTGAACATTTTGCTAAAGCTAGTGCAGGTATTTTCGTTTTGTTGGCTAGTTTCGCAGTTCAGAGAAAGGAATAATTTTATACGGTTAAGTTAAAAACATAAAATCGTATTATATTTATCCTTTTCAAAATCTCAGCCTCGGCTTTATTCTTAAAATATTCTTAAAATTTCGCAAATTTCAGCCTCGATATTCTTATAAAATATATTCTTATATAAAAAAAAAAGTGTAGTTTGCTACACAGCCGGTTTTAGTGTCGTCACGCAACGCTACTCGTGACGACACTAAAAACGGCTGTGTAGCAGACTAGAAAAAGATCAGACGAGATCACGTAGGCGAATTTAAGAAATCATTCTGGGATGATAATGCGAAATACGAATTAAGCCGACTCTTAGGAAGTATAGAAACAAAAAACAGGCTGAACACAGCACTGAATAACAATAACGTGGACACAATGACTGATCTATTCACACAAAACTTAATAGACCTTGTCACGGTTTTTGACGCCATCTTGACGAGTAGGCAAACGTGTGAGAAATTACAGTGTTTGTATGAGAATCTAATGGCGGATAATTTCCGTAAAACGGCTGTTCTGAAAAAAATAGCAACTGTAAACTAAAGCTACAATGCAAAGGATTGTCCGAAAAAATTTGGGGGGCGTACCTGTGCTTAAATTTCTCCAGAGGCTTGCTTTAGATTTTCCATATATTTGTCTGTAATTTTCCCGGAACTTTCTTACAGACAAATGTATAGAAAATTTAAAAAAGTGGTTCTAGGTCTTCAAGTGAATGTAACGCCCTCAAATTTTTTCAGGAGAATCCTTAGGAGTGAAGCTTTAGTTTACAAGTCATATTTTTTTCAGAACAGCCGTTCTACGGAAATTATTCGACATTAGATTCTCATACAATCACTGTAATTTCTCACGCGTTTGCCTACTCGTCAAGATGGCGTCGAAAACCATGACAAGGTCTACTGACGTATGCAAACAAGCAGGCTTGAGATTCAATAACACCTCGAGGAAGCATAGTGAAAAACCGTGGTTCGACGAGCAATGCAGCATAGAAAAAGAGAATCTTAAATCATTGGGTAGGCATGTCTCACGAAACCCGAACGTGGAGGAATTGAGATCAAGTCTACACAAGAAAAAAAAAAAAGGCTTTCAAACACCTGTGCAGAAAAAAGAAACGCCAACATTATAATCGGATAATTAAATGCATTGATTTCAGTAACGCTAAAACTGCGTGGAGACAACTTAGGAAATTATTCAACCTAGGCAAATCCAAAAATATGCAAAAAAAACACATCTGACGACGTAGAGAAGTTTTACAGTTACTTTAAAAAGTTAAACGTACGAAAACAGCAAACCAAAGAGTACATATTAACAAGATCAGAGGCCTTGGGGCCCCTAGATTATGAAATATCTGAACAGGAAACGGTAACTGCTATCGACCTCTTAAAAACTGGAAAGGCCCCGGGAGTAGATAACTTGACTTTAGTAAAGCATTCGATAGTATCCCCAGAGGGAAACTGTTTCAAAAATTGAAGCTAGCGGGAGTAACGGGGCGCTTCCTTGAGATTTTACATTCAATGTACTCCAATGATAAATCATCTGTGAAAATAGAAAATATGCTAACACCTACCTTTCGATGCCATACCGGTGTAAAACAAGGTTGCATGCTCTCGCCTATCCTTTTTAACCTTTATCTCAGTGACCTTTCAGAGGAACTTAAGGCCAAGAACCTAAATGACGTAGAACTAAACGAGTTACCGTTAAGTTGTATGCTCTACGCGGATGACTTGGTCATATTCTCCAAATCAAAAAACGGACTGCAAGATTATTTGGATTCCCTCAGTGAATACTGCAAAGAAAACGACTTGGACCTAGGCGCCGGAGACAATGAGTTAATAAAACTAAGGTGTTAATTTTTAATAACTGCAGGAGAACCACGAATAACCACATATTATACTATATTATACTATAGAGGCAGTAAACTTGACAATGTTGGCAATTACAAATATCTTGGCCTACAATTTAGTACTTATGGGACCTTCACGTACGCTAGACAGGAAATAAAGAAGGTTGCCCTTAAAGCTTTGTACAAACTCAGGAAGGAAATGGGCGACCATTTCAGAGACGATATACAGCTCACAATGAAAATTTTTGACACGGTTATTTCCCCAATACTCACCTACGGAAGCGAGGTCTGGGGGGTAGATCACGACGGAAAGCTAGAAAATGATGCAATTGAGTTTGTTCAAACAAAGTTCATTAGGTGGCTATACACCGTATTCACAAATGGCGGACACGCGGGAAAAAACTGGTGCCTAGTCATGAAAGCGAGGCGTTGGAGGATAAACAAAAATTGCAAATGAAGACTTTCAGTGAACTTCCAGAGTGTTTAGCACGGATTCCACCTAAAATAACTTTGTACGGACTTCTTTTTAAATACAGTTACGTGGGATGTCTTCTGCTTTTAATTTTTAGTAATGATTTGCTGTTTGCAATCAAAAGGGACGCGTATATCTGCAAGGAAACAGGATGATTTTGTAGGTTTTCGAGTCGGTTTCCGAAGCATCAGAAGCTCGACAGGTGGACGATGACTGATGAAAAGCGGCAAACATGTTGCCCCAAACTTCACATTGGAACCGAGTACGAAAGCCAGCTCACTGCAATTCGGTGAAACAGAAATATAAACAAATCTTAGTGGCAAGAAAAAAGAAATAAGCGACAGATACATGGCCTACTTGTTAACGCGAGAGACGTCTGCCGTTGAACAAAACAGTTCAAGTCGAGATGGAAAAAAGAGAAGAGGTGACTGAGGTTTCGATGAAGTTATGTTTGATTTTTTTTTGCCAGGACGTTATTCTCTGGTCTTTATCAATGAAGGACGTCAATTATAACTATATTTTTCATTATAAATGCAGGAGCGATCGAGTGGAGTACGCTCAAAATTTCAACTTGTTACTCGGCAGACTCGGTAAGCCAGACACATCATTTCAGCGAGTAATTTCGTATTTCTTATCGTTGGCTGTTAAGAGTTTTAACTTTATGTTCCATTATATTTTAAAGTTGAAGAATACATAAATAAATAAAATGATGGTCTTCTTAAACGGATCCAGACTCGAATTTAATTATTCGAAACAGAAGCTTGCCATGTTCAGTCCTGACACAAACATTGCCTTAAAAGTTTAACCTAGTAAAATGTAAGCTTTATACCACTTTTTTTTTACCAAGAGCTCTCTGAGATAATGCCCTAAAGGAGACCAGGCAAATAGCAAGCCATAAGATTCACACACTACAGCTTCTAATTTTGATAAAATTATTTTTAATTATTTCGCAATGACAACGAAATCATGAGATTTTTGCTAAGCTCTGCCAACGTACCTCTAACAATTCGCTCCAAAGCGACGGAATTAATATGATCCAAAGGAAGTTGTAAATACAGACATACATATATACATAGATATGTATAAAATGTCACTAACATGAATGAATGAGCCTCGTGAATGAATCTTTCACCCGCTCTCAGCTTGACCTGTTTTCAGTGGCCATATATCCGTCGCTTATTTCTCTTTTTCTCGCCACCAATATCTGTTTTTATTTCTGTTTTACAGAATTGTAGTGATCTGGCTTTCGTATTCGGTTACAGTGTGAAGCTGGGCCAACATGTTTGCCGCTTTTCTCAAGCCATCGCCCACTTGTCGTGTCCTGCTTCTGATGCTTCGGAAACCTACAAAATCATCCTGTTTCCTTGCAGATATACGCGTCCCTTTTGATTGCAAACAGCAAATCATTACTAAACATTAAAAGCAGAAGACATCCCGCGTAACTGTATTTAAAAAGAAGTCCGTAGAAAGTTATTTTAGGTGGAATCCGTGTTAAACACTCTGGAAGTTCACTGAAAGTCTTCATTTGAAGTTTTTGTTTATCCTCCAACGCCTCGCTTTCATGACTAGGCACCAGTTTTTTCCCGCGTGTCCGCCATTTGTGAATACGGTGTATTGGGAGTTAACAAATTCTGTACACGTCTGTAGCTCAAATGCGTGCAGATCGGAGGTAGGCCGTTTCCCAATGCAAAGGAAGACAAAGTGCAGAGTCATTAAATATTAACTGAAATTTTGTGAGCCGGAGCACCATAATAAACTCTCTGGAATAGCATTTACAGACCAAATTAGTCAAGATAAAACGGAACTTTGGTCAAGCAAATTAAAACGACTATTAAATCTCGCAGGTCTTGGCGACATATGGTCAGCAAAAACGAACACTCCGGCAATCATGAACTATATACGACAGAGACTCTTATAGACATAGAACAGCAAACATGGATTAGCGAAATACACAATGATGAACGAAAGGACCGGCATCAATAAAAACAAACTAAGAACTTTTAGGAAATTTAAACTTACCCATGACTACGAAAATTACCTCACAAATGTAAGAAACATCAATCATAGAGTAGCAGTCACAAAGCTAAGATATTGAGCAACCACAAACTAGCAATTGATACTGGACGATACGTTAAACCCTATCAACCACCAGACCAAAGAATCTGTCCATTGTGTAAAACTGGAATAGAAGACGAGGAGCATTTTTGGATGAATTGCATAGCCCATAGGGATCCTAGGAGAGTGCTGTTGAATACGCTAAAAAAGGAAACTAATGTTATTCTTGACTCTATGACTCCAAGCTCTGCCTTTGCAATGTGGATAAGTATGAAGCAAGGAGAGAAAACGCAAAAAATTGTGGCTAAATGCGTATATGATCGCTTCCGCGAAAGAGATAGACTCGTTAAATATAACCTTGTTTAATATAGTTGTATAAATTTTACAAATGTACACCTCTGTAATTATTGCACGGAAATCTTTGTTATCGTTGTAAACACATGTGTCTGTAGGCGCTCGGTTGATAATAAAGCACTTATCCTATCCTATCCTATCCTATCCTATCCTATCCTATCTTAAAGAAGAACGCGAACAATTTTGGCTGCGCTCTGCATGGGCAGAGGGGAAAAATGTAAGAGCTATATCTCAAGCTCACCAACTGTGGTAATGATCAGAGTAAGATTATTTGCTCTTCAAAACGAAAACTAATAATACAAATAATAATCAATATCAGAGAATCGACACTAGGTACCGTACTTCTACTTTAAAACGTGCTAAAAGCTGCGCATGAACCGTGTAACGAAGCACATCCAGTGCGTGCACCTAGTTAGGTTGATCAAACTTAACACCTGGATTTCTCCTCTGTTGTTGCTGTTTGTGCACAGTACAAGTACTGACGTTACTAGAAATACGTGCATCGCAGAACCTCGAGTAGCTTTGGAGGGGGGGGGGGGGGGTGGTGGCCCGTAAAACTTTAGGGATGGGGGAAAGAGAAAAACAACGTAAATTGAGTACTTGTTCGAGGAGGCGAGAGGGGAAGGGTCCGCACCGGCTATAATGTTGAAGAACCTCAATAATCAATGTTCAATCTTCTTTTGGTGGAGTAAATTGGTTCTCAGTCCCTAGCCTTAAAATGAAAGGGATGAGAATCTGGTACTGGTGAGTATTGGGTTGCTGATATTGTTAAGTAATAGTAGCCAAAGTTGCAAAGGTCTCGGGTTCACCCCATTTGAATCACTACTAAAAAAATGAAATAAATGGTTGTAAAGCTGGATGACTGCAGGCAAATATCCATATATTCAGTGGCATTTGCTCAATTTATGAAATATTTGTTCACCAATCTGTATAACGGAATATTTATTCAAAAAAATATTCTCCATGTCAGATTCCCCATGCGTATACATTTAAGTGGCAAACCTGCCTCACTGTTATCAGCAGATAACACAATAAAGCATTAATTGGAGACAATAATTACAAACAAAGATGTTTTATTTTATTATTTTCTAACTTAGCTTCCATCATTCTGGGGAGTAAATACAAAGTATTATAATTAAATACCCTTATTATTCATTCAAAATATTTCCCCGATTCTGATTAGCTAAAAGCACACGCATAATTCACCATAACCAGCTCCTGATGACCAAATTTGGAAGAAATCTGCGTTTAATGAACCGATGACGTCAAAAGTACAGCCTTCTTGCAGGTTAATGCACCGTTAACAGAGAAGACCTGGGGACGGGGTTCAGTTGTTTTGGTTGTGAAAACAAAAAAATGGCTGACATTTCACTCGTTTCAAGAGTAAAAACCAGGCGAAATTATAGCTAAGAGCATGGCAAGGACAGCAAGAATACAACTCAAAGGGCGACATCTGGAGATGTGGAGAATATTTGGGGAGCTGAACAACCCTAAACGTGCACTATCGAAGATGAACTTAACATCGATGGAGGTAAGCATGTTTTAGCTTTGTTTTTAAACTGAGATTTATTTTGAATAAATAATAAAACAGTTATTGAATTTGGCTTTCGTATCATATTAAGAATTTTGAGATCTCGGAGGGTAATAAATTCTTCATAAGATACTCAGCCTCATTCATTAATTGTTAATTAAATCAGCGCAGCCTTATCGTAAATAAGCTTAGGCTGCAAGAGTGTAAGTATTTGAAAAAGCATCCTAGTGTCATTAATGATTAGTGACGACATTATTGCCAATTCACTTGCATGTAAATGGTGATTACAAAGGTCTTTCACAAAGACTATAAGCATTTTACAGTACTCCTACAATCAATATGGGGACCAATGGCATCACTGCTATTTTCTAGCTTATTCTAAATTTAGTTCCCTTAGCTTTTTTAAATCAGTGAACGCAAGGAGAACGAAAGTATTAGAAAGGGAAAGTAAATACAAGGCTTATTCATATTACTGCACTTCGAACGATATACCTTTAGAATGAGGAATAACATTTGGAAATATTCGAGTCGTTAATCACAGCATCAAAGTCTTTTCGAATTTCCAGCCGGCGAGTTATTTCATTTTGTTCGTTTAGTGTTGTTAATGACTGGTTAATTATCTGTCATATCATTCAAAATCGTCTTCATCTTTGTCACGTTTGGCATATTTAGAAGTTAGGAACTAATCTACTTACACCTTTGATGAAGATCTAAAATGGCTAATAATTAAACATTTTGCTTTGCAACCAAAAAGACTTGACTTTGTGCCACCAGTAACCATAACAAATAAATGTAACCAAGGTCTAAAATGTTCTCAAGAAACAAAGGTAAAGAGGATAAAAATACAGAAAGCAAAAATAAAAGGCTTACGACTTAGTTTGATAAAGTACATAAATTGCTGCAGATTCAAGTAAGTATCAAAAGCAAAACCTGAGAAACCTATCTGCTAACTCGGAGACAGTTCACCTGATCGCCGCCCGTTAACTTGATTGGATAAGCGCCAGTCTGTCGTGTCGGGCGGTCGAGGGTTCAAACCCTGGGCGGATCGACACTCAGGGTCTTTGAATAACTTGAAATAAGTGTGCTGCCTTTGTTCTGACATTTACATGCACAAACGTTTAGACATTCTAGTTTTCTCAGACAAGGAAGAAAGACCCTAGGCCCAATCTCTTTCGAAGCTGACTGATTGTTGTATAAACACGCTGCTGCTCATGAAGCCTAGAGGGCGTAGACCCTGGTGGGCTACCCTTTACAAGTTGGGTGGATATCAATTGGGACGCATGCACAAGTCCTGTCTCGACGGTTATTCGAGACGAGACCATAGAATAAGACTGAGAAAGATAATGCATTTAATCATAATTAGTATTTACCAAATCAGTGAATAGCAATTTTCGCTCGTTTTGATTCGCTCCCGTAACTCGGAATATCCTTGGCTATTCACTGTTTTGCGACCGGAGCCAAGATGGCGTCTCGTTTCAAGACATTTTCGGAAGACGAAATTTAAGCGATAAATGAATCAGTCGTACAAACACATACCAAGAAAGTGACGACCTTTAGCTTGTCGGTGTTTACTGGTAGGTAGAAAATTATTGTCATGCTGAATTTGCAACCAAAATCGTATAAATGCTTTTGACAATATCCCGGAAATGTTTGTAAGTTGTAAACAAAGTTCCTACTAAGTGACGTTGTTAATTTACCAACAGTTACTTTTTGTCACTTTTTTGGTAAATACTAAAACAACAACCCTCCTCAGAGTCGGCGAACAGCGCTACATATACACCTCGACGCGTTGCGTCTCGGTGTAGTTCCCCTTAGCGAAGTTCTCAAATCTGATTGGAAATCAGCTGTCCAGATTTTAGCATTATATGTCAGTGTAATAGGACACGATGAATATGCGTCATGCCTGAATAATTAGACAGTACGCGCCATCACGTGAGCGCACCCAAGTGTGCATTTGTGTTTTTTCTGCTAGCAAAAAAATCTCGGAATGACCGGAAGATATTGCGTATCAGTAATTTTAAAATAACTTTTATCACAAATGTTGTAGTTATCTGGTCTCGTCATACTAAACAAATCGGGCTACCGTCTTCCGATTTGTTGGGCCTTTTTGGTGCTGCGATTTTTTTAATCACTCGTATGATTAGAGACCGAATTGGACTTCACTGAGTCCTATCACCATTATAAAAAAAAGCAGGTCTAACAAGAGGGAAGTTATTTCTTGTCGAGAATCAATAGTTTTAATTAATTTAATCAACAATAAGAAAACAAAGAAGCAATTTGCAGGGAGATTGCAAACTGAATACACTGAAAATGCCGTAGCGTAACTAATTGCTTTAAGCACTAATTTTACTCAGTCTGGTTGCACTGTTGCTAATATTGTAAGCTGAAATGTAAAGAATAGCTATAATATAGTGTTTACAAATAACTGGGCACATATTGTGACACCTTCAGTGAGTGCACCGTGAACTTTATATTACCAAGTACAGTAGCATATACGAACCATTCATAAGAGTTGCTGAGTGCTACTGTAAACTAGGGGTAGGAAGCTTAAACAGTCAGTGGCAAATGTTCGCATTCTTACTCGCAAGCGAAAAGTTTGTAAATGTATAGTAACTATACATTTTGATGCGCTTAGGCCTTCCGCCACACTAATACGCTGAATGTTATGATCGAAAGTGGATACACATCGTATTAGTGTGGACGGTCGAAAACCCATTAAAATAGAAACGGTGACCGAAAATATCCCAGGCACGTGTGCTGGTAGCATGCGCTTAGAATTCCAATTACAGTTCTATCTTTTTCGAACGGTTTAGTGGGGACAGTCGAAAAGCGTCATAACAGTATAGCGTGGACGCAAATTAATCAATGCGTTTTCTGTGACAAGGGAAATGAATACTTTTGAAAACGCATGAGCGTGAACTGGGCTTAAACGTGTCGAGAATTGAATTATAAAAGGGAGCACTTTTTCGCCACTCAGCTATTTTCTTACAGCTACATTGTACGCCTATTTTCTTATTTGCCTTTTTTGGTATCTATTCTAAAGTGCGGAGATTTTATCAAATTCAACGAACTGCATTGCAAAAAAGATTAGAAAGATGTAGTCTCTTGTGGGCTCTGTCCTTTGGGTAAGTAATTAATGGAATGTCCAGTCTTTGGTTGGGACTCGTGTTCCCCATTATATACATTATTGTCGTCAACATCGGATTCTTGGAGTGCTTCGTTAACGTGGGATACTTGTTGGCTCTTGACTGGATTAGAACTGAGTTCTGATTTACTTGGCTTCGTATCATTTGTCTTTTTCCCAAGTGCTACACCAGACGGTTTCCCAGGCAATGATGGATAAAGAGGAGATGCTGGTTTATCGTAGATCGGATTATCAACAGATAGATTTGTCTTATGCTCAATCTGGTCCGGAGAAGATGAACCGACATCCTCGCTGTTATCTTCCATTTCCACGGCTTGCTCAACGGCATGAATGTGATCGTTTGCTCTGGAGGAAGTACTCATAGGCCCCTTATGTGTAGTATCGCGGTGCTCTAAATCTTCTCGGCTTTCCAAACTTCTTTTATGACTGAATCTGGAGAAATGCAATTTAATAATCAATACATAATAACAAATTTTATTTTCAGACCACCTTCTTCACTAAGAGCAAACGACAAACATTATGAACAGCATTTGAGCGCGTTAGTGGAAAAAAACGAAAAACACGCGCGAAACTAGAAGTACCTGCCAGCCTTTTTGCATCCGATCAGAGCGGCAGCAATAAAGATTAAGAGCAGTCCACCACCCAACGACGCCCCGATAATAACGTTCAGTGGTTTTGACTGTCCGTCGTTTTCCTTGTCGCTTTCCCCGTCGTTCAGTTGCTCTGTGTCGGATGGTAATGGATCGGCACTTAAGATTTCACCTCCAATAGATGTCTGAATGTTCTCTTTATGGTCCATCACGATCTTACTCAATACTGTCTCAGGGACAATACTGCTTTCAGAAATTCCTTGTGGAAGACTCAAGTAGAAAGCCAGTAAGATTACACCAGGAGAATCGTCTGACTCTTTGGGATAACCAGGAAGAATTTGAACCATGTCAGCCGTAAATGTGACGTTTACAGACGAGCGCCTTCGTCTAAAAAAAATAAAGATATCATACATGTAAATAATGATAAAATAAAAACGAAACAATATAAAGGGAAGATCATTGAAAAATAAAGATTAACAAACTGGCCAAAATAATTTTGGTGATGATGATGATGATGATGATGATGACAATGGCCGATTTAAAAACAATCTTTTATTTTTAATAATGCTCTTATTGCTTTATTATATAGATGCTGTTTGTTGCCATCAATAATTAAAATGTTAAATTGTAGCTATTGTTTATAAGAATGGAAACATGAACGAGGAACCTGACGAAAGCCTTTGGCAAGGATTTAAAGGGAGAAATGTTTACAAAAGGACTTTAATGAAGATGTGATCGTCACTCCAGTGGCAATTGCAATTTAAGCAACTGCAAACTTAACGAAAGGAAATGTTCGCAAAAGGATTTTAAGGACCATTTAAGGGCCATTTTATCATGGGCGTTAGCTCAGTTCCCGCTTTTCCCCAGAGCTATAGAGCTTTTTCACGTATGTGGCCAGCAGCTATGTGAATTTATTGCGACAAAAGACAGCATTTACATAATTTAACCTGTAACATGTGGGTGCTTTAACGTTTATCGAATTATTTCATTTTATTTTATTTTTTTAATTCAATATTTATCCAGGGGCATCCAATTTAGCAGAGCTAGTTTAAATGGAGCCCTGACAAAACACATAACAAAGACAATAAAACATTAAAATTAGACAATTAATTAAGTTAAGACAACATGTAACGCAGGTGTTTACTGTTATCTAGTGATTGATTTAATAGTTTATTCGTGTCTGGCAAACAAAAATAAACAAAAACCATTCACCTTGATTGATTTGGGAAACACTGAGCTTTTGCACAATATTCCCTCGCTGCGGCTGCAACTCGGTTTTTGAAAGACTGTTCCATGTTTTGGTCCCACTGATAAATAACAACAGCAAACAAAAACACTCCGGCATGAGTAAAAGGCAGAACAACAGCAAACGAAAGAATAAGAAAAAATACCTAATAGTAATAACTACTACTAATAACGATTTTTTTATCCTTTAAAGAGGTAAATGTTATACCATAGAAATCCAGGGAATCTTGATTTAGACTATGAAAATTCCCGGGGGTGGGGAATTTCTCACCTGATCCTTCTAACCTTAGGTATATTTTAAGGCATGGCACTGCTATTTTTTATCTCTTATTTTATTTTCTTTTTGCTCTGAAATATAAGGGTTTGGTCTATCTTCAAAAGAAAGTGCGTAGCAAGGGTGAGTCGTGGACATTGCATTATCCTTGTTGAGATTGACATCACCATGGTAACTTGCAGGGTTGGAAAACGTTTATTGAGCACTTTTATTGGTTATGTTTTTACCTATCTAAAGTGCTTTCCAAATGTAACTTGAATGGTGGTTTGCCTTCTTTTAATCAATGTTTTCTAGCCATCACATGACAGAAAAATCGTAATATTTCAATGAACACGTGACCTGGACATGGCTTCTAGTTAGTTTCGTGCAGATCCCGAAACGCGAAACACTTTAAGAGCTAATTGTTAAGTTAAAAATTGGACACCTAAATGAGTCACGTGATCCTTACTTGACAACTTTCAATTTGTAGTTCCCTTCACCATAAGAAGAGATTTCGTTAGAAGTTGGAATTTTTTTCTATTTCTCTCCTACTTTTTATATACAGTTCATTCTATTTGCCGGAAAGTAAGCCTTAGAAATTAAAGGTTTCATCAACTCACGCTCGCGTGTTCTAGTGCTTTTGGAAACTTTATAGACGGACATCTTTGAGCAAGGACTAAGTCAGCAGAGAATTTGATCGTCGGCGAATTTCTGTAATCGTCCATCGTTCTGCTAGTGATAAGCTAGCCGCTGATTTACTCGTCTTCCTGTTTTGGGACTGAGTCTTTTTCCTCCAAAGAGAGAGGAAGAGTGTCTGGAGAATCGTTTCTAATCAAGGATTTGTGAACTCGTGTCTGGCAAACTCTCCAAGTGTTTATATAAACGCTGAGTTATGCGCACGTTATAACTTCAACTGCGCTTAACGGATGTCTTTTGGTCCATAACTTTTAAAAACAGCTGGTCCACCCAGTGTCACTGATAACACGTAACGCTGATAAATGTTACAAAATTCACCTTCGCGTTCCCTTCGGGATTTTTTGTTTTACGTCATCATAACCATCTCTTACTTTCTGGCATACACTGACTGTATACTTTAACTGTAAGTACTTGCAGTTGAAATATATTTCGCGCGAGTTACTAGAGTGCCTCCTCGTGATTTTGATTTCTGCGCGAAATCTCTGCAGGGGCAATTATTAACGGTAAGTCACTGAGAACCATGGGGGTGGTATGGCCGTACACCACACAAGTGATGCCATCTCAAAAACCAGTGAACTTCAATTACTTCATTCAGTAAAAAAAAAAAAAAAACATGTTAGAAGAACGCTTATAAGAACATGACCATATTACACTAAACACCACGATATATTGTATAACAAAGCAACATATAGATAACCGGAAGTTTATTCATGAGCCGACGACAATCGTGTTATATAAAGTACTATGCAAGCTGTGAAAACAGCACTCAGCCGACCGCAAATAAAAGATCATCAATTCTTGCTTTGAAACTCCGATTAACAGTAAAATAACTAACCGCTTGCTTTTACTAGGAGCCCCTGCGAAAAAGACTCGAGAGGCCACCCTCATTATCCCAGAAATGGCTTGCTTTTGGACCCCCCCCGCCCCCGCCTCTGAATTTCAGTTTCCTTTTGTGGGGAGGGGAGATGGAGTATGGATATTTTCTGGAATTACACAGTCAGACTTAATATTTTCAACGCGCTTTCAACTCTCACGTAAGTTTCGTGTCAATACGTTGCATATTTACGGAGATAGACCACCCCCTTCATTTTTTCTTGTTTTTTTTTTTTTTTTTTTACTTTTTTTAGATGACTCAGTCCTTAATTTACCTAGCAACCTAGCAACTTCCTGTAATATCAATAAAAAATAATAATAATAATAATAAATAAATAAGTATTAAAAACAATTAGCTGCAGTGCCCAGCATGGACAATCTATTTTGGGTACTACTAAATTCACTGACATGAAAAGAACTACCTTTCCTAAATCCATATTATGGACCTTCAACATAACTGATTCTCTCATCACTTGTTCTGATGGCGTTTTTATAACGGCTGAGTTAGTACTTGGTTGTAACGTTGAACCATCTGCAGTTGGCGTTGTGGAAGCATTTTGATTTCCGGTTGGATAAGTTCTTGGCGGTAACGTTGAACCATCTGCAGTTGGTATTGTGGTAGCATTTTGATTTCCAGCTGAATAAGTGCTTGGCGGTAACGTTGAACCAGCTGCAGTGGGCGTCGAATGAGCATTAGCTGAAAGATGTAAAGTATGGAAAGGTTAAAGCTAGAGAAGGTTTATGTTAAAATAAGGAGGGAGGTTAAACCCCAAATATTTTTTTGGTGCATCATCAATGCCGCCGTCTCGTTGTTTTGGCACACCAATATGGCCGCTGTTATCATGCGCAAACGACTTAGAAAATGAATAATAATAATAGTAATAATAATAATAATAATAATAATAATAATATAAACTCTTGCATTTTTAATGATAATAATAACAACAATGATTTTAAAAAAAACGAAAACAAAAACAAAAATAACTGAACTCTAAAATCCTATTTATAATTAATTTCGCTTAAGATAAATCGCTAGTTTTGCACTGCGCATAACAAGATGGCCACCGTGAAAAAGATCATCTGAAAAAACATTTTTAAAATGAAGTTGACTGAAGAGAGAAGCTGTTGGGATTTTCGCTTGAGGTTGTTTCTTGCCAAAATAAGACTCAATGTGTTGATAATTGACATAACGCGGTACGCGTGTTGGTGAGTTCGACTTCCTCACGGAGAACCTCGATGGTGGATGTTAAACTTGTGCTAACTCACTTTTATTTTTATTTAAACGCCATCTTTATCAGATTGCGTCCTAACCGTGATACACAATATAAATTCTGTAAAAACCGTTTTTTTAAATTATTTCTTCTCCCTTCCCCATACATGCCATTTTGAAACTCGCCCCAGTCCTGTCTCAAAAATTGGAGGGAATGCAGTTGGTGCGTAGTTACTGCAGCTCTACCACAAAAACGAGTAAGGTGACCCCTATTTTTTATTGCCTGATTTTAATAAGAACAGTGCTTCCTTTAGATGGGAAAAATATTGACTTAAACCTTTGTTCAGTTTTTTTTAGCAATTCTACAGATTGAGCTGTAACGGGTCGACTAGCGCGTGTCTAATTTAAGGTCACTTTGGAGCGTAAAGTAAGAACAAGGACATTAAAAGGCACGTAAGTGAATACATGGTACGTAAGTGACTAAACAAAACATTTAAGTCAAATTCTGTGCAATACATCATGTATCAAGGAAAAAATCTCTCCTTTTCAGTTAGTTTTGGGCTGCGCGCGGTTTTTGCCAAAGGGTCCTAAATAGCCGTATTCGTCAGCATTGTGTCGTGAAAACGAGCACGGTCACTTCCCCTTTTTATTACTAACATATGTTGTCAATAATATGTTAGGTTGTTTCACGCATAGTAAGGAATCACCTAACCAAACTACCCAGTGAAAGTACTTTTTACATATACTTAATTCATATCGATTAAAAAACACGCCTAATTTCGACTTAGAAAAGCTCATTTCATTACTATTATTATTATTATTATTATTATTATTATTATTATTATCATTATTATTATTATTATTATTATTATTATTGTGTCATCCTCTCCAGTTGCTTTGTGGGAATTCAGCAATCCTGCAGCTTAGAGACATAACTTTTTCCGCAAGATATGGGCAGTACCAAGGATGGCCGACAGCTGTGCGCTTCCAAAAATATGTGGTAAACTCATTCTTCTCTAGTAGCAATTAAGTTAAAACTTCAAAAGCAGCACACGCTAGCCTCAAATTGTAAGGATAGAGAGACATTTAGATTCAAAGTTTTCCGCGTTAACACACACACAAAAAAAACGCCAAAGAATGGTGCACGAAAATAAGTACAACTCATTAATCAATCTATTGATGCCATACCCACGTCATACACGTAATTGTCATTTTATGGTATATAAAGAGTTGTGACACATAGTTGATGCAATAAGTCCAACGGCGCGTAAGCGACCGGACAAGCTGAAACTGTAAAATTCCGCTGAAGAAGACGGTAAAGTGGAAACCGGCCCGGAAAATGGCTTGTTTTGGTCGAGACGGCTGGATCGGTACCCAACCATAAGTACCATCCTTAGAGCCAACATAAATTGACTAAACTGGCAAAAACTTCGGTGTAGAATGTTTACCTGAACAGAAACCACACGACCGTCGACAATTTTGCCAGGACCAGTAGAAATAAGCAGAACAAAAGCTATTTGGGAGATCTGGGCACACAACCTGACTATCAAAGCAGCCCGCTGTAAAACAAAGAGAAAAGATAAATAAATAAAATTGCATAACAAAATAAACAGTAAAAAATCTGTTTACAGAGTAAAAAGAAAAAAAAATAGCAATTAAAAATATGCCAGCTTTTGGCAAGATGGTCGCGTCCCTGATACATACCTCCACAAAAACCACATGTTTTTGCGCAATATTTTTTAGAGAAGTTAAAACTATTCACACAGAAATTTCCATGAGCGAATGATGAACAGAAGCTAGAGGATAGATCAGAACAACCTGCATGAAAGAAAAAGAACCAAATCAATCCTTAATAACAGTAAGGGTTGATTAAGATTTTCCTCGGGTCTTGCTTAGGACATTAACTTTTGCGTTTGCCCAATTACAAAATGCCCCTGCATAGTTATCTAATATATAGATTTTTTGTACGGGAATTTGGTGAAAAACGTCTGTCAAATGGTACTGGTATTTTTTTGGCACCGAAAACAGGAACGGAATTAAGTGTACCATTTACAAAATACTGGTAAATTTTTCGCTTTCTCTCGACTTGAAGCCTGACATTGGTAATACAAACAAATGGTACAGAAAATTCCGGTTGTTTAGGCAAAAACGGGAAAAAGGTAATACCTCGAAAGGTATTATTTTGTTCCCGGAAAATTTCCACCGGGATAAACCGTTCCATTTGAATTTTCCCCGGAATTTCCGGGTTTTCCATACAAATGGTAAGCGCTCCAATTTAACAAAAAAAAAAAAAAAAAAAACTTGGCACGTGCAGCACACCTTTTTTTCTAATTAGCCAAAAAAAACTCTTTTTTTTGGCTTTTTTTTTATATTTCTTTGCCGTTGTTTTGCACGACTACAAGGTGAAACTTCCGGAAACTTCCTAGTTACACGTTTTATGGGGAAACAGTTGTATGTGTTCCTGTTCGCTTTTTTTTCGCTGCCGCTCATTTTCACCCCGGTGGTAGCTAGCATTTATCCTTTTTCTCTCCACCGCTATAAGGGAAGGGAAGCAGAAACTTCCCTTACGTGAAAATGCAGTTAGCTTTCCTGCTAGCTAACAAACACCCGATTAAAATAATGATAAACAAATAGAAATAATCTAAAAAGGAAATATGAGGATCAAAACAAAGACAGCAACAGCAACAGCGACAACAATTGGCAATTATAAAGAATTGAGGCAGGGAATTGAATTCGGGATAGCCTAAAAATAAATCCAGTTGGTAGTTGGAGCGAAATTAGAACCCGGGACTGCCATATTACACTAAAAAGCACTAGCCACTCCGCCATAGAGGTGCCTCTCGTATTGAAGATAATTTTGTGCTTTTGTCCTTCAACTTAGCTTTAAACGAAATATGTACCAAGTATTTTAACGTCTAATCAACAAGGGGACTATTTACTTCCACTGCTTTGATTCGTCGGCAGCACGGTCGGACTATTACAGCTTCCACTGGTGATTGCCACATCATCGATAGCTATATCTCCTGTATTTGAAGACCCCGCAATACCTTCGAAGGTTATCTATAATAAAATAAAATATATTTATATAAAATAAATGGAAAGTATTCAAGTACTTGAAAAGTAAACGCCTCTATCGTTGCGCATAAGATCATATCGAGATTTAAGTTAGCCCCAGCAGTATACAGGACTTTTGTCACGTGAACCGAGTTTAGTGGCCTTAGTCTTCTGTAGCTAAGTGGCAGAGCACCTCAACTAGTAACTAGGGGTCATAGGGTCGACGGGAAAACACTGGGAATTTTTCCTCAAAGCCACCTGTGTCAGTGACTGAAAATCATAATCTTTCTCATAATTTCAATTGCTTTTTTGTGCGAATAAAGCAAAAATGATCTTTAAATGGTCTTTGGCAAGATCGTTTGATACATATCCTTTTACGTACTTAGGATTTTCAACTGATCTCTGAAGATTTTAAGGGATTTCTGAAATTTAATTAATACCAACAGTCGCGTTTTCTTGAGAATCGAACTTTATAAACTTACTATAAACTTTGAAACTTACACTGTGTCGCAAATAAATTGTTTCCCGTGCTCGTATCCAGTAGTTACCCTGGTTCCCAGACACATTGAAAACCAAATCATATCCGCTATAAACATTAAGAGTTCCTATGGTATCACCATACATGTGATAATAAAAAACGAGACAAGCTGCCGCGCCATTTCCAGAAACTGACACTTGAAGTTTTGCGTTGTCACCTTGCTGCCTAGGTATCGACGTCTCTATATACATGTAGTATCCTGCAAGAACATTATGATGATAATAATGATACTGATATTGGTAATGGTGAAAATATGAAAATGTAAATTATCTATTAAGCAATTCCCTCTCTTAACACAAAACACCCTTTTAAAGGGAAAAAAAAGGAAAGACATTAAGTATTTTAGTCCCTTTTAAGCTTCTCCCATCCACACCAATCGAAGTAAGGTACAAAGTTGATAAAATTATTGACGGTTGAGGGTTATTAAGTGGAGGACTAAATCCAACAGCTAAAGGTAATATTTACTTCTGTATAAATTAATATTAACTGTCATACTTTGGAGGTTGTCTTGGCCTTTCAGTTATAAAGTATGAAAATATTTTCAGATCGGTCTTGTAATTAAGAGATTCCTCAGTAGTCAGAAGTCTGTGGAGAATAGCTGAAATAGCACGAAATTTTGGAATACTTAGAAACTTTTTTGACCGTTAATGTTAATCCGCATTTTTGACGGTTCATGAAAAAAAAAAAAAAAAAAAAAAAAATATATATATATATATATATAAGGAGGCCCCGGTAGTTCAAACGTTGGTTAGCCCTATCCACCGGACAAATCTCTATCCAGCGGATAAGATTTGGGGAAACTGATTGCGTTAACCATTTGATAGAGATTCATCCAATTGATAGCGTTTCCCCGGATTTGAACAACTGTGGAACTGGGCCTAGTGGACTGATAACTTGCAGATATTGTGAAATCATTTACAGTGTTAGTGTATGTACCGTTTCCAGTAGTGTGATCTGATGAAGGCCCCGTATCAAAAGATGGAGTACTTCCGTTTCGCAGTGTCCAGTCAAATATGTCTGAGCGAGACTGACTCCATGCATAACACAATCCATAGTCAAAGTTACAAGATGCTTGACCAGAAGGCGACGTCCCGGGCGACCACGTTGTCCATGGAACAGAAGTTGTTGGTGCTGTTGGTATAGAGAAGTTGTATACTCTTTTAACGTTTCCCGACTTTAAGTTCAGGCAGTAGCAAATACGAGAACAAAATCCCAGCAAATTTTCTTAACCTGTTTTTAAAGCATTCACATTGGGACGCTCTGAAAAATTTACTGTCACATACCTAAACATATCACCGATGCATCTTCACTGTGGCCGCAGTTGTGAGAGCCCCATCCATTGTGCCCACAATAGAGTATAGACCTTTCACTTCCCAAACATGCAACATCATCCAGCCAAATTTGACCACTTCCCGCGCCGAACCAGGCAGACCCTGGAGCACTAACCGCACCAAAAAACCCAAGTTGACGACAAACAACTCGCGCGTCATATATATCCCAGGAGTCATCACAAATAGTTCCCCAGATGTTATTATAATAAACTTCAACTCTTCCTTCCCAGCTTCCAGATCCTCCAACCAGCCGTAAACCTAACAATAGTAAGAAGAAAAATTGAAAGCACAGAGAAAACAGATTAGATCCGATGACCTTGCTTAAGAGCTGGTGCATTTTTTTAAGGGGAGTAGAGGAGGGCGGTGTTAAAAGTAATCAGGTCCGTACGTAAAGCGTCTGTAGCATGACTTAATTTCAGACGTAGATTGTGATTAACGCGAATAAGATACATATCGACCCTGAATAAGTTTCACACTTAACAGAAACCAACAGACGGAATTTTTTCTTAAAATTTGCTTTAAATGCAAAAGATATTGCACACATTTTCCCCCAGAAGCAATCCCAATTGGACACTAGGAGGCGTGATTCTTACCTATAGTTTTTACAAACACACGCGAGGATTTGTATTCCGAACTGACAAGAGAAAGTCCTCGGGAATACCAAAAACAAATCCAGATGGAGGTCACGGTGCAGAACGAGATTTGAACTTAGGACCTTTTACCTGGAATTCCGAGTAAAAATTACTTCGCTTGGCTAACTACTCGCAGGGTTGCGTTGAGTAAAACGAAATAAGCTGTATTCACCGTAAAAATGCACTTAGATTCCCAGGTACAGGAACAGTTAGAAACACTAAATAATCCAAAGAACACACTTTTAAAACCAAGTTACAGATGGCAATCTGCAGCTATTTACAAGCGTGGTACATTTGCATTTGGGATGACCGAAAAACAAATCCAGGTATAGTAGATGGAACAGGGCTAAAGCCCAGGAGTGCCGGATGGCATTAGAAATATTGAGATATTGAGTACTCGGACACGCTGTCTCCCATAGAGAAAATACATTTTTTTTTTTAGAGAACGATCTTTTAAAAGTGGACAAAATCCTAGGATTGCCTTTTTCTAAGGAAAGAAAAGACTTGCAAGGATTCAAAACGGCGTTTTTTTCCATTGGCTGTAGCTTGGTTTTGTGCTCAGTGGATTGTTTACAACTCCGGTTTATTCGCGTAGAAGAAGCCGTTTTGTTAACTCAGCGTTTCCTAACAAGAAAATTTGGCCCAAAAATCTAAGTTTATTTATGGCGAACAAATTTGAAAGCAAATGTTTGTAGAAATTCTACGTTTCAAGTAAATAGGAAAAAGAATGATAAAGGAAGACGACGTCTAGCCTCGAGCAACCGAGCCGCCATTTTTGTCAGCACTTCATGCCTTGGACGACACAACAAACCCTTTTGGCTATAAACTTGGCGAGTCAACAGAAAACAAGAAAGCTCTACTTTTCTTCTCAGGTAAGGAAATAGTTCAAACTTTTAACAGTCCTATTCAAGCCATTAAGTTGTTGTTTGCGAAGTGTTAAACTTGTAAATTGCGATGTTTGAAAATTCTGCAAAGATCTATTTTTTAACTTTCGCTTGATTTGATCCGTCAATCAGATCGTACTTTTTAATTGTTTTCTATCTGATTTTGTTGAGATCACTTCGTGTGGATACACTAAAACAATTATTCTTTTCCATTTCGGTGTATAGTTACTTTGGGAATATTTACCCCTATTTCAAAGAATAATTGTTAAATGTTGCCGAATATTATTAAGCTTAATCAGCACGGGGAATATTTACCTCCAATGCTAGGACTCGTTGGAAACACAGTGTGATTATCACAACTTCCACTAGTGATTGCCACATCATCGATAGCGATATCTCCTGTATATGACGACCCCGCAATTCCTTCAAAGATTACCTATAAATAAAGTACAGATCTGGAAAATGGGAAAAAAAAAAACTTGTGCGAGTATTTAAGTAAAGGAAATGACACTCGATATATCTGACAATTCGTAGAAGATTAAAAAAGAAAATAAATAAATACAGTAAAATAAAACAGTGAAGCCAAAGAGGTTGGCAAGGTCATACGATAGGTCCTTTTTATAAAAGCATCATTTTTAACCGATGATCTCTAAAAATAATACTTCAAGATTTCCTGCAAATATTGTGTAGATTTTAGCAACCCGAAATCTAAGAACATCAGTCGTGATTTTTCAAACCATCTAAGAACATCAGTCGTGATTTAACCATCTAAGAACATCAGTCGTGATTTTTCAAACCATATTAAACTTACATTGTTTCGCAAATAAATCGTTTTCATTGCTCGTATCCAATAGAACCCCTGGTTCCCAGATATATTGAAAACCAGCTCACTCCCGCTGTAAACATTAAGAGTTTCTATGGTATCACCATACATGTGATAATAGAAAACGAGACAAGCTACTGCGCCATTTCCAGACACTGACACTTGTAGTTTTGCGTTGTCACCTTGTCGCCTAGGAGACGAGGTCTCTATATACATGTAGTATCCTGCAAGAGCATAATGATAATAATAATGATTCTGTGCAAGGTTTGAACCCAAGAGCCACTTCAAATGTAGGTAGGGTGAACGTAGTCCTGTTTTAGAACAAACGAATCGTAATCACTGAATCGTAGTCAACAGTTACCAGCACTGTACAAGCGGCTTATGGAGGGAATCAAGCAAAACTAACTATGAGAAATAACTGGACAACTGACAGGTCAACCAGGTCAATAACCAGAATACAATACCAATAACTGACGTGGTACAACTCACTTTGACCCTAAAGATGACAATTGCACAGGTTGTCGAAACGTCGGTCACTGTTAACAACAACAGTCACATTCAAGGATATACGTTCACCCGGACGATCAAACTCAACCTACTTTTAATAATGATTAACTAATGAGGCTAGTAGGTTTTTTTTAGTAAGATAAATTACTGAAATCACGTTGCCAAGAAAATATGCCCTTCCTCTCTCCCCCGTCATCCCAATATAGGCGAGGATTAACGATATTTAAAAAAAGAAAAAACCTTCCAAAGACAGGTTTTTAAGGCATGGAAATCTCAAATTCTTTGCGCTGTATAATTAAAAGGCACCTAAGCATGAAAATGCTGTCATACATTTAGGTTAATTAGTTGAAATTCGTTTCTAATACCTGCAAGATAATTCTGCATAAGGGAGTAAAATAAACATGAATCAAAAACCACAAAAACAAACAATGGGTTATAAACGGATAGTCTTATTACCGGAAATAATAATAATAATAATAATAAAAATAATAATAATAATAATAATAATAATAATTATGAAACTAAATTATAATCATTATAAAAATTATTCCAGAATCCTTTAAGGCAATTTTTTTAAAAGCTTTCTAACTGTGACAATTTTATACGTAGAAGAATGTCAGACCACGACAAGATAACATTTGCCATAAAATATCTTCCCAAGTCACATACAGGGGGATGACGTTATCAGTCACGTGACTATTTCCGAATTAGGTTTTTTTGTTGCTGTGACAAGATTTCATGATTGGGTTAAAAACAAATAGCATATTTGAGGTTTTGGTTTTGGCCGAGCGCTGTAGAGAATTGACGTTTCATCACACGGCAGAGAAACTTTGCAGGAAAGTAATGTTCTACCTGATAATATTTTTCATGACCAAGAGAGGAATATGACGTCGTCAGTCACGTGATCAGAACGTTTTGAGTATTTTAGTTCGTTTTTAAAGTACATTTTTCAGCCATATTGTTTTTGCTCATTCCGGGGAGAGAGGTCATGTAGCAGCTCTTCTAACCCTAAAAGCCAAATAATTTGCTACCCTAACGTAAAACAACGGACATTATGATGAACAGTGTTGTGTTAATGTTTTCCCCGACCGATGAAAAGACACCTTACGAGCAAGGAGAGTATCGTACGGTCATACTGTCAAGTCGATAGCCGCGCGATCGATAGTTCATAAATTTCTTAAACGTTCCCGCAATGGACCAAGCCTGAAAGAGTATTAATGGGTTTATTGTGAGCTTTACGTCTAGCTTCGAGTAGTGAAATATTTAATTCTACACGAAAATTAAAAAAAACAACAACAACAACAACGAAAAATTCATTCTTGAAGACCGTCAATCACCGTAGAGACGAAATATTTACCTCTTTAAAACTCGAATCGCCAACGTGGCGTGGTCCAGTGGATAGAGGCCATAGCTTTTAGTTGTACCTGATTCTGAGGGTCAAGGTTCGAATTTCCATGAAGCAAATTTTTCGAAACCTTACATTTTTTTTCCATTTTTTAAATCTCTTTTTTACTATCTTTTTTTAATGATATTCTGCATAAAGCTGGTAAAATAATGTGGTAAATTGAAAACAAAGTTTACATGAATATAAAAATTGCGGTATGTATCATATCGTATCTCCCGATATAATTTAGTAGTACTGGACTCTTATCATTATCCAGCTAAATCGTCGATTTTCTCATGTGCTTAATTTATTTCTAGAGGTCACTGCTTTGAGATGGGACGTCTGAATCAACTAAATTCGACAGTGTCAAATTAAATACGACTTTGTCGAATCTACGACTGAAACAGTCGAAAATTCGACTAAATATTAGGTTCAACATTTGATCTAGAAGTCGCATTTCACATGTGCCGAATACAATGCATTAATTATAGAAACCCTTATCCATATTGGATAAAAAAAGAATCCTAGAGACTGAGAATATTAACAACAAACGGAGTTTAATTCGGCACCATCATATCCGACGTCTGAGTCAATTGCCGTATTTAATTACTTTCATCGACTAAAATAAGTGTTCGGCACACATAACAGATTCCACTTTTGAAAGGCGCTTAACATGACATAAGTTTCAGCTCAGTGGTTTGCGGGCTGTTATTAGAGAGTTTAAGATCCGAGTTTAACGCGAACCACTAACCGCTGGAGGTGACGTGGCAAGTCTTTCGCGTCACGTTTAAGGTTTACGACGTGCGTTTTCAACGTGGGGAGGTAGGTTTTCACGTATGTCATTTACCTGAAAGCTTTTAGCGTATAATTCTTGTCTCATCCCACGTAATGATACAAAAATCTTGTGGAGTAAGACCCTGTTTACATGGAGTGGGGGACCCCGGTCTAGTGGGGTAGGTTTCTTTTGTTTTGTGTCCCCCAGAGCGTGGAAACAAAAGAAACCAACCCCACTAGACCGGGGTACCCCACTCCATATAAACAGGCCCTAAGTCTTTACCCATTAACAGAGGCACAAATTCGGGCGAAATGCTAAATTTTATAAATTCTATTGGATCTTGAAAACAAGTGCTATTCATAGCTGCTGATTCAAAATAATCCACCGCCAATCTAAATCGAATTATGTTTGAACGTCGAACCGCAAACGGGCAACCGCAAACCGCGGTTAGAGGTTCGCGGTAAACTCGAATGTATCAAGTTGTTGTTTTCTTTTCAGTTAGAGCAATTCGTATCTCTCTTTGTAAATCCATTTTATTAATCAGCTTGTGCCTCGACTTAAGAATCAGCTGTAATAGTTGATTTTACTTCCCTTTGACATGATTTGTATGTCACTGGACATGATTTGCATATCAAAAAGAGCGATAAATTTTCCATTTCAATAAAAGCAAATGGAATCACTTCCCATTATAGTGGACAACCTCGAACCGTGACTTCGTCGTGTAAATATGCAGCACCGAAGAAAGACGAAAAGCTAACCATTTTTGATCAAATTACTTTAAGGTTTAATAACTATAATTCACTTTTACCAGTATCACTTGTAATAATAATAATAATAATGATAATGATAATGATAATGATAATGATAATGATAATGATAATGATGATAATAATAATAATAATAATAATAATAATAATAATAAGAGAAAGGTGCTCAGTGTATGAACAGAATGATTGACTCGAGTGAATGACGCTCTAGGTGCATGATTTGCGCCCGGCTGATGCACAAAAAGAACATCAGCAAAGACTGTGATAATAGAGACAATAATAATAATAATAATAATAGTAATAATAATAATATTAATAATAATAATAATAATAATAATAATAGTAATAATAATAGTAATAAATGCTTCGAAACAAGCTATAACAGCGCCGATCAAATAAGTTTTCAAACAATAAGTTTTGTTGTTTTCATCAAGCTGCAGTTAAACTGATTCTACTTCAGTACATTTAGAGATCGGCACATATCCAGGTTGGAGGGAGGGGGAGGAGGAAAAGGGGGGGGGGGGGGACGGGTTGGGCTTATAACTGGGGAAGCTTACAAGCAACGCTTTACGGTATAGTCGGTACGGTATTTACATCTGTGACATATTTAGAAGACAGAGCCCTTTTTAAAATTATTTACAGTATGTGTGTATGTACAGTATTGTACATACCGTTTCCGGTAGTGTGATCTGATGAAGGCCCCGTATTTGAAGATGAAGTAATTCCTCTTTGGCGTGTCCAGTCAAATACGTCTGAGGAAGACTGACTCCATCCATAACACAATCCATAGTCAAAGTTACAAGATGCTTGAGTTGTTTGTGCTGTTGGTATAGAGAAGTTGCTTTTTTTGTTAATTTATCACGACTTCGTTGTTCAGGCGATAGCCATATGCTACACGCTAACACACAAACAAACAGATTCACACAGTAATATGTCCATAATGTCAAATATGTCTAAGGAAGACTGACTCCATCCATAACACAATCCATAGTCAAAATTACAAGATGCTTGAGCAGAAGGTGGTACGGACGTTGCTCGGCTATTGGTATAGAGAAGTTGCTTTGTTTGTTAACTTATCACGACTTTGAAGTTCAGGCTGTAGCTCTATGCTATACGCTAACAAACAATCCGACACACACAGTATTTAGAAAAACATGTTTTGATCGTCCGTATTTCCAAGGTATTACTTAATATACAATGTACGCGCTTCAAATTAACATTTATCTAATTATTTATGTAAGGTATTTATATCAGAATGCTCTAAGAAATTGTCGGTACTACACCAAGCGAAATTCACATAATATGACCATAATGCGAGTCTTAATTATTGATTGTCTGGTACGACGTACCTCCTGCGCATATCACAGATGCATCTTCACTGTGAACGCAGTTATGGATACCCCATCCGCTGTGCTGACAATACCCTATAGAACTTTCACTTCCCGAGCATGCAACATCATCCAGCCAAATTTGACCACTTCCGGTGCCGAACCAGGCAGACCCTGGAGCACTTATCGCTCCAGGAAACCCAAGTTGACGACAAACAACTTGCGCGTCATATATATCCCAGGAGTCATCACAAACAGTTCCCCAGATGTTATTATAATAAACTTCAACTCTTCCTTCCCAGCTTCCAGATCCTCCAACCAGCCGTAAACCTAACAATGGTAAAATGAAAAACTGAAAACGCACACAAAAAAGTTTAGATCCCATGACCTTGCTTAACACGGGACGAAAAATTGGATTTACTGCACTTTTGACACGAGTCAAAAGTTAAGTCAAATATGGTATTGGCTTTGACTTCACCTTTGACGCGCGTCAAAGATGTCGCCAAATATATAACCTCTGTGCTTACTCCTTTGACCTCGGTAAAGGTGAAGTCAAATTGTTAACAACTTTGACTTCTCCTTTGACGCGCGTCAAAGATGAAGTCAAATGAATCAATGCTTTGCTATTCCTTTAACCCTTATCAAAGTCGTTGTCAAATATGCTGGTAACTTTGACTTTACCTTTGACGCACGTCAAAGATAAAGTGAAAAGAGTAGTGGCTGTGACCACACCTTTGATACTAGTCAAAAATGAAGTCAAATACGACCGCTACACTTTTACAACACTTTTGAATGGTGTCAAGGGTGAGAGCAAATATGCAATGAATTACGTCTACAAACACTTATGTCGAAACTGATATTGAAAAAGGAAATTAAAAAGCTGTATTTGAATACTGTTTTAAAGATATTTATACGACAATACCGAACACGGGCGGGTAATCATTGTAATTGCTGTTCTATAATTTTTTTTCAAAATGTTCTAGATTATGTGTTCATGCAAAAGTTGTTCTTCAAACTTCATAGTTGTTTTACTGTGTTAGGCTTACGGAAACCAACTCCGAACAGGCGTGTATGTCGTGCTTGGGAGCTTTTCTGATTGTTAAATCTGGTTCAGTAAACTATAAAAATTTTTCTATATTACAGTAGAGTTTACATTAGATCAAGCCCTTTTTTCTTAATAGGGTTAGTGCATTTCTGCAAAAGTAATAGCTGGCTTATATTTCACAATGCAATTCAAGTCAAAACTCCATGCGAGAACCTTTCTTTCAATACTAGTGCCCTCTACTTTAACTGAAATGCCTTGAATACGATTCAGTTTCTGAGGACTTCCAAAGATAACAAAATTACATTTGGATATATTTAGTGTCAGGAGATTTCTAGAGAACCACTCAGACACTGTCTAACATCAAGATTATCAACCAACTCTGGTTTTTCTAACAGTTATACTTAACTACGAAAACTACTTCAGGGTAATGAAATAATATGACTTACATATATTTTTTTTCATGGACGGTGTACATCAATAAAATATCGGTACCAGACTTTGATGGGCATATTACTGAAGAAAGTACATGAGCTTATTTGAACAGGATTCAGTGCAGTTTATCAAACAAAGAAGTGTGGTTATTTGAAGACTTCGGATGTTTTACAGACGTTAGTATCTCTTTCTATTGATTTTTCTGGGTTCTATACGTAATGGGGCTCAGGCTGCTTATTTTTTAAAATATTCCATTGATTTTTGTGCCACCACAGTGACAACTAGGTATGTTTCAACATTTAATAATAATCATTCAAACATACCGAGCTGTCCCTTCTTTATTGTGACTGGACAATAACTTTAAAAATAGCCTGCGTAGCAAGCTTTTCCGCGCGAGTTTTCTGCAAGAGACTAAGTTTGTAGAGGGCAAAAAAAAGAGGAAGGAGTGGCCGGGAGGGGCTAACTCGCGCAATAACTCGATTGGAAACGCTTGTTATGCAGGCAAGGTATAATATAAAGTGTTTCTTTAGTTTAATTTTAAGCTTTGGGCATGGAGGGAAATTTTCATTGAATTTTCCTCGACTTAATTAAGTGATAATAAGGCTCGATTCAAACGTCAAATTTGACAAATGACGATGCATGTACAAGAAATGTAATGTTCCCATTCAAAAGCATTAGGTTCGCTACACATTTTTAACCGGATCTTTAAGTTTTGACAAAGGTAAAGAGAAAGAGGAATTTTCTGCAGGAAAGGAGCGATAATAAAAAGGGAGTGGGGCCGAAAAATTCATTTGAAACACTACGACTGAATTTTTTATCTCAAATTGCTATGTTCTTTTACAATTATTTCACAGATAAAAGAAACAAGGCAAAGTGATAAGTCTCCAGTGGAACGAAACACACAACAGAGGAAGATTGAAGTTAGATACATGGCGTTTGTCTTTCACTTACATCAAGAATCAAAAGCACCCTAGAATGAAAATCTTCGCAAAGATAACATCAAGACAGATGGGCTCCTGATCAAGAACATTTCTTACTTACCATGATTTTTGCACTGGCTTGCGTGAAAGAAGTGTTTCAAACCATTTTGCAGGTTGCCGTCCGTGACAACAGCGTGTATCTGGAACATTTATAGTGCTTCAAAAATTTGCGGCAGTCGTTATGATTGTCCATTGACAGACTGCAATGAGTAACTTTAGACAATAAATCGTGAAAAGGTTTTAAAAAATCATTTTTATGCGTTTAAGTTTTAATCTGAATTATTCAGCTTTCTAATCATCTAATGAGGTTTTAGGACAATAAAGTACAAGATTAAGAACTCAGTCTCTTATCTGTCCACCTTTTTAAACGGTATCCAGGTCGCAATTGAATTTGATTGAAATCTCAAGTTGGATTCTAGCCTGTATATCAAGCGCTTATGACTAGCGAGGCAATAACGCGGCATTCGCGCGAAGCGCTAGGCGAACGCGGAATTCACGCGAAGCGCGAGACGAGCGAGAGGCGCGATGCGAGGGGAGGAAAAAAAACAAACATATTTGGCAACACCTTTGTTAAACCTTTGACTTAAATCTCACACGCATTTGACAGCAACTTTGTCACACATTTGACCTGAGGCTCAGACACATTTGACGACACTTTTCAAAAGCCTTTGACTTTAATCACAGACATAACTTTACCGCGCTTTTGTCACACCTTTGGCCTGAATCTCAGACATATTTGACGACGCCTTTGATAGGGGTACAAATGCTAATGAAATATATCTTTGACGCGCGTCAAAGGTAGGGGTTAAAGGCGTGACAAAAACGGCCTTTATCGCCTGAAGACTCGCCTTTGACCGCGAGCAAAGGTAAACATTTGTCGCGCGTCAAAGTTGTACAAAGGTGTGCAAAGGTGGCCTTTATGGCCCGTTTGACTTCACCTTTGACGTTCGGTAAATCCGTTTCTTCGTCCCGTGTAAGAACTCGTGCATTTTTAAAGGGGAGTAGAGGAGAGCATTGTTTATAGTAAGGGACTGTGCAATAATTATCAGGAGGGGGGGCTCAAAAACTAGAGTTATCTAGCAAAAACTTAGACAGTACACCCCTCCAAAAACAAAATTAGTTCTAACCCCCCTCTGTTATGTTTAACGTCGCACCCCCCCCCCCCCCCCACACACAGACACACACACAGACACACACACACACACACACCACACTGGTAAACTCAAAACTGGACTGAGCTGCCATCACAGCTTCAATAATGACAAACGATTTTATGTAACATCTAGTATCGAGAAGGATGTTGATCGCTTGATTGAATATTTAGACAAAGCATTTGCTAAGTACCGGGGTGCTTACCACATTGGCTAAAAATCTAAAACTTCTGAAGCCAGAAAGAGAAAGGAGCAGAGAAAAAAATTCAAAGAACAGGATATTGAAAGCTTCAAATAAAGGCGAAAAAGAGCTTCGGTTATATTTAGATCCTTGGAAGGAGAGCCTGATGAACTTTGCTTATGAGCCACTTATATGTGCAATTCAGCAAAGAGAGAAACATTACTTTTATTCACATCAAAAACCGAGAAAGCTTGTCTACGAGATCTGTTTGATTCCCATCATGGGGGAAGCTGAAAAACAAGTTCATGATTTTTGCTTTACATAGGATCAGCTCAATTAATTAGAAGACGGGTTAAAATTGATCAGTTTTGAATTTGCTTTTCATTTTTATGGAATATTTCCAATAATCAATTAACAGCTGTTCGTGTTGATATTTGTTACAGTCCATGATGATGCCTGTATTGAGAATCTTTTATTACGTTTAATTGTATTTACATTTCGAATAAAACTTCCGTCAAATGAGTGATTTTACCTTGAGCCCCCCCCCCTATCTTGGCAGCAATTTTATGTAATGCCCCCCCTCTAGTTTTTCAGCCCTCCCCCCCTCCTGATAATTATTGCACAGTCCCTAATCAGGCGAGTACGTTTAATTGAAAGTCTGTAGCATGACTTAATTTCAGACGTAAATTTTAATTAACTCGAATAACGTATCTACATATAATATATAGATTTAGCCAGGGCTAAAAGCGAAGCTCCAATTAATAAATTTATAATTTAAATTAAAAAATAAACTTTTAATCCACAAATCATTTAACTTAAGGGCACATTCATGTGACTTTTGAGGGAAAGGCTAAGTTATTTTAGAGTGAAACATCTTACATCGAATTGATAACCTTATATGTACACCCAAAAAATAGCAAACATCTTCGATCACATTCAAGATCACAGTAGATTAGGCCTCGAAAACAAATTCTTGGAAAACAAATCACGCCGAATTTTTTTGCGTTCGAGAGGTTTACTTTACAAATTCTTACCAACAAATCTGGGGGTGTTTAAACCAACCTTTTATAATTTTTATACAACACATTTGAGGTGAAACAGTACTATTTATCACACAGACCTCGGACAGAATGCAGTATTTCACAATTTTTCAAGACAAATTGCACTCAGTCAATATTCAGGACGATCAATCGTAAAGCGAAACCGTTCAAAAATTTCCAAAATCACCCATATGGCTAGCCGGTTCTCGTTTCTATAGTGCGAGCTGTCAGTGTGGTCGAGTGTTTGCATGAACTTTAATAGCGTTACACTTCAACATAATAGCGAATTTATTATTTTTTTTTTGTTATTTAATGGTTTCAGTTTTAACGATGTATAATCTTATAAAGCGTTTGATACGCGCGACATTTTTGAGTACTCCTGCAAGCGATGTTCATGAACGATGAAAACAAACGGCACAGACAAGCGATTAAAATTGCAAGAGAGACTACTAACAATCAAAAAAAGAAATATAATTCGGTGAAACATTTACAGAGATAACAATTTTCATTCATGAAGACAAGTATTAAAGTGTCTCTAAAAATCCTGAGTCTCGGCGTGAAGCTTTATAAGCCGGCTTCCCGGCGCGGGTGTTTACTGTTTTCCAAGGTGAACTCCTCGAAGCAAGAAAATCGCTCAAAGTTTTCTTTCTACAGCCAAATTTATAACTAAATATTCTTCGGAACGTTTTCTATCTGTGGTGAGCAAATATATCTGAAGGCTTTTTAAAGTTCTGTAAGCTTATATCAAACCGTTCAAACCTGATACTAGGTCAGATCGTTGACTCAAACTACGGCTACAAACGTGCATAAACTTGCCGCATAAACTGTCAGCGTGAATGTGTAAGACTTCATGAAATTAGATATAACGAAAACAAACATCAAATACAATAGTTACTCAGGCTTACCATTCGAGATTCAGTCCCTGAAAGCTATCAAGGAAGGCCACAGTTGCTTGAGACTTTTAAACCCTCTTAAGCATTAAGCAAGGTGAAAAACGAAAACGATGCCATCCGAAATCGAATTACCAAATTTTGACAAGCGACGCGTTCCTCAACCAAAAACCCAGTAAACAAACCAGCCATGAATAACAGAAGACTCTTGATAGCAGCTGTATTTCATTTTGTACATCCAGAAGAAAAAGACAGTTAAAAACATCACAAGTTGACACAAAACTCTTCAGCTTCAGCTGTCAAAGTAAACAATTTTCAAGATGCTGCATAATTTTTTCGCATGAACTCACCTGTCAAATTTTGACCAATCAGAGTATAAAAATTGGACGTAGAGCGTGACCAACGCGTGACCATGGTAAGATAAGGTCTTCCCCGCCTGCTTTTAAAAAAACTGGCTGAATTTTCGCTTCCGAAGTCAGTTTGAAATCAAAATTCTAATAGTGCGGGGCCATGGTGACATAAACACAACATATTTGATATGAATCCTTGGAAAAAATAAACTTGAGCCTGCGATCATTTCAAACTGGTAATTTGTCTGCGGATAACTTCAAAAAATACTCGACCTCGATGGGTCGACACTTGAGCCCGCGCTACGGTCAGGTGATACTGGTCAGCGGATGCCCTGTTTTGACAGCTGTCAATTGATCACAACATTGATGTGAAATTAGTTTTCTCTTGGGCTCCCAAACTAGCTAAAATGTTTTCCTGTGGTGCGGACGGACGGTCGGTCGCCGGTCGGCGGTCGGTGTACGGTCACGTGATTACCAAATTTTCTGGGATGGGTAGATTTACTTAGCCATGGGGCTCCGCCCACGGGCGCGCTTCGCGCGCGCGTGGAGCTCCGCTATTACCAACAAAAAAATCTACGGCAATGCGAAAGACAAATCCATCAGGAGTTAAGGGCGGGATTTGAACTCACGGCCTTTTACCTCGATCATGGCATGGCAGCAATGTCATGTTTAGATGCCAAAATCGCATTGGTAGCTAGCATAGTATCTCTTAGTACCTTACCTTATTGGCCCCTGCAACACACATCCGAACAGACAAAGCCACAAAGCCACAAACAGACATATGCTAACCCATTGACATATGAGCTATTTGTTTTTTTCAAAATAGCTCAACAATGAATAATCCAAATAGAAGCCACCTTTAAGGTGGCTCCCTAGAGTATTTACTAATAACGCTAGCTATCTAGCATACGTTACTGAACGAAATCTAGTTACTTTATCTTTGCGATTTTGTTCACGAGGTTCTCCGCTAAGGTTACCCATATAAGAAGGCTCCTTTAGAAAGTTTCATTTTCTGGATTAAGGCCGTTGCCATGGCAACATCGCATCCTTAAACAGGCAGTAATTTTGTCATTTTTGATCATTTTTTCTTAATATTTCTTATTTCCCTCGGTGAAATGTCTTTAAACTTTGCCAGTTTATATTAACGATATTGCTTAACATTTTAAAGTGGAAAAAATATGGGGTCGTTAAGACGGTTTTGCCAATATTTTGAAATTTGTAATTTTTCTTAGTGGAGGAATTTAGCTCTTACAGATTTTAACAAAAAAAGGACAGTACAAAGGTACTGCAACTGTTAAGAAATGAGGCGATTTTTAAAAAAATTTACCAAAGGAAACGCGAGAAATTCACGGTTAATTAACTATGTTGACGTCACAAAAATCCGAAAAACACGCGTGGTTCGGGGTCGTATGAGCAAAATACGCGCGCGAGCCATCACGCCCGCATGCGCATAATGTACAAAGCTACTGAAAACATGTGGTTTCTTTGAAGAGTACGAACGCCATTGTTTTGAAGCCGTTTATCAGTATTATTACGGTGATGTCTCGCCAGTTGAAAAAGGAGAGATAGCGGATTCAATTTTATACCTGACACAAGATGTTTTCTTCAAAGTACTTGACTATTGTAGCTAAAATTCGAACCGTGGTGGTCACTCGTGAGGATGGCGATGGTCGGAGATGAAGGCGGTGGTTGTGCAAGGATCGCAATAAGCCCTTCATTTCCTAATCTGCTGTACAATGTTTGCAGGTCTTCAAATGTCAGCCCACTTCCGGATACTTTTTCAACCTTGTTTTTATTTAGAGATAATTTCGACGGCGAAGTTTTTCTTTAAAAGTCTGCTGTAAAAGATGGCGCCGATCTATAAATCGTACATCATTTCCTCAGCTACACGTACAAGACCGTAGGTCTTGACGGACAACTATTGCATTCGTCAAGGGTCAATCTGTGAGTAAAAATTATTTCTCGTTGTGCAAAAAACATTTTCCAGTGCATCTTGCATGTGCGTTGAAAGGCGTTTGAAACAAGAAAAAATACAAGGATGTTGGTTCGTCAATGGAAAGGTTCCTTCGATTAGGATGCAAGTTAAGTTGGAAACCTTTTTTCTGATAAGGTTTTTAAACAATGTGTAGAGTCGGCAAAACAAAAAAAAATTACACTCCCTCTAATCTTGTCTTAAAGCCACTTCTAGAATTACTTAAATCAAATCAAATGTTAGAGAAATAAAGTGACCAAGGAGCTCTGCCACTGAAGACAATCTTCATTGTTTGTTCGGAAATTGGCTCGATCTTTCAGATCTTTCCATTGACCGTGAACCAAAGGCCAGAAACAGCAACATTGCTTCCTTCTGGGTTAGTGTACTTACTTCTTTGTTTTCTAAGTAAAGTTTCCACTCACCATTTACTTCGACTATTTAATGTTTGTCTACCTTTGAAGCGAAAGAATTGATGTCTTTGGAAAATTTCTCCTTTGTTTTTACGTAATTTACTCTTATGGAGATCGATAGCGACTTGTAACCGGTGTAACATTGTCTCCTCTCATAAATTTTTGACCTACACTAATCAAACGTTTTGCACAATGAGCTTCAATAGAAAGTTAATAAAGTTTTTTTGGGGGGGAATACTTCGAAACTGAGAGGCCATGTTTGTTTTAATTTTTGCGTGGACGTCGCGCGGATTTTAAGACTCGCGCCATACTAGTGCTCAGGCTACGCACGGCCAATTTACTCTAGAGAGCCACCTTAAAGCAATAATAACAACAAAAACAAAAAAAACTTGCAAATGGCAATCTGTAGCTATTTACAAGCGTGGTCCATTTAAATTTTCGATGACCGAAAAACAAGTCAAGCTATAGTGGGCTGGGGGGGACTGAAGTCCAGGACTGCCAGTATTAACCACTCTGCTATGCTGCCTCCCATAAATGAAAATGCTTTTCTTGTTTGTCCATCTTAAATTTTGGGGGGATAACACGCAGCTGGTGTGATACACATAAGCACATAACGAATGTAACCAAATACTTTTAAGCATAATCAACTATTGGACTATGTACCTCCAGGTCCCGGATTTGTCGGCAACACAGTGGAATTATTACAGCTTCCATTAGCGATTGCTACGTCATCGATAGCTATATCTCCTGTAAATGAAGACCCCGCAATACCTTCAAAGATTATCTATAAATGAAGTACAAAGCAATGGGAAGTCTTCAAACACTTGGAGAAAATCAAACAAGTTGGATCGCGGCAAGGGGTCCTGTCCTGTATATGACGACCCCGCAATTCCTTCAAATATTACCTATAAATAAAGTACAATTGTGGAAAATGGGAAGTCTTTAAACAGTTGGGGTAAGTCAAATAAGTTGGATTGCTGCGAGCGGAAACCGAAATAAAATTTTAAAAACCTATAATTAAAAAAGAGAGGTAATCAATTCAACAGAAAGCAAACTAACATTCACATTACCCTCAGAATTAGATTTATACCTAGTGGTCCGTTGTAGCACACATGCAATTTCAAAACATACTTCACTTGTGCTAGTATCTAATTTAAAGCATTGACACTCGGTATATCTGATAAATCACAGAAGATTAAAAAAAAAAAGGATGAAGGTCGGCAAGGGCATATGATAGATCATTTTTATAAAAGCCTCATTTTTAACCGACGACCTCTTAAAAAAATATTTAAAGATTTCCTGCAAATATTATGCAAACATTATAGCCACCTGAAATCATAGGAAATCAGTCGTGATTTTTTGAGAAGCAAACCATATCAAACTTACATTGTTGCGCAAATATATCGTTTTCATTGCTGGTATCCAGTACAAACTCTGGTTCCCAGATACATTGAAAACCAGCTCATTCCCGCTGTAAACATTAAGAGTTCCTATGGTATCACCATACATGTGATAATAGAAAACGAGACAAGCTGCTGCTCCATTTCCAGAAACAGACACCTGAAGTTTTGCGTTGTCACCTTGTCGCCTAGGAGACGAAGTCTCTATATACATGTAGTGTCCTGAAAGAACATAAAGATAATAATACTGATTCTGTGGAAAGTTTGAACCCAGGAGTCACTTCAAATGTAGGTAGGGTGAACGTAGTCCTGTTCTAGAACAAACGCCACTGACTCGTAGTCAACAGTTACCGGCACTGTACGTAAACACGACTTATTGACGGAATTAAGCAAAACTAACTGCGAAAGAACGACTGGACAACTGACAGGTCAATCAGGTCAATAAACAGAGTACAATACCAACCACTGACGTGATACAACTACTTTGACCCTAAAGATGACTATTGCACAGGTTGTCGAAAAGTCGGTCACTGTCAACAACAACAGTCCCATTCAGGACTACGTTTCACCGGACGATCAAACTCAACCTACTTTTCATATATAGACTTAGCCAGGGCTAAAAGCGAAGCTCCCGTTAACACATTCATAACATAAATCAAACAAAGCTAGGTTAAAATTTGGAAAGGCGAAGTCAACATCCCAGTCCTCAGGGTTTACAGACATATTTTTAAGTTTATTGGGTCACACCTAAGAGCACTGTAAGTATTCACTCGTTAGTGTGACGCTGGAGTCTTTCGAAAACGGGGCATTGTGTCTGGCTCGAACTCGCTGGTCTTTGAAAAAACACTGCAAATGGCAAAGAAGCTTGTCAAGATGATCGGGGGCAGGTATGTTTGTTATCATATTTGTTGCAGGAATTACTCATTTATCTTCAGGAAAACATCTCGAATCTCTGCCAGTCGATTTTCGCCTTCTTAACTCTGAACTGTAATAAAATTTTCAAACACTGACTAGAATCCTCTTTGACAAGATTACCAGTTAGTTTCTTCATCGCCTTTGTTTACAAATAAACACAGTTTAAAATGTTGAAGGCCAAAGTCAACCATCCAAGTCCTCAAGGTTGACAGTCGTCTTATACTTTATTTGAACCTTTTTTTCCGAGGAAAAGAGATTTAGAGCTCCGAAATGAGAATTTTCTTTCAAAATTTTGGTCCGTATGGCAAGTTACGGACCGCAAATTGACCAATCGCATGGCGAAAACAGACTCAGCCATATAACAAATCTTCGTAATAGGATATTAGGAGGGGTTATAAACGGAGAGGCCTATTAACAGTAATAATATTAATAATGATAAATGCTTCGAAACAAGCTATAGCAGTGCCGATCAAATAAGTTTTGAATATAATTTATTGTAGTTTTTTTTTCTTTTTTTCATCAAGCTGATAGAGATAGGCTTGTATCAGAATTGATGGAGCTCATAAGCCGCGCTGTACGATATAGTCTAATTCATTTACATCTGTTACATTTTGAGAAGACAGAGACCTTTTTAACATTATTTACAGAATGCATGTATATACAGTATTGTACGTACCGTTTCCAGAAGTGTGATCTGATGAAGGCCCTGTATTTGAAGATGAAGTACTTCCTCTTTGGCGTTTCCAGTCAAATATGTCTAAGGAAGACTGACTCCATCCATAACACAATCCATAGTCAAAATTACAAGATGCTTGAGCAGAAGGTGGTACAGACGTTGCTTGTGCTATTGGTATAGAGAAGTTGCTTTGTTTGTTAACTTATCACGACTTTGAAGTTCAGGCTGTAGCTCTATGCTATACGCTAACAAACAATCCGACACACACAGTATTTAGAAAAACATGTTTTGATCGTCCGTATTTCCAAGGTATTACTTAATATACAATGTACGCGCTTCAAATTAACATTTATCTAATTATTTATGTACGGTATTTATATCAGAATGCTCTAAGAAATTGTCGGTACTACACCAAGCGAAATTCACATAATATGACCATAATGCGAGTCTTAATTATTGATTGTCTTCTACGACGTACCTCTGGAGCATATCACCGATGCATCTTCACTGTGGCCGCAGTTATGAGAGCCCCATCCATTGTGCCCACAATAGAATATGGAACTTTCACTTCCCGAACATGCAACATCATCCAGCCAAATTTGACCACTTCCGGTGCCGAACCGGGCAGACCCTGGAGCACTTATCGCTCCAGGAAACCCAAGTTGACGACAAACAACTTGCGCGTCATATATATCCCAGGAGTCATCACAAACAGTTCCCCAGATGTTATTATAATAAACTTCAACTCTTCCTTCCCAGCTTCCAGATCCTCCAACCAGCCGTAAACCTAAAAATGGTAAAATAAAACTCAAAACACACACAAAAATGTTTAGATCCCATGACCTTGCTTAAGAACTCGTGCATTTTTAAAGCGGAGTAGAGAACAGCGGTGTTTATAGTACTAAATCAGGCGCGTACGTTTAATTGAAAGTCTGTAGCATGACTTAATTTCAGACGTAAATTTTAATTAACTCGAATAACGTATCTACATATAATACCAACGAAAAAAATCTTCGGGAATGCGAAAGACAAATCCAGCATGAGTTAAGGGCGAGATTTCAACTCAGGGCCTTTTACCTGGATCATGGCATGGCAGCAATGTCATGTTTAGATGCCAAAATCACATTGGTAGCTAGCATAGTATCTCTTAGTACCTTACCTTATTGGCCCCTGCAACACACATCCGAACAGACAAAGCCACAAAGCCACAAACAGACATATGCTAACACCATTGACATATGAGCTATTTGTTTTTTTCAAAATAGCTCAACAATGAATAATCCATATAGAAGCCACCTTTAAAGCAATAATAACAACAAAAACAAAAACAACTTGCAAATGGCAATCTGTAGCTATTTACAAGCGTGGTCCATTTAAATTTTCGATGACCGAAAAACAAGTCAAGCTGTAGTGGTCTGGGCGGGACTGAAGTCCAGGACTGCCAGTATTAACCACTCTGCTATGCTTCCTCCCATAAATAAAAATGCTTTCCTTGTTTGTCCATCTTAAATTTTGGGGGGATAACACGCGGCTGCGGTGATACACATAAGCACAATATGAATGTAACCAAATACTTTTAAGCATAATCAACTATTGGACTATGTACCTCCAGGTCCCGGATTTGTCGGCAACACAGTGGAATTTTTACAGCTTCCATTGGCGATTGCTACGTCATCGATAGCTATATCTCCTGTAAATGAAGACCCCGCAATACCTTCGAAGATTATCTATAATTGAAGTACAAAGCAATGGGAAGTCTTTAAACACTTGGAGAAAATCAAACAAGTTGGATCGCGGCAAGGGGAGACCGTTGCGAAATAAAAAAAATAAACAAATAAATAACTAGTCATTCCCACATCAGCGATAACGATATCTCCTGTATATGACGACCCCGCAATTCCTTCAAATATTACCTATGAATAAAATACAATTGTGGAAAATGGGAAGTCTTTAAACAGTTGGGGTAAGTCAAATAAGTTGGATTGCTGCGAGCGGAAACCGAAATAAAATTTTAAAAACCTATGATTGAAAAAGAGAGGTCATCAACAGAAAGCAAACTAACATTCACATTACCCTCAGAATTAGATTTATACCTAGTGGTCCGTTGTAGCACACACGCAATTTCAAAACATACTTCACTTGTGCTAGTATCTAATTTAAAGCATTGACACTCGGTATATCTGATAAATCACAGAAGATTAAAAAAAAAAAGATGAAGGTCGGCAAGGTCATATGAAAGATCATTTTTATAAGAGCCTTATTTTTAACTGATGACCTCTAAAAAAAATATTTAAAGATTTCCTGCAAATATTATGCAAACATTTTAGCCACCTGAAATCAAGGGACATCAGTCGTGATTTTTTGAGAAGCAAACCATATCAAACTTACATTGTTGCGCAAATATATCGTTTTCATTGCTGGTATCCAGTACAAACTCTGGTTCCCAGATACATTGAAAACCAGTTCATTCCCGCTGTAAACATTAAGAGTCCCTATGGTATCACCATACATGTGATAATAGAAAACGAGACAAGCTGCTGCTCCATTTCCAGAAACAGACACCTGAAGTTTTGCGTTGTCACCTTGTCGCCTAGGAGACGAAGTCTCTATATACATGTAGTGTCCTGAAAGAACATAAAGATAATAATACTGATTCTGTGGAAAGTTTGAACCCAGGAGTCACTTCAAATGTAGGTAGGGTGAACGTAGTCCTGTTCTAGAACAAACGCCACTGACTCGTAGTCAACAGTTACCGGCACTGTACGTAAACACGACTTATTGACGGAATTAAGCAAAACTAACTGCGAAAGAACGACTGGACAACTGACAGGTCAATCAGGTCAATAAACAGAGTACAATACCAACCACTGACGTGATACAAGTATTTTGACCCTGAAGATGACTATTGCACAGGTTGTCGAAAAGTCGGTCACTGTCAACAACAACAGTCCTATTCAGGACTACGTTTCACCGGACGATCAAACTCAACCTACTTTTCATATATAGACTTAGCCAGGGCTAAAAGCGAAGCTCCCGTTAACAAATTCATAACATAAATCAAACAAAGCTAGGTTAAAATTTGGAAAGGCGAAGTCAACATCCCAGTCCTCAGGGTTTACAGACATATTTTTAAGTTTATTGGGTCACACCTAAGAGCACTGTAAGTATTCACTCGTTAGTGTGACGCTGGAGTCTTTCGAAAACGGGGCATTGTGTCTGGCTCGAACTCGCTGGTCTTTGAAAAAACACTGCAAATGGCAAAGAAGCTTGTCAAGATGATCGGGGGCAGGTATGTTTGTTATCATATTTGTTGCAGGAATTACTCATTTATCTTCAGGTAAACATCTCGAATTTCTGCCAGTCGATTGTCGCCTTCTTAACTCTGAACTGTAATAAAATTTTCAAACACTGACTAGAATCCTCTTTGATAAGATTACCAGTTAGTTTCTTCATTGCCTTTGTTCACAAATAAACACAGTTTAAAATGTTGAAGGCCAAAGTCAACCATCCAAGTCCTCAAGGTTGACAGTCGTCTTATACTTTATTTGAACCTTTTTTTCCGAGGAAAAGAGATTTAGAGCTCCGAAATGAGAATTTTCTTTCAAAATTTTGGTCCGTATGGCAAGTTACGGACCGCAAATTGACCAATCGCATGGCGAAAACAGACTCAGCCATATAACAAATCTTCGTAATAGGATATTAGGAGGGGTTATAAACGGAGAGGCCTATTAACAGTAATAATATTAATAATGATAAATGCTTCGAAACAAGCTATAGCAGTGCCGATCAAATAAGTTTTGAATATAATTTATTGTAGTTTTTTTTTCTTTTTTTCATCAAGCTGCAGTTAAACGGAATCCATTTCAATACATTTAGAGATAGGCTTGTATCAGAATTGATGGAGCTCATAAGCCGCGCTGTACGATATAGTCTAATTCATTTACATCTGTTACATTTTGAGAAGACAGAGACCTTTTTAACATTATTTACAGAATGCATGTATACACAGTATTGTACGTACCGTTTCCAGAAGTGTGATCTGATGAAGGCCCTGTATTTGAAGATGAAGTACTTCCTCTTTGGCGTGTCCAGTCAAATATGTCTAAGGAAGACTGACTCCATCCATAACACAATCCATAGTCAAAATTACAAGATGCTTGAGCAGAAGGTGGTACAGACGTTGCTTGTGCTATTGGTATAGAGAAGTTGCTTTGTTTGTTAACTTATCACGACTTTGAAGTTCAGGCTGTAGCTCTATGCTATACGCTAACAAACAATCCGACACACACAGTATTTAGAAAAACATGTTTTGATCGTCCGTATTTTCAAGGTATTACTTAATATACAATGTACGCGCTTCAAATTAACATTTATCTAATTATTTATGTACGGTATTTATATCAGAATGCTCTAAGAAATTGTCGGTACTACACCAAGCGAAATTCACATAATATGACCATAATGCGAGTCTTAATTATTGATTGTCTTCTACGACGTACCTCCGGAGCATATCACCGATGCATCTTCACTGTGGTCGCAGTTATGAGAGCCCCATCCATTGTGCCTACAATAGAATATGGAACTTTCACTTCCCGAACATGCAACATCATCCAGCCAAATTTGACCACTTCCGGTGCCGAACCGGGCAGACCCTGGAGCACTTATCGCTCCAGGAAACCCAAGTTGACGACAAACAACTTGCGCGTCATATATATCCCAGGAGTCATCACAAATAGTTCCCCAGATGTTATTATAATAAACTTCAACTCTTCCTTCCCAGCTTCCAGATCCTCCAACCAGCCGTAAACCTAAAAATGGTAAAATAAAACTCAAAACACACACAAAAATGTTTAGATCCCATGACCTTGCTTAAGAACTCGTGCATTTTTAAAGCGGAGTAGAGGACAGCGGTGTTTATAGTACTAAATCAGGCGCGTACGTTTAATTGAAAGTCTGTAGCATGACTTAATTTCAGACGTAAATTTTAATTAACTCGAATAACGTATCTACATATAATACCAACGAAAAAAATCTTCGGGAATGCGAAAGACAAATCCAGCAAGAGTTAAGGGCGTGATTTGAACTCAGGGCCTTTTACCTGGATCATGGCATGGCAGCAATGTCATGTTTAGATGCCAAAATCGCATTGGTAGCTAGCATAGTATCTCTTAGTACCTTACCTTATTGGCCCCTGCAACACACATCCGAACAGACAAAGCCACAAAGCCACAAACAGACATATGCTAACACTATTGACATATGAGCTATTTGTTTTTTTCAAAATAGCTCAACAATGAACAATCCATATAGAAGCCACCTTTAAAGCAATAATAACAACAAAAACAAAAACAACTTGCAAATGGCAATCTGTAGCTATTTACAAGCGTGGTCCATTTAAATTTTCGATGACCGAAAAACAAGTCAAGCTGTAGTGGTCTGGGCGGGACTGAAGTCCAGGACTGCCAGTATAAACCACTCTGCTATGCTTCCTCCCATAAATGAAAATGCTTTCCTTGTTTGTCCATCTTAAATTTTGGGGGGATAACACGCAGCTGCGGTGATACACATAAGCACAATATGAATGTAACCAAATACTTTTAAGCATAATCAACTATTGGACTATGTACCTCCAGGTCCAGGATTTGTCGGCAACACAGTATAATTATTACAGCTTCCATTGGTGATTGCTACGTCATCGATAGCTATATCTCCTGTAAATGAAGACCCCGCAATACCTTCGAAGATTATCTATAAATGAAGTACAAAGCAATGGGAAGTCTTTAAACACTTGGAGAAAATCAAACAAGTTGGATCGCGGCAAGGGGAGGTCGTTGTGAAATAAAATAAAGAAACAAATAAATAACTAGTCATTCCCACATCAGCGATAACGATATCTCCTGTATATGACGACCCCGCAATTCCTTCAAATATTACCTATAAACAAAGTACAATTGTGGAAAATGGGAAGTCTTTAAACAGTTTGGATAAGTCAAATAAGTTGGATTGCTGCGAGCGGAAACCGAAATAAAATTTTAAAAACCTATGCTTGAAAAAGAGAGGTAATCAACAGAAAGCAAACTAACAATCACATTACCCTCAGAATTAGATTTATACCTAGTGGTCCGTTGTAGCAAACATGCAATTTCAAAACATACTTCACTTGTGCTAGTATCTAATTTAAAGCATTGACACTCGGTATATCTGATAAATCATAGAGGATTAAAAAAAAAAAAAAAAAATATGAAGAAGGTCGGCAAGGTTATATGATAGATCATTTTTATACAAGCGTCATTTTTAACTAATGACCTCTAAAAATAATATTTAAAGATTTCCTGCAAATATTATGGGAAGATTTTAGCCACCAGAAATCAAGGAACATCAGTCTTGATTTTTTGAGAAGCAAACCATATCAAACTTACATTGTTGCGCAAATATATCGTTTTCATTGCTGGTATCCAGTACAAACCCTGGTTTCCAGATACATTGAAAACCAGCTCATTCCCGCTGTAAACATTAAGAGTTCCTATGGTATCACCATACATGTGATAATAGAAAACGAGACAAGCTGCTGCTCCATTTCCAGAAACAGACACCTGAAGTTTTGCGTTGTCACCTTTTCGCCTAGGAGACGAAGTCTCTATATACATGTAGTGTCCTGAAAGAGCATAAAGAAAATAATACTGAATCTGTGGAAAGTTGGAACCCAGGAATCACTTCAAATGTAGGTAGGGTGAACGTAGTCCTGTTCTAGAACAAACGCCACTGACTCGTAGTCAACAGTTACCGGCACTGTACGTAAACACGACTTATTGACGGAATTGAGCAAAACTAACTGCGAAAGAACGACTGGACAACTGACAGGTCAATCAGGTCAATAAACAGAGTACAATACCAACGACTGACGTGATACAAGTATTTTGACCCTGAAGATGACTATTGCACAGGTTGTCGAAAAGTCGGTCACTGTCAAAAACAACAGTCCTATTCAGGACCACGTTTCACCCGGACGATCAGACTCAACCTACTTTGCATATATAGATTTAGCCAGGGCTAAAAGCGAAGCTCCCGTTAACAAATTCATAACATAAATCAAACAATAAACTTGTAATCCACAAATCATTTAACTTTAGGGCACATTCATGGGAATTTTGAAGGAAAGGCTAGGTGATTTTAAAGAGAGTTCAAGTTTAAGAGTTAAACAAATTAAACTTCAAAATTAAATGTCACCAAAAAAGAGCAATCATCTTCTATGACAGTAGATTAGGCCTGGAAAACAAATTCTTTCCAAACAAAAGAAACCAGTATGAACGAGGATTAACGATATTTAAAAAAAAGAAAAAAACCTTCCAAAGAGATGGGTTTTTAAGGCATCCAAATCTCAAATTCTTTGTGCTGTATGCATAAGTAATTAAAAGGCAATTAATTTATAATAATATAGTTAATGCCCCTACAGGAACAGATTCATACTCAAGAACTTCATGACAGCGTAACTGTCACACAGTAACGCAATCCCTCATTCCGCCTTTGGACCTTGTTACAACTATTAATATACTTCACAGTTCGTTTCGTTTATATGTCGCACAGCAACCGAGTTAAATGCCTATAACCACCAGTTTTGAACAGATAAATATCTTCTAAAGTTCAATCTACATTTAATGAATTTATACTGATAATTATATATTTTCGTGAAGTAAATGAGAGAAAATGTTAAAGAATAAATTTCAAAAGGCAGCAAACCTAATCCACTTGTATGATCCGAGGATGGTCCAGTATTTGACGAAGGTGTGGGGCCAGAGTACAGCCTCCAGTCAAATACATCCTGCCTCGACTGGCTCCACCCAAAGCACAATCCATTATCGAAAACACAGGATACTACAAGCGAATCAGGTAAATAAACCACGTGTCATTTAACTTGAAGGATCGTTCCACGTATCAAGATGAATAATAATTGGCAAGACGAGTGGCACCGGAAGTGACGGATTCACGAGAGACCTCCCCTCCCCTCCCCCTACTGTTTTAGGCCGCAGCATGATCGGCCCACCCACCCCAACCCTCCCTCCTTTTCCCTTCTCCCCTTTGGGGTTGTATTTCCAGTGTCGCGTAATTTTTACGTCCCTACCTGCGTAAAATTTATGTGTGCAAAACAATAGTGGCAATGTACGAAAGGTAGCTCGTGAGCGCAAAAGTTAAACCTCGCTCAACCTCTCGTTTAAGCTCAGCTATTGCCTATTGCCTCTATTTTATTTACGTGATCAAAATTTACGTGTGTTAACGTGCAAAGCCAAAAACGCGTCAGTGGAATTCAACATTTATCTGGGTCCGCCGCTGAACGCAGAGGTAATTACACAAAAACGCATAGTATGAGTAGGCCAGAATAACGGAAGAGTGCGTATAAAATGAAAATATTCAGGTAAAGATGAGTGTTTAGGGTTTTTTAAATTATGGCCCGCAAGCGGTCTCAATTGTGACAGTGAGTGGAAATTTGGTCAGCGGAGCTACGGGTACCAGCGCGCAAGGAAAAGTGAATTTCCACGCAAATGAGCCAGTTTCAAGGCTAAAAAAACACTGTATACAAATCGATTTCCTTTTACCTGGACAGTTTCCACTGTTTATTTCTACACTATCAATCGCGATATCCCCAGTGAATGAATTTCCTGCAATCCCCTCGAATATGACCTGCGGAAAGTGTTGAGTTGTAGTTAGCAATATACCTGACACTTTCTATCCGCTAATACTCCCTTATGATCGTGGCGAAGTTGATGATAATGATGATGATGATGATGAAGATGATGATGATGATGATGATGATGATGGCGATGGCGATGATGATAATGACGAGTATAACGATACGCTAGCTAGAATTACGTGCGCGTTAGCACACTTTTTTCTCTTACCGATCCATTCAGAATAATATTTCTCCCCACTACAATCCAGTAATTACTCTGTTGTCCGGAAATATTAAAGACTTTGCTCTTTCCGCTGTAGACGTTAAGAGTTCCTACTGAAGCTCCATACATATGGTAGTAAAATGAAAGGCACGACATTTCTCCGTTGTTTGGAACAGTAAGAACAAGCTTCGCTTTGTCGCCGGGTCTTCTTGGAGAGGATGTTTCAATGTACATATAACTTCCTTAAAGGAAAGGGGAAGAGGCACATACAAGTAAATATTATTGTATTATTACTCAACAAAGGACGATACAGTATGTTGTCCGGTATCCGGCCGGTACCAGTATCCGGCCACAAAAACCGCCCTTATCATGATCAGTTTTCGGTAAACAAAGTATTTCGAATGGAAGCTGAAGATTTCAGCTTTAAAATGCAAGTTTTGGTGGGTTTACAGCCGGAGAAACAGTTGCAGAAGACGCCGGTCTGTTCAGGTGAGTAAACTTTTCATGGCTAATATTTACGCTGTTAACTGAGCAGTAAAACTAGTGGTGTTCAAATAAGGATTGGTAATATGTGATATTTTTAAAGAAACTGTTTTATATTTAAAGTGAAGATACTTAAAGAAGTCAGGTTGTCAGAAAATTCATAAATTCTTCTTGAAATTCAATTTGTTTGGAATAACGGAGGACAGAAACATTCACTAAGTATTGATATCAGGTGCCCAGTATCCGGCCAGTTTTTCTTTGCTGTGTAGAATCGATGAAATTAGCTGCGTACTATCCGGGCAAAATTTATTTCATATCTATAACAGTATACGTAGTTAAAGATTAGGATATGTAATATAATGTGTATAATTTAATTCTACTCAACTCCTTATGGAAATTCAAAGGCGAATTGATCTCGTTAGCACGGCTTGTGTAAAGGGATTGAAAGATGTGAAAGTCAAGAAAGAGGAATTAGTGGTAGAAAACGGCAGCCCAAATATGGGGACTGAGCATGAAGAAATCAACAGGTCAGACCATTGGTGGCCCAAGCTCGAAATATAAGCACCGGCGAACATCAACATTGTTGCATAACATTCGAAATATAAGGATTTGTATGAAAAAAAAAAAAAACTATTGTTTCCGTAACCGACGAAAATCAAAGGATTTCAATAAAAAAAAACAGCTTACCTCACATAAAATGTGTGTTACGTCTCTCCCGTTCGGTCTATGGGCCGATTTATGGCCGTTTTATTGGTTGTACTGTAAACGGTTTTCTCTCTCTATAAAGGTTTACCAAGGTTGGGGATTCCAGCGAAGCGGCCCGACGGATCCACCGAGGGAAAACGGCCGTAAATTCGCTCCAATGGCTCCAGTCGCTTCCAAATTCCCACTAGGTAACACGCGATAGTTCTCCTTTCCATTCATTATCTTGCTTCAAGACGCCTTTGCACCGAGAGCGAATCAAAGGTCGCAAATCTCTGCAACCTTTCCCGTCTGAAGCCATCGACAGAACCTTGGTTTGAACTCCGTGTTACCGTTGAAAGATAGCGAAATGGCCTGAGACTCAAATTACTCACACTCGGGGTGGGAGACAGTCTCTTGCTCTCGATGATATCAATACCCAAGAAAGAAATCAATACTAAATGGCAAAGTGACCTTTGACCGTCGGAAGGGCCCTCCTCCAATTTTTGTTGTTTGTTGTTGTTGTTTTGTTTTGTTTTTTGTTTTAAAAAAAACCCGGTTCGGTTTGCATTTTATTGCGAAAAAAGATCAGAATTTTGTCTTTTTTGTTGGTTCTTTTGTTAATTTTTTTCTCCACATTTCCAACCTAGGTCAGCCGCTCGCGTAGTTTTCCCCACCATACCCCAATTATTATTTGTTATGTTTTGTTTCACGATGCTAGGTTCCCAGGTCGATTTACATTTTTGGAATCGAATGCCAGAGTGACTTTGCAAGTGCAAGAGAAGCTTATAAGCAGCTTGCTATTCAAATTTATGTATAATTACGTTGTTATTGTTGTGGCCGGATACTGGGCAACATAGGAGCTCTGCAATAATGTTCAGAATTTCGCGATGGAAACGAAGGTAAAAAAAAACTGTCGTTCATCACGTTAAGGACCAAATAGATTGTCTCTGGGTCAAATTTCAGAACTCTTGTGAAGTGGCCGGATACCTTCAACATGGTACACACGTGACACACGTGACCGACTTTATGTTGTATTTTGCTGTTGATGTTTTTGTTTGTTTTAACAAAAATGTCGAGAAGGAGTTATCTTTATTTTCTTACAGCTTGCGTTGACTGAAAAGCACATAAAAAATCTATATAAGATATAAACTGCTCATGCTATTTGATTACTAAAAGGCAGAGTCGTCAGCTGTTTACGCCCATTATAGATAAAATTTTACTTCATTGCAATATATGGCTACTGACACTTAATATTGTTTGGTAACAAAAATAATACGTGTAACGTAGAGTAAAATATACTTCATGCCAATGACTACGGGAACTTCATTAAAGCTTCATTTCTTCTGTATTGAAAATGGATTTGTGAATAAGAGAAATTAATTGAACTAAATCTGACCTGATCCCCCTTGCCCAGAAGACGGGCCAGTAGATGATGATGGTGTTGAACCAGACGAAAGTGTCCAATCAAAGTCATCTAAAGCGGATTGGTTCCATCCGGAGCATAATCCATTGTCAAATCTACACCACACTAAGCAAATAAAATAAACGAATAAACCAATTGATGCATTCGTTCCTGTCCGTGCACCCATGCATTAATTCATCTATTTATTCATTCTTCATTCGTTCGTTCGTTCGTTCGTTCGTTCGTTCTTTCAGACATCTATTTACTCATTCGTTCGTTCTTTCGTTCATTTATTTATTTATACTACTACGTGTGAAATTTCTGCAATTTGATTGACTTAGAGCAGTGGTATTTCAGCTTAATTTGAAATACCTACATGTGAAAATTACAAACCATTTGCGGACAGTAGTATAAACACATAATAGCATGATCAGTACGTGATATTTGGAATAAATACCACTCACGATATTTTACAATTGTGTCAAATTTTCGTGTAGCAGAATTACGTATAACAATTTCGAAATATCACTCGTGGTATTTATGCCAAATATCACTACAAATCATTATCATTATACTAAGTCATTTTCTTCCAAACATCACTAGTAAAATATATTTTTAATAAAGAAATCCCCAGCGTTTATAAAAGCAGTAGCACTGACAATGCTACGGTTGCATGTTTTGTTAGAGTCATTGAACTTTTGCCAGTAAAAAAACGTTGTATAGATGATGACAGAAAGGGGACTTTTAATTTCCAAGAAAAGGCTATGTAAGAGCTGTTTGAAATACTTACCTAACGCGGACACCGATTGGTTCTGTTGCGAAACCGCAGGTGGTATTGCTTGATAAATATGGTTGGTTATCCATGATTTCAGTTCTCTAACTTCAGCATATACTCCATACTTTGAAGCATACGCACATCCGTGACCCCAACTTGTTACACCCTCAAGAAACCATGTACCGTTGACCTCACACACCAGTGGACCACCACTGTCGCCTTGACAAGTGTCAACTCCTCCTGCATCCAGGCCAGCACATAGCATCGAATCATCAATCTTTCCAGGGTAGGAATTCAGACAACGTTGCTTGGAGACCAGTGGTATCTCAGCTTCCATGAGTGTATTTGGCTGGGACCCACCTGACGACAGTGTACCCCAGCCTGTTATCCAGCACGTTTTGTTTAAATTGTCAAAAGGGAGAGCGTGGCACATATCAGGCAGGCAGACAAGCCCGATGCCAACTCCAAGATTTGCAGGTTTTAACAGCTTAATCAGGGCGATGTCGTTGCTATAGCTCAACGGGTCTTGATAATTTTCATGGCTGATAATCTGTACAACCCCGATTTCCTGTTCTGTTCCAACACTACTGGTTGTTCTGTAGTGAGCTCCCAACCTTGAAAAATGAATAAGACAAAAGTACATACAATTCAAAATTAATATTTAAAAAACTATAGCAACTATAGTAAACGACGACAATGGCGCTGGTGATGATGATGATGATAACGAAGACGACGACGACGATGATGATCATGATGATGATAACAATGACAGCAACAAGGACTGAGTATGATTAAATGCAAACGATCCTTAATAATGATTATCCTTTTAATACAGGACCAATGTGATCTTTGTTGATGATTAATTAATTAATTTAATTATTATAATAATTACAATTATTTTTTTTTTTGACGCCTGATCGCAGATTAATTAAAACAAGATATGAACGCGCCAGAATCCCACAAATTGCATGCACAGAATCAGAAATCCCAGTCTACTGCTGCATGCTGTCAGGATAGAGAGACCCAATAATTAGAATCGTGAACATAGGGTCAACAAAATAATCAAGGTAAGAAGCAATTCACTCCAGAAGTTATCAGAAGAAGTGGGTACAAGCTTCCAGCGCAACGATTTCTAGGATCATTTGGGGAAAGGGGGAGGGGGGGGGGGGAGAGACGACCGTTGCTTGATGACTGGCTAATGATTGCACGATACACGATACCACGACCAATGATAAATATGCAAACAACCCCAGAAATTACTTTGCCCAAAGCTTGTACCTATTCTCCCCGGAGTTCCTAAAGTCGAGTATTATTTCTGGTTTTGAAATAAATCAAGCGTAACTTACTTTACTTTGATAGAAGAGGGCGATTTTCCGCTGACACAATGTGCAGCGGTCACCACCCAATAAGGGTCTACCAACGATCCGCCGCAAAACTGGTCTCCAGACGATTTGATCAACATCACCTGCCACGGCCAGCTATTAACTCTTGCAGCTGAACCACCAACAATTCGACTACTAGCGCTTGGTCGAGACCCACAAAATACTATATGAAATAGAAAAATTAATAAATAGTTACATACATAAAGTTTATTTACTTGTCAAGAGTATTTAGCTAATGAAGCTAATTGGGAAAACTAGATATAAAAAATACATAAATTTAGCTGGAATTAAAAATTCACAGTAAAACTATGACCAAGAAACTATGTACATATATGTAATTAATCATTCATATAACAATGAGTCAAAAAAAAAACTTTCACGAAAGGCAGGCCTGGCAATTACAGCTACAATCAAGAACATTAGTAATGTACGATGTCCATGGTGCGAATCGCACTCTTAAAAGATTGTTTGATATACAAGGAAGGTCTTTTGTTATCTTACGTTAAAGATAGGGTAAATTTCTATTATTGCAGAAGAAAAAGGCAATAGATTTCTCTGATTCCATTCGATAATTTTATTAAAAAAACCTAGTAGGTTACATGTAAGTTGTGTCCGGCTATGGTTTAATATTAGCGAGCTGAGAGTGAGCTACAGTTCATGTATGGAAGTGGGGCTAAAAGCAGGGAATATGAACTTTCATGGCGCTTACTTTCATATCGAAGTATCTCCTCAGTGCCCCAGGATATTAAATCTGGATGCGCCTCCCCCTTTAATTTCTTCGATGGAATCATAATCTTTTCAAATCAAACTTTCCGCATTCGAGACGGTGACGTGACTGCTCTTGAATTATAGGTCAGCTGGTGTTTAACAGTGACCCTGATCCTTACAACATCATTTACTTAATGGGGTCCAAAAACTTGATTCAACAATTAGTTATGACAAGTACCAATAAGCCCTTTGCTGCTAGTCAAACGACGATAAATCTATTTCCTGAAGATTATCACCATAGCCGTTACATTAGCACAGCTGTTATTAGAGAACCAAGGCATGTCCTTAGGTTAAAATCCCTTCACCTCAATTTTCATGTAGCAAGAAACAGAATTCAATGCAAAATGTTTAGCTTACCATAAGTGGTGGAAGCCAGACTTTCACTGGTTTTGTAGGCTTGTCCAGTCTCGTCAATTCCATACACGCCAATTCTGTACCTTGTGGATGGTCTTAGCCCGGTGATATCTTTAGTTGTCGCACTTCCTGGAACAGTTTCTACAGCTAGTAAATTTCCCGCAGGACTATTAATAAGAATCAAGTAAAACCTGGCAGTCCGGCCAACGTTCGACCGAAGCGAAGACCACTGAATACTAAAACCAAAATAACTGGACATCAAAACAGTCACATTCCATCCTGATAGCGGTAAAGCTGAGAAAAAAAGGTAAAAATAAAAGGAACAGAGATTACTTGTATTGGCGTATTTTATCACTTGTTTACTCCTGAAATACCACGTAATATTGCTTCTCTTCCATCGATCCTGAAGCACATGCGTGTATCATGCATAAGGTCTATTCTAGCCAGTGCCCAGTTGTTCGAAGGCCGATTAGCGCTTAACCCGGGGTTAAATTTAAACCAAATTTATTTTTCTTGTTTTCAAAAGCATTTTCTCGGACAATTTTTTGTTATTTTTAGAGCTTCCAATCATCAACTTGTAGACAAAAAGAATTAATAATGTAATAACATAGAAGATTGTAATTTCAAATTATTTGGAAAACAGTCGATGTACCAGTTGCATTGGCATAAGACCCAAATATTGTCTATGGTCTATTTGTCATGGTCTACAATATTTAGCTCCTTTAATTAAGGAACAGTAAAAATGTCCTTGACTAAAACGTACCTGAATATATGCTGTTCTTCAAAATACCAAACTTGATTTTCACGCTGCTTTGAGTATTTCCTAAATACATTTGAATTGAGATGTTACCGGACGAGCCAAACTGTACATCCAACAAATTCTCTGTGGTAAAAGGTGAGCACCCTGTATAACTGAGAATCTCGTTACCGCCTCCATCAATGATCTTCACATATTCCCTGTGTGATTAAAACATGACAATCAGATCAGCTATAGTGTTCTGTACAATCGCCAAACTTCCTTTTCTGCAATGCTACCACAAAGTTTGTTATGCTCACTAATGACTAGCAGTAACCAATGGTCAGGAATTGCGGGGGAATATTTGCGTTTACATGTGACTACTGATTCTGTGAGTAAATAGTGAAAATGTAAGTGAAGAATCGAATAAACTTCTTTTAGTTTCGGTATCAACAGAGGAAATCACCCTGGAATCATCAAGGCGGAAAGTGAATTGAACAGCGAGGTAAACAAGAGTCAGATTGAGTTCGACTACTTTATTCAAAAGGACAAAATTTCGTATTATGTGTGGCCATGGATGTGTTTAGGAATCAAAATATCGAACAAACATTGCTCCAGATGTATCAGAAAGTTACCTTATTCTCGAGATTTTTGCAGGGATTTCAGATAGGCCTTCCACTTAACACCAGGGCCTTTGCAGCCACATACCATGCACATTTGTTGGAAGAACAAAAACATCCCAAGACTGTGAACGAATTTTGGAAAAACCCGCTTTACATCAAGAAAGTGCCGCTGACCACACCACCAAGAATACGACTGCGGGCACGCATTTTGCTCACCAGAAATAATAATAATAATAATAATAATAATAATAATAATAATAATAACAATAATAATAACTATAACAAAATTCTCAAATCTGATTGGCTATCAACTGCCCTGATCTCAGCCTTAATTGGACAATTTAATAGGACAGTACGCGTCATGTCTAAGTAATTGGACAGTACGCGCCATCTAGCGTTTTTTTCACTACTAGCAAAAAAATATTGGAATTTCTTCTGTTTTGATTTCAAAAAAGGGCCTTATATATCACAAATTTTGTTAAAGTTATGATTAATTGGTAACAGAACTTCGTCTCGTCCAATTCGGTCTGTAATCATACTCGTGATTAAACAAATCGGAATCCGGCAACGCCGTCGTCCGATTTTGTTAATCACTCGTATGATTACAGACCGAATTGGACTCCACTCAGTCCTGTTACCATTACTAATAATTAGGAGTTAGGAGTTATTAAGAAAGGTCCAGAGAAGTTAATCAGTGAAATGTCAATAAAACAACAACCTCCAGGAAATTCAAAAGACAACATTGTTGAGAATGACATATTTTACAGAAGGTCCTATCCATCAAGGGCTGGAATTTGCATTTTGCTAGCCAGTTCTAGTACAGTAAAAATGTCTTGACTTTATACCTCTAGACATCACTTTTCTTTTCTAGTAAGATTATCATCTGCTATTCAGATTCACAAAGAGCTACAACTTATTTCTATTCATTTCTTTTCTTACGAGAATTTATGACGTCACTCAGTTTACCTGCAAGAGACGAGATTTAATTCTTGTACGGAAATCAAAGCCACCGCTTGGGGTATACTGGCACTTAGTATGGTCCACTGACACGTTTTATAGTAGCCGCTTGTACTGTTAATGTGAATATTTCCATACGTACCATTTATTGTCCTGGAGCAACCTAGAGGGGAAGATTTCGAGAAAGACCTTCAATGATGATCATGGAATGTAAATATTTTATTTTAGAACAAAACAGATTATATGATACAGATTTACTTTATCATATAGGTCTAAGCAGGGCTACTTACAGGGTGCATGGATGCAAGAAAGCACATTATTTTTAAAATTCTACACAATTCTGCAAAATACTGAGTGAAACACCTAGAGTTGCTACAAATTCATGTTTTACAATTCAAAAGATTTTTAGAGCCCTTTAGGTATATACACTGGCAATTTTCTGTATCACTACCACGACCACTATCATAAAATCATTATCGTTATCGTTATCACTGTCTTTATTACTGTTATGATCACAACAATGATTACTCTTATTAATTACTATTATTACTACTATTATTATAATAAAATTAATAATAACTATTACAACTATTATAATCATTATTGCTATCTATTACTTCCATTTGAAATTTCTTGGATATGCAATTTGTGATAAAAGTTAATACTGAAAAGTCACAACGTTTCAACCTCTTTGAGGTCATTTTCAAGTAAGAGTAAAGTACAAAATTAGCATAATTAAATATCTTACAATTAGTAAATGCAGTGAAAACCATTATTTTGTATTTTACCCACACTTGAAAATGACCTCTAAGCAGTCGGAAACATTGTGCGTCAACTTTCATCCCTAAATATTTGTTTATTTATTTAATGAAAATGCTGGGCAGTAAATTTCGCTTGCCTTTTCTTCATCAACATATGATAGCTTGGTTTAGCTGGATATTTTTTCGATATGTGAAATTTACGGAGAATATAGGACTGCCGGTCACTTAGTGTTTTGAAAACCTTGACCGGCAGTCGAACTGAGAAAATTGTTCGAAGTGTCACAAAACATGGTTTCGTCTTCTGAGCCCAGCGTAAACCAATCGCTAGACTTGGGATCTTTAAATAAAAGCATTTCAAGATCGCTTGACTTTTCTTAATCGACATATGATAATTAATTTTGTTAAAATACTTGGCAGCTAGTAAGTTTCGGTCAGGTGTGAGGAATAAGACTTTCCTTTCTCGGCCACAATATTGCATTTCGCCGAGAACGATGGTCAGAATCCTAAGCCATATTATCGAGGATACTGATGCCACTCTAAAATTGTTCTGTGCTTCAGGATGAAGATTTGCAACCGCCATTGTCACGGTGGTCATGGTTTTACAGTAACGAATAAGAGAGCCAAAGTGGTTGAGGAGAGACCTGACTCAAATTTATCTCATCCGCCATTTTGTGGACGGTAGTCTGGAACGCTGGAATCTGGAATTGGCAAACCTTTTAAATTTCACCATAGGCGACCCAAACTTTGTGAAGGTCGTTGGACTTAGGATTTAGAAGAGAATGTTTAAGCAATAGACCACACTTTCTATGGGTTTACCGGCGTGATAACCCACGCGGGATGTTGGGAGAACACGAGAAAAGCTTGTAAATCACGAGCCGAAGGCGAGTGATTTACAAGCTTTAGTAAAAGCTTTAGTAAAACGGAGTCGTTTAGGCAAAAAAATATTTTAATAGCGTGATCAAATCTTGTCTTCTCTCTAAAGTCGTCATAAGCCAATCATAGCTAACGATACAATAGCACCGAAAAAGTAATCAAGCGCCAAGCGCTAATCTTTCACAAAACTTGACAGTCCATCGAGCGACAAACAGCAGAACTTCTCTGACCAGAACACGTTTTGAACTCAATGGAAACTTTATATGGAAGCTGTTTTACAGCAAGTCAAATTTAACATTCCCGATCGTGCATAAATTGAACAGCTGCTCGAACTTCGAAGTGCTGTGCTGATTTGTGGATATCACCGAGAGTGGCGATCACCGAGAGCTAAACTGAGCACGTCGCTGCATTTACGCAGTTGATGCGCTGACGGCATGTTGTGATAGCTTTGTAGGCTCGACTCGTTGCGATGACCAGATATTGCCATGATCTCACGATTTGTGAGGCCAGCATTTGCCCACAAGGTTATGGCAGTCGCTCTTACTGAATGATTGGTGTAAACACGGGAAAGGTTGGCCGCGGAGCTGATCTACTTCATCATTGCTGACAGCTTGTTTACTACTAGCGGCCGATTTTCGTAACAAATCTTGTCAGTTTGCCGCCAATTTCGTTTGGGATATTGGAACAACGCTTCGCATTCAGGATGCAATTTTGAGGGGAAAACTTCGAGACCAGTGTAGCCATCTGTTTTGCTGCTGGTTTTGTACTTTCTTGCATTTTTTTCAAAGCTTTCTACGTCTGAAACTCCGCCTGGGTGGTTTTTCGTGCTTTCGTCATGCGTCATCGACACAAAATGGTCGCCTTTAGCATCAACATCAAATGTAAAACTTCTTCTTTTCAAGCTTCACTGACCTTCAAAGCCACGGCGACACCAAAACAGTGAAATGTGGAACCAAACATTTCTCAAAAGGGACCAGGGCTGGGTAAGTGAAATAATTTCACTGTTTTTAAGCTTTTCAAGATCTTCCAGCTCGATAGCCGGCTTGTGGCTTGTGTTTTGAAGGCCTTCTTTCTTGAGCTGTTTTATTTTTGCGTCCAACATATGGTTGGAGAGAACAAACTGGGGGTCTTTAGTGAGGGAAATACCACGGTTGTTGGGAGGTGAATTAAGAAATCTTTCAATGCCATTTCTGAGAGAGCACCGTAATTTTTAGGGAGTTATTATAACTCCAAAAATGGAGTAAAAATTTTAGGTACAGGATAACCCCTTTTTTGGGGTCATTTTAACTCCTAATTTAACTCCGAATTTGGGGTCATTTTTACTCCTGAAAAAGAGTTCTTTTTACTCCCAGTCTGGAGTTAAAATTACTCCGAAATGGGGTTACTTGTACTCCTTACATGGGTTGTTTTTACTCTTTTTGGAGTTAATTTAACTCTGAAAGTGGAGTAAAAATTTTAGGTACAGGATAACTCCTTTTTTGGGGTTATTTTAACTCCTCAATATCTGGGGTCACTTTTACTCCTGAAAAAGAGTTCTTTAAACTCCTTTTTGGAGTTAAAATAACTCCACGAAAAATAACTCCACTGTAAGGAGTTAAATTAGCCCCACTAGAGGAGTTATTATAACTCCCTGAAAATTACAGTGAGAGTAACGTTGCTCTGCTGTAATTTTCTCCCTCCTTGTTACGGGCTTCGGCGTAAAATTGGCGAAGACTTTCGTCCAACTCGGTAATTGTCATTTCAGCCAAATTAATACCAATTTCTTTCTGCTTACTCCACTCTGCAGAAATAAAAAACTCACCTCTTTGCGTTAAGAAAGCTGTTGTTCTGAAATAAGCGAAACAAACACGTTTGCGAGACATTTTATTTCGTAATCTCTCTTTTGAAGTAGTTTAGTTCTGAATCAAAAAATCAATAATTTGTTTACGATTTGGTTTGACACTAACAATGCTAAACATTTGCTCTCAACACCACAATTTCGGTTACAGTTGTTGCTGCTTGTTGTTATTGTATTTTTTTCTGTAATAAAAAAATGAAAATAGAGCGAGATTTTTGTAACCAGCCTGTGAAAACTGTTACAGCCCACTAAATTGCCTTTTTAGTTCGATTCGCCTGAGAATTATTTACAACGTCGTTGAGTTCTTCCTCGTCCATCTGTGCAAATCTTCTCTTGTTGTTGGCTACCTCATTCTTTTTACCGCTGTTCTTTGCTTCGCTTTCTGGCTCTTGCAAGCCCAGCGACGAAATAATATCAAAATTTGGTAGCTCGTTGTCAGCCATTTTTTCGGCCGGGGTAGAAAAATGTTTCAGTTTTCCATGAGTTTACCGGCACAATAAACCATAGGTTTTTAACCAATAAGAACGCGCGTACTATCTAAGTTATTTTATAAATGAAAATAAACAAAATACGTCCTAAATTCCATGTTTTGGCAAAAAATTAAATTAAAATGACTCTCTCTGTGTTTTTGTTGTGTTATTTACTGCATGTTTCTTGATTTTCTTCTAGAGCCATTTGGAAGCCGTTTTGTCCACGTTTAAGGTTTTGAGTTGTGCTAACACTTATTTCTTATTGTTAGTACAACTCAATATTGGAGAATCTTTCAGAAGACTGGGTACTAAAGTAGCTGTAAGGAGTAATTGTACTGAATTTATTTAGCATAACATAATTTAAGAAAAAATGGTACATTAATTCTAATAGAATATTTTTTTAAAATCCCTTTTCAAAGACCCAGCCGAAGTATATTATGTTAATTGAGGGTGCCAATGGGGTTGGTAGTTAACTGATATTTGGCCTAACAAAACAGTAGTCAACTGATAATTGGCCACAAAATCAGTAGCTAACTGAGAAATGAAAAATTAACAGTTAAGTGAGATTCTATCAATTATACTGAATACGATCGTTAATGTTAATAAAAGCAGCAAAGTTTTCTAAACAGAAATGCTATTTTCTGACTTTTATCTGTCCCACTAATAACTTGGTGGCACATTAACTGATATTACTATATGCAAAAAGGCACCAGAGCAGTACCCGGCAAACAGGAAGCGTCAGTCATAGAACTGGTTGTAGACAACACAAAGATCGTCGTCAAGTTAAACATTGCTAACCAAGAAAAAAGCTGTGACTCTTAGCCGGCATTGAATCTGGCCAAAAAGAAGTTCTGATGGCTCAAAGAAATCAGCGTTTTTTTTTTTTTTTTTTAAGTACATGAAATTTTTTACTAACGAGAAACAATATTTGTAAAGGAAACATTGAGGGACGCGAAAGAGAATGTCGACAAAGTCTGTATCGAGGTACAAAAAAATTCTGACAACGCAGGTGGAAAACCTACACGCGATTTCTCACTTCAACACAAAACATTTAGTGCTTTGAACTACGCCCAAGACTTTCGAACCACAGTGAAAGAATCGCTTAAAAGAACTACGAATTTGAACTGGGCTACACTCACAAAGAGTCGAATTGACCGTATCAAATACTTTCAAGGGTTTTTCAGCAGTCTCAACTGGCTCTCCCATCGGTGCAAACAGTGACCAAAGAAGATGCAGTTCGGATGGGGGGTGGACTGGATAGAAAACTTTCGACCTGTTTGACAGCGAACTATAAGAAGCGAATCAACTCAAGATAAAGCGGGATCTTAACCACCAGAGTCACGGGACTATGTCATGCTATTTTGCTATATTTTTAAAAAACTAAAACTTTTTTTTTTTAATGCATTAATTGAATGCCAAAAAATATTGGTCCAGTTTTGTTATTTTTGATATTGATATTGTTTCCCGTCGTCTGTCTGTTGCAATGGATTGCAAGGATTGAATATTGATTGGAACTTAGGCAACAACAAGATACAGGATATACAGCAACCAGAATGATTCAGATAATGAACTGAAAGTGACAAAGAAGGTGACATTGAAGACGTTTGTAGCAGGACATATGCATCACCAGGTTGGGAAGATCAGTACGAGATCAAGACCGGTGCGTCTGGATGTACGTTGATGGTTATACGACTCAATCGAATTTGTGCTTACAGCAAAAATTGGTTAATAGGAGTTTTAATAGCTATCGCTTACCCATTTTTACTACTTCGGTAAGATAATTATGTTAATTCTTTTAATTTCTATTCTAGTTACTTATTGCTGCGGAGCGACCGTAGGGAGCGAGCAGCAGCATACTCAGGATTTAAAGGGAAATATATAAGGGACGGCGAATTCTCGAATTCATCACTTTTTACCACAATGCATTGCAATTAACCAGAGTGCATTGCCCCACGAACAAGTCAAAAAAAAAAATACGGGGAAGTTCGCATCGTTCGCTACCCAGACTCAGAGTTTTCTTTGTAGCAAATTTTCTACAGCACGGTTAGAGGTCTCACCAAATTTAAGACACGCAGGAGTCTTTCAGATGAGTACGATGGTTAACTTGGGGATTGGATTTCAATTCAAGAGCCTTTGACTCGTCCAGGTGTTAAACCTGACGAGAGGATGAGTATTTGCTCTTCGACTCCGTAAAACGGGGGATATGAAAATTCCTGCTTGCTAGAAGGTGATGTGAAAGTGAGAAAATGTCATGCCATGCTATTCTTAAGAACCTGTATGAGCCGAAAATGGATGTGATTTTGACCATTCGCTTCAAAATAACAGCGGAAATCGAGATAGCAAAACATATGTTTTGTGTCCTACGTTGCAGACGAGGACGTGTATCGGCGTTTTGAAAAGCATAATTATGTTCTTTCATTCATTCATTGCCATGGAATATGCGTTTACATTGTTTTTTTGCTGTTGATAGCTCGATTAATGCGGCTGGCGATTATCTTGCCGGCGGAAGTTTCACGGAAAAGGAATTAAATTAAAGACTTTTCCCAAAATTACGTAGCGAGTCTCTGTGGTGTAGTGGTGAGGTGTAGTCGCGTCGATCCGATGGTGCCGGGTTCGAGTTCTACCGAGCTCTTTTTTTCCTTCTTTCTTTTCTTTTCTGTTTTTTGTGTTGTTGTTTTCTATAAATATATAGCTAAATAACTGTTACTTAATAAAGTGCAATAAACAGCAAGAAAAGTATCATGTTTCCAGAGAAAAGATAGTACACCCTATATTAAATATATGGATAAACAATCTGAATTTCTATCATTTCCTACAATTTACTGTGGGAAAACCAGAGTTGATAACCACTTGATCATTTTTTAAACAACGTTCCCACGAGTTCTTTCTATAGACTGATAGTAATTATTCTAGTACTTTCCAACATGTAAATAGGACATTCAATGTCATTTTCGATTCTTTTAAGTCCCACTGCCTAACTAATGCCAGTATCAACAGAATGTGCCGCAGCATTACTATCTTTTAGATACCCTAGTAAATGGTTCTATAGTGGCGGGGTTTATGTGAATTCATGTAAGTTTAAACCTGAATTTAGTAGGGCCTACCCCCAAAATTGATTGACGTGCTGAAGTAAAGAAAATTCGGATTATGGCATGGGTCGCACTTGGCAAATTTTGGGAGAATTTGTTTACCGTGCGGTAGAAATCTGTCATCGGTGGACATTGCTAAGTGCGACCCCAAGTTTTCAACTTAGAAAAAACTTTGAAAATCGGCAAAAACATCAAAGACGCCGTAGTGCTTGGGCAGGGCAGGCAGATTTTGGAAAACTCGAGCTAAACAATAGGAATCACAGCGGTAACAGTCAGCGCCTTGTCATGAACGTGATCCATTTGAAACATGATCAATTTAAAATAAATGCGGTCGAATTTTCAGACCTTCGCGAAGAGGCTTCTACTCGGCTATCCTTCGCCATTTCAAGTTTTTTTCGAAAACTCTCTACAGGCAAGGACTTCACTCGCTTATAAACCTTCGCTATTTTAAGGTTTTTACGGGAACTAGCTCTATTGAAGGCGAACCAGTTCCCGTCTACAGAAGCAAACAATTCACAGGTTTGTTATTCTCCGAGCCAAATGCACTATTGGCATCCAAGCAGTTTCTGGTCTTCTTTATCTGTCCCATCCTCCTGAAACTGGGAATAGAGGAAAAAGATCCTTCGACAAAGGTTCGGACGAAGAAGAGAAAAATGTTTTCTGGTATATATCTGGCGTTCTTAAGTTCTCAATGTGTCAAAGCAAAAACTATTAACTCCCACTAATGCGACCCTCCTCGGTTGGACTAAAAGTTTTCTTTTCCGGTTGCGGTTTCGAATTTTTGTGTTTTTTTAGCCGGCAAAGATGAAAACTTTTCCCAAGTGCGACCCATGCCTATGACGGAATAATGTGCGCTGTAGGAAAGTGAAAGTTGATAGGTATCCAACATTAGTAGTTAACTGAGAATTGGCCAAAGAAATAGTAGTTAACTGATTTTTGGCCGAAAAATTAGTAGTTAACCGAGGACTAAGTACCCTACATAAAACCCGTTGTTTCACCGGTCTTTCAAGCAAAAACTTGATAACAATCATAATAATAATAATAAGAATAAAAATATATTATAATAATAACACAAATAAAAGTTCATAGAGACTTACTGTTTTGCGCGTTGGCCAGTTGAAGCAAAGCGAAAACTAAAACTGAAGCAAATAAAGAAAGGAACAGCTGTTAAACATAATCTTTTGACGCTACTTGATTTGTTGTTTACCAGTCTTTGCCACAACCCTCTATAACTTGCAAATCGTATCAATCCAAATAATTAATTTTAATGTTCATGCCGTATTTGTATCTGAATAACACGGCTCAAAAAAACAGTATTTTTGAATAAAGGTTGAATAAAGAGAGTAGAGGTTGAAGATTTCAGGCCAGAAGGTTTTATTTTGACGTTCTGTTGTCACCAGCAGTAGATAAAGTTTCGAGTCGATCAATAGTTATTGATTAAAGGGGTAGTTTATAAAGAAAACTAAATTGCGGTGTAATAAAAAGAAGTAACTTGAATATGGTTTGAGGAATAAAGTTAATCGAATTGGCACTGATCCTTTACATGATAGAGATAGTCAATATCTATAAAAATCATAGTTAAGAAACTTTACAAATGTAAGTGTAAGCGAGCTCTTAGCTCAAGGGCCATATGTCTAAGAAGGCCTTGGAGACAAAAAAGGAGACCCTTGAAATGCATTTATAATCATACGGAGTGCGTCAAACCTGAGAATTCAGCACTTTTTCAAGATGCAACTTAAGTTGCGGAAGTTTAACTAGCCATCCGTAAGATTTTTGTCTACCCAGGAGCCTATTTTAATAATTGTGTTAGATTTTAATCTACCACAATTCACATATTTGCACGCAAACGTTATTGTAGCTTCGAACACAGCAAAAATTTATATGCTTGCCTTTGTTTTGGGGATAGTTATAGCAGATGGGTCCTTGCAAGTCAGCAAGTCAGTGAGAAGGACTCTTAAACGCTGACTAACGTCAACAAATAGCGAAAATTATCATTTCTATATGCTTGCTTTGCTCGAAATCGCGCGCATTTACAAGGCCCTAAAGCTTTTTGCTGACTTGCAAGGACCCATCTGTAAAACTATCTCCAAAATAAAGGGATAAGTCTCGTAGTTTATTAGATATAATCGTGTAAAGTTTACTTATCATTTTCGCATAAATTATGACCTAAAATTGGAAACCGCTGAATTTCTCGAATTGGGTCTTTGCGATTTTGGTGAAACTCTGTTCAGCGCAAGGCACTAATGCGCACTATGTGTAGCCGAGAGATTTTCACGAAAAAATGCCGGCAACAGCAGATTTTCGACTCAGACCTCAAAGGGGCGTGGCATTATAATCACGTGACATTTACTCCGATCGCCAAAAATTTTATGTTACAATGTAGATTGATCTATATGTTATCCATTCTATGTGCTAGACTCACGATAAAAGTAAAGGTGGGGATACCAGAGAGCTTCAAAGTAGGATGTTACCCCCCCAAAAAACTGGGTCGAGTCACCTTAAATAATCTCCATTCTAAAACCTAGTGAGCGGAACGTCTATTTAAAAAAGTAGGAATAAGAGGTGCGATCGCCCAGCAACACATGTATTGTTATTTAGCGCTAAAAATCGGATATATAAACAAAACACACACACATATACACAAAATGGAGCTGAAAACTCTATTTCAATTTTGACTCACTATTACAAAAGTGTTTTCTCCGTTCTATCTCGAGGAAACGACTAACTATTGAAGTCTCAGCGCTTGATGAGCTTATGGTCTTGTCAATAGAGAGGAGAAGTCGTTACGTCACGTTGCCACGGTGGCAAAATGTTTGGATGACAACAAACAGATAGAGTCACTTCAAAGTCTATTCGCACTATTTCAGACTTCACCGATCTTATTCAATTTCATTTAATTTGGCAAATCTTGGCAAAATTTCCCTTGGGACCGTATCTATGGTTATCTAAGTTTGGAAATGAAAGCGACAATTTTTGTCATAAACCAAGGAAGTTTCGTGTCGTAGTGGTGCAACGATGGCAAAGAACTGTACAAAATAGCTTGATGCACGTGCAAAGTTGTTGTTTCTTAACATAAACATTATTTTTTGCCCATATCCTTGCCGTCACCGTCGTCGTTGGTTTTGTTGTCATCCAGAAATAGTGCTACCATGGTAACGTGAAGTCACAGTTCTCCTTTCCATTCACGATCCGTTAGTCAGTTAATTATGGGGGTTAACAAGCCCACAGTTGCATACAAATTGTTCCACAGTAAAAACCCAAGGGAGAAGCTTGACTTATGATTATAAAACACAAAACAATTAAGAGCGACTGTCTGTAAATATCGACCAAAATCGACTTTTTGTGGCACAAGTTCAAAATTAGAATTTCGCTCATTTTTGGCTCATCGATAACCCTTAATGAGTAATGAAACATGCTGTACTTAGCTTTCCCAAGTAACGTGTTCTTTTGTTAAAATTCGAGAAAACTCATTTTGCCCGTTGGGAGCTCAAATTCCACTTCTGGCAAAGCGAAATTTTGCACAGATTTCATTGACTCGTACGTCAAACCACAACGATCGATTTGGCAGACTTTGAAGAACACGAATAGTTTTTATAACCCTTTCTTTCTTATAAGACGATAAATTTGTGAAAGCTGTAATAATTTTGTGGCCAAAAAGTTACGTTAAAAATAGGCCCTATTGACAATTACTACCGTTCAAAATTGTAGGGATAAAATAATGCAAATTTTTACAATGCGCTATAACTTAGAATTTCGCAAATTGACTTTCTACGGCTTGACTAGACCCCAATCTATCAGAAAATCGAAACAAATCTCTGGCAAAACGATTTTAAGTAGCGCACAAGACTTTGAATTCACCACTTAATTTTCGTCTAGCGTGGAATTAACCCGAGATTATGTAAACCAATTCCTCCGGCTTTTGACCGGAATCGCAAAGCGGCGTGCTATCGTATGCGAGGCAAAAGTTAGTTTAACATATTTCTTTAGGCCATGCTGAGAAAAACGAAGGTAAATAGGAAAAACACAAATCCCCTAGAATTTTCTACAGCTTCAGGAAGGCTAAACATTTCTGGATGACCGTTCCATGCATGTACAATTTTCAAAGTTTATCTAATAAATTCCCTACGATTTTCTGAAGTTTAATTTTTTCCATTTCACTTCCCAGGATAAGCTATTTTTCGTAGAGAAAATTTTTGGAGCCGAAAATTCGATGGAGAGAGGAATCAGAAAAATTCTCACTTTCGTAAAGCTTTAAATTGCCACTAAAATTTTCGGGTAAATAATGCTGAAGCCCTTGTCGAGAAGACTAAAGTTGCCCTAGGATGCATTTAGGAGGAAATCGTCGTTTGGGTGCTCCTAACGAACGAAGCGCTATCAATGATAATTTACGTGAATATATCTCGTTCTTTTAAGCTATGCTAAGACGAATCAAGTGCTGTGAACGTGTACGATATGTCTTTCTTCACAGAACGAAAAAACAAGAATCCGTAAACTAAAAACACCGTAGAAGACTAGACTCCGTTGCGAGAAACACAGCGGCAAACGTCTTTCCGTTAGCGATCGATACACCACGGTAAGTCCGTTTTTTCATGTTTAAGTCACTGCGTTTATAATAGACGAATTCAATAACGATACTTAAGTAGTACAATTTTTTTTTTCAAACAAGCGCGCTAAGTTGTAGGTAATACTATGCTAGCCCATGTTGGATGTTGAGCACGGTGAAATTTCAGGCCTCATGAGTGAAGATTGCGGGCGACTCTTTTTTTCTGTGAATTTTGGGCGACAAAACTCATATCAGGTTTTGGACGACATACCGGTAACTTCAAACGACATCACTTTCGAGCAGCTTGACCGTCACCCCTTTAGATCGAGCTCGATGACTTAATTCAATGACGAAACTTTATCGCAGAAAAGAATGACTAAGAATTTTGCTCAGACTACTTTTAATTTTTTTTTTCTCTTTTCTCAGTGTGTGACTGACAGAGATATCTCGGATCGAGCTTTAGTACTCTAAACACGCCGTATTATTGTGGCAGATACAAAGAACCAAACAAACAAAAAACACCATACAATTTCGGAGTTCTGTTAAGAAAGGCATTTGTTTTTTACTATTCAAAAAGCCCTAAAATAGTCATTTAATTAACTGATATTTGCTTCCTTTGCACGCATCACTGACGCACGAATGTGTTATCAATCGTTTCTTGAGTACAGAAAGAGTTCATCAGATACGATGGAAGAAGATGCAATGAAGTACTGGAACTCTGAAGAAATAGCAATAAACATTTTAAGAAACGATGCAAGATTCCCTGGAGGTGGACAGGTTCCACCCCGCATAATCACCCCAAGCTGGATCAGCCGAGAACGTGCTCAGTGGAGTGAACGCCAAAGAGATATATAAAAAGAGTGAGCTAGGGTTTACGGTTAGAACAAATAATATCAATCAATAAATCAATAAGCCTTACCTTTCATGTAACATAACAACACATCATTGATGATGAAACGTTCCATTATCAATATAGAATGTTCTTCGTGTCCATTAACCGCGTAACTGGGATGAAAAGTTAAATGCGCTGAAATTATTCCCATTGGTCAATTTGCATTTGCTACTAATCCGATAAGATTTGTTGACTATTACAGTGAACCATAGTTAATTGAGTGGAATGGTTTTGAAACCCGTCAGACTCCTTTGTTATATGTTTTTGTGGACCTGAAAGTGCACAACGTTCAAAAGAATTCCTATCATTTTGATTGTATTGACCAATAAATTAAAAACGTTGCATTAATTTATTCCGTAACAATTTGCCAACCAAAAACAAAGGATTGTGCACTTTCAGGGTGCTTCCAACATAAACTGCAGCACTGTTGTTTTTATCATTGATGTTTGCCGCTTTTCATAACCAGTCTCTTCTAATAACTAAGAGTGAACTAAATATATCCGTTGTGGTTAATTGTAATGGTGGATCCCGGGAATGAGCGACAAAGAGAAATTTAATAGACAGGAAACTATAACAGGGGCTCCCAACGACCTTTTCTGTAAAATATCTGTTCGGAGAAGCAAATACTACCTAGAAATTCTATTACTTTGGGGACGGCTAAAAAAATTAAGATGATCAACCATTCATGTACAATTTTGGAGGCTTATCTGATAAATGCCCTATGATTTTCTAAGGTTAAAATTTGCACATTTCACTTCCAAATTTAGGCTACTTTTCGTAGAAAAAAGGGAACCTATAATTTTCGGATTCAAAAATGGAATACAAAGAGGAAAGAATGCCAGAGCTGTAAAAGTATTCTGGTAGCCTAAAAAGGGTTTTCAATGTATTTAGAAGAAACCCGTGGTTGAGTACCGCTGTTATAAGCCCTGACTGGCCTGAAACGTGTTGGGACCTCATATTATATCATATTAGTGCCGTATAGACATGTTGTACACACTTGCCACTTGTTTTTTGGCCAAAAGGCAAATTTTCGCATTTCGTTCAGCCAAAAACAATAAACGGGCCATTTCCTAGTTCCAAAAACCTCACTTTCAATTAAAACGAAGGTAAGGAAGATTGCGGATTCGTATGCTGGACTAACCGGATACGTGTTGACGGAAGCCGAATCGTCAACGGAAAAAGTTGTGGATTCAAAAATATGCGGATACTTGCGGACGGAGACTAAGAGTTATTTTTCCACTTATGAAGCTGTTTCAAACGAGCTTCATGCAGATTTTCTAGGGAAAAAAATACATTAATTCAAGCTTGCAACCAAAATAAATGATTCAAATTTATCATGCATAGAACACTGAAACACACAGTACATGAAATAATAATAACTGTAAAAAGCACTATGAGAACTCACGAACACAAGTCTCTGTAAACCTTTTTTCAGTCGTAAACCTCTGTCCGAAACATTGCTGTACTTAAGGTGGAAAAGAAAACAGAGGTCGTTACAAAACGGCTAGTCCGGCACAAACATCATTTATTTATTAACGTTTTTAATTAATAATAATATAATGATAATAATAATAATAATAATAATAATAATAATAATAATAATAGTACCACCGGAGGGTCCGCTTCACCTGGAAGATGCTCTTCAGTGGGACCCTCCGTATACTTAGAATGATAAGAACACTTGATACTCAATTAACACTACACATGACAAAAATAAATTAATGGTAAACAAAAGATTGTATTGTATTGTATCTATTTTCTTCATTCATTGGAGATCGCAAGACTTATTTTTTAATGCTTTTTTTGCTAGGATACCTGTGCACTACAAGCAAACCGCCGCCTGGTTGGCTCAGTTGGGAGAGTGCCGGTCTGCTGAGGGGGAGGTCACGGGTTCGAACGCCGGCTGGACCAACACTCAGGGTCTTTGACATAAGTGGGAGGAAAGTGCTGCCTTTGTAATGACATCTGCAAACGGTTAGACTTTCTAGTCTTCTCGGATTAGGACGAAAAACCGTCTCACAGCACTTACACTTATCTGGTTCTCGTGGGGCGTAAAAGAACCAACACCACTGTAAGAAAAGAGTGGAGGACGTAGACCCCGGTGTTGTGGTAAACCTTCACACAATACATCATTCAAATCGGGCTGAGTGGGTACAGTAAGCTCATAAAATAATGGACTGAGAGCGGCTGCCAGTAGTGCCTTTGTGTGCTGACGTCCGAGCTTACTGTTCACATGTTTAAAAATATTGTAAGAGGGCACGTCTGATGTCCTCTCATCTACGACTCTTCATTCATTCTCTTCAAAAGAGAAGACCGGTCATTTTCTGTCACTCATCTGTACTTTGTTTTCATGCAAGAGCCTTGCCTCATTTTCAAGTTAAATTCCGCGCGGTCTCGTCTACAGCTGTGATACTATTTCCTTGACGCTAACGACTGGTAAATTGAATTCACCTTTTGATTTATGAATGCTGCTGAATGATTGCACATGGACGCTAATAAGAATTGTATTCATCGGTCATTGAGACCACATGACCACTACCCGAGGTCAGAAAAATTATAACCAACCAAGCTTTTCGCTTGGCGATGGAAAATGACCTTGATTAATTTGAAATTAATAATGTGCCAAACTGTTATATCACAAAGACTATGTTGTGTTACAAATATTGTAGTTTCACTAGTACTGTAGTTTAACTGTTAATAACATCAATGTTTGAAAACATCCGATTCAGTAATTCATTTGTTTGTTCAAGGTTCCGTATGAACAGTTCATTCTACCGGTCATTTTAATAAGTTCCAACGTCTGAGTAGTAAAAGTTTCAGCACTCATGCATTATTTCCTTTGTGAAAATCATATGTCTTAAAGTTACATTAATCTACATGAACCCTTATCCTTAAGAGTGAAGAACATTTGAATTCCTCTTAACAGCAACAGTCTGCTCCATAAATCGTAAAAGACCGAGAAAATGAATAAACAATCAACAAGTAAAAACTGCCTGATCATTAAACAAATCCCTGTCATAATGATCATTACCAAAATAAAAGTATAGTATAGAGCTAAGAACAGTGAGGAGAAGACCTATGCTGATTTGAAAATTAACGGTAGTCTCGGATACGCCATGTTATTCTGTGTAATGTTACAAATACTATATTGTTGTGTTGAAAATTGCATTGATGATTGAACGTATATTCATTAGTCGCCATTCCAATTACTTTTACGTGGACATTTTCGATAGCTGTTTCAAACCAAAACAGTTACTCTTCGAAAGCATACATCAGCCGAGCTTTGAAATAACAAACACGCCCCGGACGCATGTATCAGTCAAAATAATATTGGCAACTATGTTCTTAATATCAACGTTTACTTATTATTTAAGCTATTTAAAGAAAGCGATGTCAAAAGAAAAAGGAAACAAAATAAGATGGAAAAAGGAAACAAAATAAGTTCTTGAATCGCATCGAGATAGACATTAATTCAACCTGTACAAATAACAGGCAAGTACCCATCCCTCAAGCCAACAATT
>NC_133207.1:8481799-8489299 GCF_958299795.1 Porites lutea | reverse complement strand
GGTGAAGTCAAAGCTGTATCAGCCATGTAGAAGTGCATCTGCGATTTGCAAGCATGGATGAGGGAGGATCAGCTGATGCTCACTGATGACAAGACTGAGTTTCTGATTATAGGTACTCGTCAGCAGCTCTCAAAAGTTTCTATCCAAAGCATCAAAATTGGGCAGACTGAAGTCTCAGCTCCTGTAGCCTCTGTGCGCAATTTGGGCACGTGGTTCGATACGCATCTAGATATGGGAACTCACTTTACAAAGACTTGTAGCAGCGCTTTCTATATACGTCATATTAGGAAATATTTATCCAGAGAATCAACTGATAAATTAGTTCATGCTTTTATCAGTAGTAGATTGGATTATTGTAACAGCCTTCTATACGGGATCCCGGAATATTAGACAATGAAATGCAACGTGTTATGAATGCGAGTGCAAGACTTATATATCGTGCGCACAAGTTCTGTCATATGACACCTCTACTCGCAGAATTACGTTGGTAACCAGTGCGCTCCAGGATACATTATAAGATACTCTTGATAACTTTTAAAATTTTTCATGGCCTATCATCTAAGTACCTTTCAGATTTAATTAGTATTCAACAGCCTTCGTCATACCATTTTAGGCGCAACGACAATAGTCGTTTGTTGGAACGAAAGACCAAGTGCGATAACCAGGAAAACATTGGGAGACAGAGCTTTCAAGGTAGCTGTTCCTTTCCTATGGAATAAGCTGCCAAGGTCCGCGCGCGAAGCAACGAACTTAGAATCTTTTAAAATTTTAATTAAGACATTTTTATTTAAGGAATCATTTCGGTTATCTTAGTATATCTATATCTTTATTTGTAATTATCTTAGTTACTTTGTAGTTATCTTAATTACCCATTTAATGTAAATATATTTTTTTATGACTTTGATAGAAAGATTTTTAAAATTTAGTTATTAATTACTATTGTGATGCGCTTTTGAATATTTTATAGAAAAGGCGCCATACAAATAAGAAATGTTATTGTTATTGTTAAAGAACTTGACTGGAAAGCGACATTGGCAATGCCTTCCATAAGGCCTCACGGCATCCCGAGATGTTTATTAAAGGAGAACGTAGACCTTTTGGCTGCGCCCATCATGAGACTAGGAAAAAAATTAATACAGTCAAACCCCCTTAATACGGAAACTGAGGGGGAAGGAAAGTGGGGACATTGGAATTGTCCGCATTAACATGGTTGGGTTCATAGAAAATGTAGGGGCTTTCTTTACCGAGGGGCAAAGCAAACTACCTGTAATAATGAGGTATCCATATTAAGACCTGGATGGGTGGGCCTCTCGCTATAAACTGGAATAACTTCAAAACCGTTTAAGTTATGACCACTAAGCTTAGCGAATTTTCCTAAAAATTATCCAGGAACATTCTTAAGTCGTCGTGACGTGTATGTCAACATTGACGTTACCATGCCAACCAAGTTTTGGCATCCATGTTTTTCAATATTTGACTTATTAAAAAAAATAGGTTTTATTTCTCTTTTACTGATTGAATTATTATATTATACTTAATTTAGAATTATTTTATCAAAGTTATTGTAACGGTTAATGAAATCAATAGCTTTTAAGTGACTACTCTGGGAAAAAAAAACATGATTTTAATATAACCAAATGTCGCATGCTGAGTTGAATTTTCAACAGTCTTCATTTCACTCGGAATTTCATATTTTGCTGAGTTTTTGCTCCTAAGCATCCTTTCATACTCAGATTAAGTTTTCTATTAAAATACCTCTATTTATACGAGTTTTCAGTAAAATGGAATACATTTTAATAATTCAAGATGCCGGATCCAAGATGGCGGCTTCTTCCAGTTCCCTTTTTAGAAATAAATGACGTCATCATGACATCCTTCTATTGTTCAGGGTCATTTATATGTTAACCAACTTCCTTTATTATTATTCCTTTTATCAGAGACCTTACCTCATGTATTTTTCAGTCTACTTTAATTTGAGGGGAATTAGGATTCTATATACCAATAGATTCAACAATATGACGTCATAATGACGTCAGATTACGCCACTTTGTCAATCCAATTTCGCCCCAAATGTGAAAATGATGAGTACGTGGTTGTGTGTAGTAGTTTTGATCCAGGAATGAGTGGTTTTCAGGTTATAAACCGGCGGGGGGGGGGGGGGGGGGGGGGAGGGCTCCAAGGCTTCTCCCCGGTCAAAGGAAGATAAAAAAAAAAAAACGCGGTCCGAATAGTGTTAAGCGGGTGTCCTTTAAATGGGGTTTGATTTTACCTATAGCACAACAGTAAGAATTGATAATTTTTCAAAACGAAAAGAAAATAAATGATAAGTATCTGAGAATGGATACTCGACACCGTACTTCTACCTGAACGTACACGTAAAAATAGCTGCGCAGCACATTCTTGCACCTAGAAGGCTCTTAACGAGACAGGTTAATCAAACTTAACACTTGGATTTCTCCCCTCTTGTTGTTTGTTTGTTTGTTTTCAATATTCGATCTTGCTACGCAAGATTTTCCAAGTAGTCAGAATTTAAGATAAAATTAAATATATACTTTTAACAAAAAAATGTTAAAACAAATAAATTTCCTGAGTCATAGCGCCTTCTTTGAGTAATATACATTTATCAAAAACGAGTGCGAGGGTTTCATCAGGGGTTCCAAACACCTAGAAACAGATGAAAGCACGAGGCCGTACGCCGAGTGTTTTTATTGTTTCCAGGTGTTTTTGGGATGACTTTTCAAACGAAACAATAAAAAATATGCAGTGATACATTTTTTGCTATTGTGCTCCCCAAATGAAAGAACAATAATTTATGCAGCGACGCAATCTTGCCATATTACGTAACAATTCTTCAACATGCATGATTAACTGTTTTGGTGTACTAGTTGGTGACTGACCATGAGTGAAGATGGAGAGGCAAGATTTAGGGAGTTTTTCCCTCGTCAACCAAATATAAGAAGAAATGGGCGGTAGCTGTTTTTGGCGAATAATGGCAATTTTTTCGGTCGGTTATAGCTCCCGTTTTAGATGCAGGCTATGATTTACACAAGGTCACACAGGTTTTGACCAGCATTGAAGAAATTGATGCGGTGACCTTGAGTTAATGGCTTAGCAAGTTTGTGATTGAGGTGGCCAAGAAGTCGGGGGAGAGAGATATCTACCGAAGACCATTTATGGAATAGTTTGTGGTATCCGACGCTATCAAGGTTAGTTATATCAAATTGTCGTTAACGATGTATTTATTATTGAAAAATGCTCATTAAAATTTAAGTGTTTGATCTGAGATCAAAACCATGTTTGATCTCAGATCAAAACCCATAAGATTTTCATCTGAGCGTTCATTGGGTATCAAGGTTCATGCATGTGACCCAAATATGCCTCATTTATTGGCTGTTACCCTCATGAATGATTAATGAGTTTGAAAACAACATTTGAAAATGAAGTAATTTATTACCAACAAATAACGTCAAATGCATGCCAACAGTCTGGGCGCAGATTAAAAAAGAAAAAGGCCCACAAAAAGGGCTTCTTACACTACAATACAAAAATTATTATTACAGGATCTAATAGCCAGATCTACGTGAATTACTTTTGCTGAAGACTGAGAGGAATTAAAGCTTTGATATCCTTTTTCAAGGTGCCACGACTGTACTTGAACTAGAAAAGACACCAACTTGTTGTACGGAAACAAATTTTGGATGGTTTTGCTATAAGCTTTTAAAAAAAACTATGCTGGGAAAAAAAGCCAGGTACTTTTTTTGTTATTTATTATTATTTTTTTAGTTATTTATTTATTTTTTAGCTAAACAAACTGTACTGCAAAAGTTGAACAAGATGTATTCTCCTTTGGGTTCGGTACCTCGGGCAAGTAGTCGTTGGTTGGGCCTCCTGTTCCTCATTACTAGTGTCGGCTGATGAGTTGGCAGCAGCATTTTGTTTCTCGTCCTCTGGTTGTACTTTCAAGTTGCTTACCGTTAAATTAGTCCTGATTTACTTGGGTTCATCTCACTTCCGGTCTTTTTCGCTAGCGCTACGCCAGACGGTTTCCCAGGCAATGAATGATAAAGACGGGATGCCGGTTTATCATGGATCCGGTTAACAGCTCTATTTGTCTCATGCTGAATCTTAGCTGGCGACGAACTGACATCCTCACTTATATCCTCCATTTCCAGCATTAATGTGAGCGGCGTTTCCTCTAAGCCTTCTCGATTGGCCACACACTTACTAAAGCTGGGAGAATTGTAATGTAATAAACAATGCATAATTAACAATTATTCCTCGAGCCCGAATTGGCTCTGAGTCAATAGCCCCTGAGGCCCGAAGGCCGAATGGGCTATTGACTCAGAGGCCATGAGGGCGAGAGGAATAATTGTTTTCTTAAAATCCAACTGGTTGTTCTCAAAAATATCGAGAATAAATAATAAAAAAAAGACTCAGCTACTTAAAGCTAGACTTTAATCATTTTTCGCCGCCAAAAAGCCGGCACTTTTCGCTACTAGTGGGCTATAACATATAGCCTATAGTAGTAGCTTAACCAATCAGAACGCAGCATTGATAATAGACCACTAGTTGGATTGTTCTAATTAAAAATATTATTTCAAGACCACCTAATTCCCTAAAAGAAGACGAGAAACATATATAATCAGCCTTGGTGCGTGTTAGTAGAAACACGAAGAACACGCACAAAAGCTATTATTTCCTCTAATTACCTGTCACTCTTTTTGCATCCGATCAGAACGGCAGCAATAATGATTAACACCAATCCACCGCCCACCGAAGCGCCGATAATAACGTTGGTTGGTTTTGACTTTCCGCCGTTTCCCTCGTCGCTTTCCTCGTTTTTCAGTACCTCTGTGGCAGATGGAAAAGGATCGACACTTGAGATTTCACCTCCAAAAGATGTTTGAATGTTCTCTTTATGGCCCATCACGATATCATGTAATATACTCTCAGAGACGACACTGCTTTCCGAAGTTCCTTGTGGAATTCTCAGGTAGAAAGCCAGTAGGACTACACCGGGGGAATCGTGTGACTGTTTGGGATAACCAGGAAGAATGTGAACCATGTCAGCCGTAAATGTCACGTTTTTAGACGAACGCTTTTGTCTAAAAAAATAAAGAAATAATAGATGTAACTAATAAAAAAATAAAAACAAAACAATATAAAGGTAAGTTCATTGAAAAATAAAAATTAAAAAAATGGGCAAAAATAATGATGATGATGATGATGATGATGATGATGATAATGAAGTTCCAAAACGACTTTTTAAAATTGATCAGCCCTGTACGTTTTAGGTTTGAGAAAAAAAAAACACAAAACAAAACAAAACAAAACAAAACAAAACAAAAAAACAAAAAAACAAAACAAAATAAATAAAAAAACTGATACTCAAGCGTCAGAAAATAAAACAGCCAAACTGCAACAACGTCGATCGAGGGGAAAGTAGTCGATGGAGATGGAAGTATGGACGTGTTTTTCTCCATCATAACTAAGACCCTACTTTGGTAATTTAATCGTTACAAATTTATTGTATTAGTAGTATTAAAGGATAGCGACTTTTCAAATTTTTCCCAGGCGATTGAAACCGTGGTTAAATCAAAATAAAAAATAAATAAATAAATAAAAAAAGAGGAGAGAGGGCCACATCATACACTCGAGCTCTAAGGCCCGCCACAAGGGATTTCAAGAGGTGAACTCTTGCCCACCTAACAAGCTAAATGTGTGCATGTACAGTATATAGCATGCAGTAAGAATAACGATCCCTTCACTCCCGAAGCGTTGTGTGGGTGCCTTAAATTAAATCTGTTACACATCGAATTATTCAAAATGCGATTGTTTTCTAGTAATTTTTTCACCTTGACTGGTTCGGGTAACACTGGACTTGAGCACGTGCACAATATTCCGTCGCTGCTGCTGCAACTTTTTTTTTGAAAGAGTATTCCATGTTTTGGCCCCACTGATAAATCATAAAAAAGGAAAAGAAAACCAAACAAGTAAACAACCAAATGAAAAACACTTGAGCATCAGCAAAAAGCCAAACAACGGCAAATGAATAAAAACACAGCTAAATAATAATAATAATAATAATAATAATAATAATAATAGTGGTTGTTGGTGCGCTTGGTACAGTGAAGAAGGGTATGGTAGAAAACATGAAGAAAGTATCAGAGAGAGCTAGTATGACAGAGATTCAAAAGATCTGCATGCTGGGATCTGCACGAATCCTTAGAAAGGTGCTCAGTGTATGAACAGAATGATTGACTTGAGTGACTGACGCTCTAGGTGCATGGTTTGCGCCCGGCTGATGCGCAAAAAGAACACCAGCAAAGACTGTGATAATAGAGATAATAATAATAATAATAATAATAATAATAATATTTTTTTAAAAATGAAAAAAATTTATTGACAACAATGCAAACTATTAAAATCCTATTTACAATTAATTCGCTTGAAAAAACGAAAAAACTATTCATTCAAAACACTATTTACAATTCCTGTCGACTTAAAAAGCACTTAATTTAGCTTAGAAAGAGTTAATTTAACTAAGAAAAATTTATTCGAATTAAAAACATTTCATTTCAATAAAAAAAAAAACTGTCAGCCTCTAAAATTCAAAAGTTTCTTTCAACTGTTCAAAAAAAGCCAAATTAATAATAATAGTAATAATAATAATAATAATAGTAATAATAATAATGATAATAATAATACTAATACTAATAGTAAAACTACCTGTTAAAACCTACATTAATTTCGCTAAAGAAGAAAAAATGTATATACATATATTCAGTCAAAGCACTATTTACAAGTCATTTCATTTCATAGGTTCCTGATCATTCGATTAAAAAAAAAAAAAAAAAATTCATTTCAATAAAAAGCATGCAGTTCACACTAATTCCTACCGTGGATTAAAATCTAAATAATAATAATAGTAATAATAATAATAATCATATGGCGAACCGATATCCTGAGTACAAGGTCAATAAGTATAACATCATCATGGAAGTCCTTGGGGGCTGTTCGAAAGAGGTTGAGCAAAATATAAAAGAGCTTGTAGGAGACAAGAGTAAATGAATTATGCGCCAAATGCAAAAGGCAATCCTGTCTAGTTCATTACACATTGCTAGAATGCTCGAGCTGAGCGCTTAGATATCTATAGGAATTTTGGACACCTAGTTTAACAGATACTTAATCTTGTACATTATCGAAATTTTATTTACATATACCTTAGACGTTCCCATAATTATATGAACGATGTTTTTTAAGTTATGAACATTTTTATTTTGTAATGAAGACGTCCATAAAGCTTGTAGGATTTATTTCTTTATTTATTTTATATGACACTTTTATCAAATCATTTTTACCCATTTTTTTTTTGCAAATTATCGTGTAATTGTTACCACAAATTTTAGTCGATGCTGCGGCTGGTTACGGTTTGCCGCCCAGCCAAATGATGATAATAATAATAATAATAATAATAATAATAATAATAATAATAATAAT
>NC_133207.1:8471799-8476799 GCF_958299795.1 Porites lutea | reverse complement strand
TACAAAAGTCTCAAGAGTAGGTCTCCTTTTGGATTATAACTTGCATTATCGGTCAATTTACGCAACTTTAAACTTCTGGCTCAGTTTTCGTTTGCTTCTGCTTTGAAAATGAAATAAAGTCTTCCGACTTTTTCGCTCATGTTCATTTGCCCCCTTAAATTTTAAATGCCGGACGTCAACTGGTTATTTTTAAATGCTCCACACAACCAAAACCTCAAATATGCTATTTTATTTTAACCCAATGATGAAATCTTGTCACAGCAACAAAAACCCATAAGTCAGCAATGGTCACGTGACTGATGGCATCAACACCCTAGATGTGACATGAGAAGATATTTTATGGCAAATGTTATCTGGTCTGACATTCTTCGACGTATAAAATTGTTAAAGTTATAGAGGATGCTGGGATAATTTTTATGATCATTATAACTTACTTTTATACTTATCATTATCAATAGTTTTTTACGACCACAGGTGGAATAGCGGATAAGTGTGTTAAGTACCACAGCAGACTTGAGGAGCTGATCGCAAATAAAAAGGGAGAAAGTAACTCAAGTCTGAATTTCCTGGATAAGAGCTGAAGTGTCTTTCGCCATCGTACGCTCTGCGATACTATGCTTGAGAGGATCAAGATCCAGAAGACGACAGCTAGACTTTGTTGACTCAGATTTGCAGATCGAAAATATTAGAGCCTGCCCGAGTTTTTAATATCTGAGATAGATAATTTTCTTTTGTCATGACTTATCTATAATATATATATTTAGCCATGGCTAAAAGCGAAGCTCCGGTTAATAAATTCATAATTTAAATCAAACAATAAACTTGTAATCCACAGATCAGGGCACATTCATTTGACTTTTGAGGCAAAGGCTACGTGATTTTAGAGAAAAATAATTTGACAGTCCAATAGTGAAACAAATTTTACATCGAGTTATTAAATAGTCTTATTTGTACACCCAAAAATAGTAATCATGTTCGATCACAGTAGATTAGGCCTGGAAAACAAATAGACCTATTCGTGTATTGTATTTGCATTAGCTGTTGCATCATAATGTGGCATTCACCAGTCTCTCCTACATTGCTCCGTTAGAGAGACCATGGATAATTGGACAAGTTCGACAAGTTTAGTTTACTAATAAATCTTGGCGACGAATCTGGCGGCGTGTAAACCAGCTTTTTAAACATACTTTTTCTCATCACGTCTCAGGTAAAAAGTACTCTGAGGCCCTTTTTTTATCATACAGACCTCGGACGAGACAGAATATAATTCTGCAGTTTTTCACAATTTTGCAAGAGAATTTGCACTCGTTCAATATCCACGACGATCAAAGCACGCTCTACCCTGGTCCCAGAGGTTGTTCTTGATTTTTCTTCGCGAAAGAGATCAAGAGGAAGCCGCGAAAGCGACGAGGAGAGAGAGAAAAACCTCTGGTTACCTTGTCCTCAAATCTCACTTTCATGCGGACAACAGGGTCAGGATCTGACCCTCGGGCGTTGCGGATTGGTTGATAGTTTTTCAAACACGCAAACCAATTGGATTGGCTCGTTTAATTGTAACTACCGAGGGGACGCTGAGGATTTTCACACCTCATTTTGCCTCTCTCTACTAGGGAAGAAAATTGTTTGTATACTGCACTCGCAATAACATTTGCACGGGACCAAGGCACGTAAAGGCACGCCATATTTCGAGATTTTGACATGGATGTTGTTCCTGAAAGAATATTCGAAGAAATTTTGACCTCGGTACTTAATGAGCGCTTTCCTGAGTCTCACTGAGCAACAAAAGAAAGCTTTGTTCGCTGCGTTGAGTCCAAAGGACTCACCATTTTATCAACCGGACATGGAAAGTCTATTTTATGTTACAATACTGTCATTCCATTAAATAAACTAACTTGTTTAGGGCAGAAAAATAAAAAATCTCCGAATACGGAATGAAAGTTTCCTTGTAGGAAAAAAAAACATACAACTTTGTACGAGTACGTAATCATTTTCGGTGCAGCTTGATTTTCCTGCGACGCCCAAAAAAAGATCTAACCAACGTTATTTTTGGCATAGACCTATTCGGGTAACTCAATGTCATACCCAATTCAAATCTCCTGGGGATAAGATTCTTTGTGAATTGCATTTGCATTATAATGTGGCATTCACATTTAAATGATATGGAAATTCCTGAAACAAAACGTTTTATTCCCAAAGGGTTTGAATTGGGTACAACATTGAGTTAGCCGAATAGGTCTATTGGGTCAACAAAAACCTCTGAAAGTACATTCCGAACATTAAGGGTTTGTTGTGCTGCATGACTCTTCCTAGCGTCGTTGTTCCACAAAAAAAGGAAATGGAGCCGCTAAACCAAAATGCGAGCCAGATTGCCAGAATACATATTAATATTACTATTTTGAAGGGAATGCCTGCGAATCGACGCGAACGGCGCGCCCCGCAGAAGCAAATAATGCAATAAGCGCGATTGATAGACTCTTGCAAACTTCACAACTTCCCGCTAGCACACTGCCGACAGAACAGATGACAATGTTTGTGAAAAATCCTTGTTATTATACCCAAAAAAGTTCATTTTAGATCGGCCACTTACTTTTACATAAATTCTGCAAATCCTGCAGCAGTCGTTTGGAACAATGTCGGTTTCTTTATAAAGTGGTCTTCTTATTCCTGGACTCTTGTCGCCCATCGTTAACACATGCTTTAGCTTGACCCCGATTAACAAATCACTCTTTACCACCCAAGTGGAGATGGTTTGTTCATAACATAATTTCCCCAGGTCTACCCCCACTCACAAAAATAGCGGCTGACAAGCACGTGTTTGCTAAGTTGCCATTGGTCACTCCTTTTATAAGCAATTTGACGCGTTTGACAGCTGTCGTCTGCATGAAAGTGATATTCGAGGCCAAGGTAACCAGAGGTTTTTCTCTCTCTCCTCGTCGCTTTTACGACTCGTTGTCGCCGCTTCGCGTCTTCCTCTTGATCTCTTTCGCGAAGAAAAATCAAGAAAAACCTCTGGGACCAGGGTAAGCACGCGCTTCCTTTGCACAACAAATTATAGCATTGAATTGTAACTTTATTCGATTTACCACAAAATACAAATAACGATAAAACAAGACAGTTACACAAAAGCAAATGAAAGTGGCGAGGAAGCCCAAAAAGAAACCATGTGGCTTATAGACATTGGGCTCCCTCAGAGTAAAAATAAAGTTAACAGTAACGGCAAGGCCTGGATCGAAAGCAAAATACAATGAAGGTAAGTATAAATTAACTAATTACATAGACTGAGTTGACAAAATATTAGGTATGGTACAAGTAACAATAAGTATAAAAATAATATCAGACATGGAAGAAATATAACTATTTACTACAAGATTTATAACTAATAATTCATATATAATTTTTTTTTTTTCAATTTCGTTTTGAATAAGTGGAGAGAATTAGATTCTTTAATATCATTTTCTATAGTGTTATAATAAGTAGGTCCTTGGAAACTGACAGAAAATTTACGAAAGTTTGTTCTACAAGAAGGAAGGTGAAAATCGTTCGCGTGTCTAGTGGCATAGCTATGGACTTGTTTGTTTAAAGAAAAATAATTGTTGAACTTTGAAGGCAAAAGAGAATGGTTAAGAGAAAACATAAGTTTACCTAATTCTAGCTGTCTAATATCGGGAAGTTTTAGTAGCTCTAATTCTTTGAAAATAGGGTCTGAATGAGAATCGAAAGTTGATTTAGAAATAAATCTGATAACTCGCTTTTGCAAAGAGACAAGACGGCGAAGATTGGTTTTGTACGTAGATCCCCAGACAATAATACAATAATGAAGATAAGGATAAACTAAACAATAATAAAGAGTTTTTAGACACGGTTTAGGTAGAAAAAATCTTGCTCTATTAATGACACCTATTGATTTCGAGATTTTACGAGCTACTTGAGAAATGTGCGGTTTCCAAGACAGATGTTCATCAAGGACTACACCGAGGAGGACCGTTTCCTTAACGGATTATAAAACGTTTTCATGAAGAGAGTTCTCAAATAATGCCGGGACTTTTCAGTTAGAAAAATCTGGTCCTATGTGATATGCAGGGTAATAATTACGGGCTTTTAATGAAAATCACTTTTCGGCCAGCTGGACGGGTTCTCACTTTCGACAGGCACCTAATTTGCAGTGCGACTAATAGAGTTACCATTTACGCTTCAACATGGTAGGGAAATTGTTATGTTTAAGTTTTATTTCCCTTTATTTATTAAACTATGTATGGAATTGTTATGTGTAATCTTTAAAAGCTAGTGATATTTACGCGCGGAATTTACGCGCGTCGTTTTGAGTATTCCTGCATGCGATGTTTATGTTCGACTGGAAACAACCGGTGCAGCGATAAAAATTGCGAGAGGGACTACTAACAATCAATAAAATAAATAAAATTCGGTGAAACATGTACGGAGACAATAATTTTCATTCACGAAGAGAAGTACTGAGAGTAAAGTGTCTCTGACAATCATGAGTCAGGTAAGCATAAGCTTATTTATGTTTTAAGCCGGCTCCCGGTGTTTGCTCTTTATCAAGATGAACTCGAGGCAAGAAAATCGCTCAGAGCTTTCTGTTTACAGCCAAAATCATAACTAAATAATCTTCGGAACCTTTTCTTTGAATTTGCGGTGCTTTAGAAGACCACTTTTTAGTGATAAGGATTCCGTGGTTAAATAAAGTTATTACTTACTTACTATTTGGTAATCACGTGACCGTACACCGCCCGCTGCCCGTCCGTCCGCACCACAGGCATACCAATGTTTACTCTCACACTTTCTAGCTACTTTGGGAGCCCAGGAGAGAGCTGATTGCACATCAATGTTGTCATCTATTTACAGCTGTCAAAACAGGGTATCCGCTGGCCATTATCACCTGACCGTATCGCGGGCTCAGATGTCGACCCATTTTTGAAGTTTTCCGCTGATAATTTACTCGTTTTCAAATGATCGCAGCCTCATGTTTACTTTTTTTAAAA
>NC_133207.1:8459299-8466799 GCF_958299795.1 Porites lutea | reverse complement strand
GGAATGGAAGGTGTGTGTGTGTGTGTGTGTGTGTTTTTTTTGGGGGGGGGGTGGGGATGAGTACGGGAGTTGGGAGAGGAGAGAGCGGCAGGAGAAGAGAGAGAAATGGGGGAAATTACGCAACAATGGACAATATTTTGTAATCGAAAAAAAGGGTAAAGGGGGGGAAGTCAAGAAAAGAGGGGGCGGGATTCGAGATTGCAAGGTACGGAGGCGGGAGTTCCCTTCCTCCCCCCCCCCCCCCCCCCCACACCGCTCGCCTTCCCCTTTACTGTAGAATGTTTCTGGCTCTTCAGTATCATAACTAGTTCTCAACTTGATCCGTGTACACATTTACCATATCACTGAGGTATACTGTCAGGATGACTCTTTTCCAGTAGTTCCCCTGATTTCCTGACTTGGTGAAAATTTTATTATTGCCACTGAAAACATTTAGAGTTCCCATTGTTGATCCATACATGTGATAGAAGAATTTTAAGCAACATGACGATTTATTTCTTGGGACCATAAAGGTCAGCTTTGCATTATCACCAGTTGCCTGATTTGAAGCTTCAATATAGAAATATTTTCCTTTAAAGAAAAAAATACATATGATAATTACAATGATAATGTTAATGATAGTATTTATAATAAATGAATAAATAGCACGGTTTCCATCAATTCTATCCGTTGTATACAGCCCGGGCCACAACCAGATCTGGATATCTGATGACGTCACCCACATTTGCGAAATGGCGCCCACGCCGAGAAACACTACGGAAGGTCACTTCCAGGCTCTATTCCAGTGTCTTTTCCTCATACTACTTTCAGAGCTGTAACTTTAGACAGTGAAAAATCAGCGATGTGAAGAAAAAATGCCGTCCGATGAACGTTTGTGCGTTCTTGGGAGGTAAAACGACCGAACACGAGAGTTTTTCAGCTCAAAGAAATGCCGCACAAGGCGCAAAACATCTAAAAAAAAAGAAGGTGAGTTTCAATTTTCTGATCCTTGAGAAAATTTTTTTGTGAAATCGACTTAAAATTTGCTTGTTGATGGTGGTCTTTTGGTGTAGTGCATGGCGAATTCAAATAGTGCTGTGCTTTGGAAGATGCAACAGTCAGTCACGTGCTGTTTTTTTATTTTGTGTTATCAATGCAGTCGGATGGAAAAGCAAAAGTACTTCGTTTTTGTGGCAAAAAGATGCCGCCGGTTTGTTCGCGGAGAACCGTAACCATGGTCTTACCTGATCACGAAGTGGCAATAACAAAACAGTTCAAACACTGTTAAGCTTATTCGAAAGCTATTATCAAGGAAGGAAATACGCGCTCCAGTCAGAAGAATCGCATTTATAGAAAAAACACCAAGCTGGAGTCTACTGAGTCAAAAAGCATTTCTTCATAGTTGATGCAGCTTCAGTTGAAGCTGCACTTAATTCTTATAATTTTGTAACTGTTAATCACTATCCGTGATAATTTAACATCCTGCAAAGAAAACTCATGAGCTGGTCCCAGCGTGATATAGGGCGCGATCCATTCAACCAAAATTCAGACCGGTCCGACCGGGAAAAGAGGACCACCTCATGGCCTCAAAAGGTGGACCAGTTTTTTCGAAACTTTTCCGGTTGGACCGAACCGATCCATTGAGTTTTGGACCGAAATTTCCGGAAATTTTGGTTGAATGGATCGCGCCCATAGTCTGCTACACAGCCGTTTTTAGTGTCGTCACGCAACGCTCCTCCCCACTAACGTGGGGAGGAGCGTTGCGTGACGACACTAAAAACGGCTGTGTAGCAGACTAAGACTACAACAATTAAAAAAAACAACAACAACAACATTTTGATTTACATTCACGAACTAACAAATATCGTTTAGTTATTCAGATCCAGAAGGCACTTTGGAGAGAATTAGAACCCTTATTCAGCCGTAATAAAATGATTTACGCTTCAAAAACTGAGGTCACAGAAAATGCTCTTGCATTAGAGGGAAAATCCTTCAGACCAGATACAAAAACCATAGTAAATCGATATGAGTGCCATGACCTCTCAGTGTAAAACAAGCGGCTAAAATTACAATTGCTCAGTGAAAATGTGCAACCTTCCAGATCATAATCTACCCAGCAGAGGAAAAAAACTTTATTGGAACAAGCAGCATTTTGGCATGAGGTGAACGTCGTGTAGTACCACCCCACTTTATTACTAATAGAACACGATAAAGTCCACCTCTGAACTGGTGAATGGTATTTTAATATTTTCATCCGTAACGGGGTTTCGTAACACGAAAAGACAGACATTGATTAATGACTGTTTACGAACCTTCGTGAGTGCAATTTACAGAAATTATATTTAGTTTTTTACCTTCGCTTATTAATCCAAGATGTTTGACGATTGAAATATTGAAAATTAATATCCAGCACTCGGCCTTCGATCGCAATTAGATTTTAGCGCGTCGTGGTATTGCTCCCGAAGAAGCATAGAACACACTACTCTTGGCCGAAGCGGTGCTCGCAAAAAGTACTCCAAACACGTCTTAATTCTTTATACCTTTCCACTTAAAAATGTATCAGTATTTCAAGAATTCAAATTCCCTACTCTTCCCTTTCGGTCGGTGTCGTCGAGTTGCTTCGGGTCTCTTGATATCAGAAGTCCAGGCGTTTTACAGAAACCTTCCTCGATCATTATCATCTTGATATTTGTAAATCGAACGCTAAGACGCATAAAATCATCTTGATTAATTGGTTGGTATTACATGCTGTTACTTTTCTTCAAGGAACATCCCAGCCATAGCGCTCTTTGCTGCGACATTTCTGTCGAACTTAGTCCTTTCGCGGTCAAATCAATGTTTTTGTTGCGGTCTGGACCAATCACATTGTAGGAAATTACATATCCAGATCTGGTTGTGGCCTGGACTAGTATAAAAACGGAAAGAGGTCTTAAAGAGCAGTGTTTAAAGACTATGCCCTATAAAAAGGTCAGCAGTATTTAAAGCCGAATTTTCGAAAAGGGTACTGCTCCTATCTCATCTATAATTATTTTCAATGTTCTCTTTGGGTGACGCAATGAAAACACTACGAAAAAGCCAAACCTAAAAAAAATAATAATAATAATATAGTGTTTATTTCATCGGCTTCCCAGTCTTCTTGTCAATAGTAGGGAGCTTAAAGCAACGACGACTGACGACGGCAACGAGTACGGTAGAAAAGCAATAGGTTTGAATTTGCAGAACAAGAACTTTGCCCGTTGAACACGCTTTTTTGTAAATTCCTTTGCCGTCGTTGCACAATTAGATGACAATGCCTAAATTCACGTTTTATCGAGGGCGGGAACACAAGACAGCAACTTTCTTTTTCTTTTCCTGAATTAAAGGGTTGAGTCCTTAAGAATTCAACTCCAAAAAATTGCCAACGTTTGATAAATCAAACGAGATTGAATAAGCGTAATAAAGTTTGAGGCAGCGCAAATTCACTTTTTAAGTCAACGTGACGTTTTCGAAAACGTCTCGGTCGTTGTTGCTTTCGCTCCTTATTCGCTCTGTGAATAGAGGGGGTTGCTGAATATAGTTACATACATTAGGAAAATGTTAAGGGGTAAATTTCAAAAGGCGTCAAACCTGATCCACTTGTATGATCCGAGGATGGCCCAGTATCCGAGGAAGGTGTGGAACCAGAGTACAACGTCCAGTTAAATACATCCTCCCTCGACTGGCTACATCCGAAGCACAATCCATTATCAAAGTTACAGGATACTAAAAGAGAATCAGGTAAATAATGCAGGTGTCATTCTACTTGAATGATCGTTCCATTGTATACAGATGAATGGTATAACTGGCAAGGCGAGTTGCACCACAGTGGTAAACAAACCGAGAAGTTTGAGTAGGAGAGCGGAAGAGTGTGGTGAAAATGAGAATATTGAGGTAAAGGTGTTGTTGATGTTTTAAAAGATTTATAGCCTATGAGCAGGGTTACTTGTGTGAGTTCTGGAAAACATTTTGGCGGCGGAGGGAGCCGCCAGCACGCGAGGAAAAGTTGTTTTCCACGAACGCGTAAAGTGAACCCACATGCAAGCTAAAAATATACAGATTCATATCGGTTTATTTTTACCTGGACAGCCTCCACTGTTTATTTCTACACTATCGATCGCAATATCGCCCGTAAATGAATTTCCTGCAATACCCTCGAATATTACCTGCGAAAAGAGTTGAGTTTTAGTCAGCAATATACCTGTCACATTCTATATGCTTATTGGCGTAATAAACCAATCCTACACTTCTCATTTCCATCCCACCATCCCACGACGGTTATTTCGCTAGTTGACAGTTAGAAAGTGCGAAGTATTTGGCAAAACTTCGTTATAGTCGGGTGGTTAATCGTCAAGAAGAATTTTTCTTGCTATTGATTTTATGTATGATGATGATGATGATGATAATGATGATTATGGTATTGATGAGGATGATGATGATGATGATGATGTGATGATTACTATTATTATTATCACTATTATCATCTGTTTTCACCATGAGGGGGGAGGGGGTTATGCATGTATAAGGTGGGCCAGAAGATTTCAAACTAAAAGGGAAGAAAAGTCAGTTCAGACGATTAATTCGACTTAACTAAGAAAACGCTAGAGACAATTTTTTTGTCTCTCACCAGTCCATTCAGAATTATGTTTCTCTCCACCATAATCCAGTTATTACTCTGATTTCCTGAAATATGAAAGACTTTGCTGTTTCCGCTGTAGACGTTGAGAGTTCCATCTGTAGCGCCATACATATGATAATAAAATGAGAGACACGACGTTTCTCCGTTGTTTGGAACAGTAAGAACAAGCTTGGCTTTGTCGCCGGGTTTTCGTGGGGAGGACGTTTCAATGTACATGTATTTTCCTTTAAGAAAAGAGGAGGAGAGAAATATTACTTAAACTATCAATAAAGGACGACTGGATGGTTGGACATGTATGGAGGTGGACGTGCATCCATATAACCTATTTTTTAAAGTATATAATGACTCCTACCTAGATTAGCTTTAATTATAGTTATTATACATTCAAGATATTTCTTCAATTCTGATTGGCTAAAAGCACACGCATAATTCACCATAACCAGTTACTGATGACCAAATTTGGAAGAATTTTGTGTAGGAAATGACGTCAAAAATGCAGCCTTCTACAGGTTTAAAAGGCACCGTTAACCGTGAAGACCTGGAATAGAGATTGAGTTGTTTTCGTTGTAAAAACTAAAATGACGGACACTTCACTCATAAAAAAAAAAATAATAACATACATGTTTATTCAAACTTATATATAACTACATAAATTTGAAAGGGAGAGTCTAGAGGTTAACCCTATATGAATAAAACTCTCCTAAAAACAACAAACAAACAATAAAAATTACAACTTTAAAAAGGATTTGAGTTTACATTTAAAAAGTTCAAGGGTACCGGCTCCAACAACATTACTAGGTAAATTGTTCCAATAACTAATTACATTGTTAAAAAAAAGAATATTTAAAACAGTTGATTCTAGATAATTTACGATAAAGCTTATACCAGTGATTTGCCTCAAAATCCTCAAAATCCAAGTGTGATAAGCCAAACACGATCTTATAACATTCAACAAGAGAGGAATATGTCCTACGACTGGACAAAGATGGCCAATGTAACGTGTCACAACGCTCTTCATAAGACATATCACCTCTTTTTTGCCTAAGAGCTAATCTTGACGCGCGTCTTTGCACGCTCTCTATTGCATGAATATCTTTGACAAGATATGGGTTCCAGACTGGAGCAGCATACTCTAGAAGTGGTCTGACCAATGTTTTGTAAAGCAATGAAAAAGTTGTTGTATTAGCTGTTGCAACAGACCGTCTTATTAGCCCTAGGACTTGGTTCGCCTTATTCACCATAGTACTAATATGTTCACTCCAAGTAAGATCTTTTGATATAATAATTCCAAGATCTTTAAAGTTCTTGACATCTTTTAAGGCCGTACCTAGTTTATAATTCGTAGTCGATTTGTCACGAGAATGCGTTATTCGCATTTCGCATTTCGCCCATTTACCAAAAATTTTTCAAATCAGTTTGAAGGTATTGTTCATCGAGACTAGGGTTGCGAAGCTCTCTGTAAATCTTTGTGTCATCCGCAAATAATTTAATTTTTGAAGAGACACTATCAACGATATCATTTATATATGATAGGAATAAAATTGGACCAAGAATAGTTCCACTCGTTTCAAGAGTAAGAACTACAGCTGGAACTAGGCGAAATCATGGCTAAAAACGTAGCAAAAACAGCAAGAAGACAACTCAGAGGGCGGAGCTGGAAAAACTAAAACGTAAACTATCGAAAAAAAACTTAACATCGATGCAGGTAAGCTTGTTTTAGCTATGTTTTTAAACTAGGAATTATTTTGAATGAATTATACAACAATTATTGAATTCGGCTGTCGTATCATATGAAGAATTATGGAGATCTCGGAGGGTGTTATCCGCCTCGGCCTACGGCCTCGACGGATAACACCCTCCCCGAATTCCATAATTCTTCATAAGATACTCAGCCTCATTTATTAGTTGTTAACTATTTGTTTCTAGGTTGCCGTATACCTTACATAGTAGAAATGTCATGTCTTTTTTTTCTCTGTGTGTGGTGTAAAAATAAAGTTTTAGCCTTGTCTTGTGCTATGAACTTCAACTGAGCGACTTGTTGTCGTTTTGTTGTTTATGCTTTTGTTTTTGTTTTATGTTGTTGTTGCATGTTTTAACAGCAATGTCAATAAAATGAAAATGTCTCCTTTTCTTAAGAAACACTTAAGAAAAATCCACATATAATATAAACTACTTCATAACTAATGAGGATTAATCATTATCTGTATGTGTAACACAGATTAAAATACACCTCACTAGAATGGCTACGGGCACTTAGTTATAATTTAGTTGCAAATAAGTAGAGACTTTAGCTGCAATACGCGTAACATACATTGAATTTTACTTCATTGAAACAACTACGGGAACTTATAGTTAATTTAAGCGATATTTTTTCCCTGCTATGAGGAGGAAATGGGGACTGAAACAGAACAAAATAACTAAACCTGACCTGATCCCCCTTGACCAGAAGACGGGCCTGTAGATGGTGATGCTGTTGAGCCAGACGAAAGAGTCCAATAAAAATCATCTGAAGAGGACTGGTTCCATCCGGAGCATAATCCACTGTCAAATGAGCACCATACTAAACACGTTGAATAAATAATAAGCAAACAAACATTTTTATTTTTTCCTCCAAACATCAAGTTCCTGGTAAAGACTATTTAACAAATTTATTTTTCATTTATTCAAATCAATATTCATCCAGGAGCATCTAATTTAGCAGAGCTACTTCAAATTGAGTCCTGACACAACCAAAACAACGATGTTAAAACATTAACCCTATTCAGACTGGGCTTTTTTGGTCAATCTGTGACTGGGGGGGGGGGCTCCTCGGACCCCCCCCCCCCCTCTGTATCTCTGGAACCAATAATGCTAAGGTCTTGAAATTT
>NC_133207.1:8419299-8454299 GCF_958299795.1 Porites lutea | reverse complement strand
AGGCTTTAGAAAGCTGGTTTACTAACTTAGAACAAACGCCACTGAATCGTAGCCAACAGTTACCAGCGCCGTACAAACGACTTATTGACGAGATCAAGCAAAACTAACTACGAGAGAATGACAATTTGACTAACAATAGACGACTGTTTAACTGTGACAATAGACGGATCGAAACGCACAAATTACTGATTACGAGTCTTCATAGCCAATAACATCACGGCTTAACTGACAGACGACCAATAACATCACGACGTAATTGACCAATCAAATCAATAACCAGAGTATAATACCATCAACTGACGTGTTACAACTCACGTTGACTCTGAAGATGACTACCGCACAGGTTGTCGAAACGTCAGTCACTGTCAACAACAACAGTCCTATTCAGGACTACGTTCACCCAGACGATTAAACTCAACTTACTTTTGAAATAATAATAATAATTAACTAATAATTAACAATTATTCCGGCGTAGGCGAAGTTACACAATACTTAAGTGATCAAATTGAATCAATACAAAAGAGGGCGCTAAAAATTATTTTTCCTTCTCTGTGCTATGGGGACGCGCTTAAGAAATCAGGCTTCATTTTGCTGTGCCAGAGGAGGGAGGATACGTGCATAACATTTCTCAAGCGAAGTTACTCTTCTTCCGACCTGCTACGAAGCTTAGTGCCGCGAGTTGCGCACACAAGACCGTATGCCCTTAGAACAAAAGAATCTGTTTCTGTGCCTGCCTCCTCAAGAACTAACAGATTTGGAAATCTTTGCACCATCAAATACCAGAATCACGTTTAAAATAGCGAAATGTGATATGTCTTAACATTAACAGTTATATTTACGTGTCATAATTCCGAGGTATTTGTATGTAATTAATGACCCGCCTTGTAATTCAGTTTATGCTGCAAAAAGGTTGAACAAACGATCATTATTATTATTATTCTTATAAACATGAAATTGAGGCAGAAATAATAAAATGGATTCGGAAAAAAATAAAATTGATTTTTAAAATCAAAAGCTTTAAAAAAATATATTTATAAAAATTAGTTTATCAAGACAATGTTCATTTTCAACAGTATCATCCGTCAGTGATTACGAAGACGATTGTTTTTATCCCATTCGAAAATTACACGGAGATTATAGAGATGAGTCATACTATTATGATGGTATTTCCGATGAAGAACTTCATTCTCTTTTAAACAGAGAATTTGAAGAAAAGGTTGATTGGGAAATATATAATATTGGTCTTTGCGAGGAAGACCTTCTTTATGATGATGGTGGTGCGTATATTCTTTACAACTCAGATAACGAATGTCAATTAGTTCATACTGAAGATTATGGCGATTTTTCTGGTGATGAAGAAGGAGTGTATCAACTTGGTGAGTATGATTTTGTTGCAAAGAAATATATTAAACTGAAACCAAAAAGTGCTCTTGACTCAATGATTAAAATTTTTAACATGTAAAAATCATTTGATAAAAAGTATAGGTTGTTGTTAACATCAAATCAAAATAAATTCAGTTGTGTTCTTCATGATGACCATACAGTAAATATTTTCATGTAAGAGATTATTACTAGCCCTTTGGGGCTTTTTTTATGCCGCTCGAAACAGTTTTTTATCAATAATTGATACAAAACTTACAAATTCACGATTTTTGCAATTTTATTTTCATAACGGCGCAAGATGTTTTTTTTGACTCCGGTTTGCGATAAAATCTTGTTGAAACCAGTCTATTTCTATATTTTGAATTAACAAATGAAACGATTAAACTACTAAACATTTAATCGTCCAATATTATTAAAAGATTAACTTTTGCAAGTTTGTTCTTATATTTGGTAATTGCGGATAACATTTTTATTTAATTATTAAATAAAATGAGAGTTGAAAGTGGCTTTCAGCAAAGGAGCAGTTAATAATATCTGTTACCGTATCAGAGAGGAGATCCGCATTTTCTTTTAGCAACCATGCAGGAATACCGTCGGGTCCGGACGCTTTCCTAGGGTTAATCGACGCTAGCTGAAGATAAACAGCATGCGCAGTAACGGCAAATGGTTGCGTAGTGGAACAGTCTTGCGGCAGCTGGAAAGTTTTAGCAGACAATGGTGTCAAGATCGGTGATCCGAGGCGCTGAGAGACTCCTCAATTATGTGCTGTAATGATCTCATTAGCTCGTCCGAGTTCCTAACGGCTGATGACATGCCGCTCAGCTTCTTAACTTCTTTCCACCAGGTAGACGGTTTGCACTCCTTAAGCTGGCTAACTTTGGAGTCGTAGTACCGCTGCCTGCAGAACTTGCGCTCACTCGGTTCCGCAGGAATCGAAACATTGGCTGATTATTTTCCGCGAGAGCCCTTTGCCGCCGTCCGATTAGGTCTTTCAAGACTGGATTAACCCAGGGCGGAACTCTAGAATGGATCGTTTTAGATCGCAAGGGCAGTACACTATCCAGACCATGTTGGATTATTGACTGAAAGGTATTCACTTTCTCCGCGTAGCCGTGTGCGTTGCCACAAGGGTGTGCGCGTCAACCTCTTGGAGGTAGGTGCGCATAGCCAAGCGATTGCTGGGTTTCAAGTCCCTTGTTTTGATTGTTAATCGCGAGTCGGAAAGCTGGGGTCTATCCTTTGGCTATACCTCTACGGACATGTAATCTGATAGACCGTGGGGAGGACGTTGGATGGGGTCCTTGTAGTACTCTTTCAGATTCGTTAAGACAAGGTCTAGCGTTCTATCGTCTTGCGTGGGGAAAGTAACAATCTGTTTGAGATCAAAACTGTTCTGAAGACGCTTGGTGTTTAGCCGATTGAAATCTCCAGCAATAAGCAAACCACAATTGGGAAAACGCGATTCAATGGACGACAAACTCTGCCACAAATAATCTAAAATTGCAGGGTCGTTGTCGTTTGGCGGATGATAAATTATTCCAAGCACAATACAACTGTATCCCCTCGGGAGACGAGCAGGTCGTAACTTTAACCAAAGCGCTTCAAAAGATGGATCTTCTAAATCTTCCAGGATAGTAAAGTTGATATTGTCTCTAATGTATGCGCAAACCCCTTCTGATTTATTTAACTTTTAAATAACAGATAAACGAAGAAGATGTAAAGTATTTGATTATGTTAAACAATTTACTGTTGACCGGGATGGAAATATTAATATCTTATTATTAAATAAATGAATCCAAAAACGATTGATGAAGATGTTACTTCTACTTGAAGTGAAGAGGAGCAAGAAATTTAAAAAAATATATTAAAATTGTTGATAAGCCCAAAAGTGTCGCCAAAATGGTTAAGCAAATAAAGGAATAATCCGATGTTGAGGAGGAAGAAATTGTTGAAGAAGCTCAACCAACAAAGAATGTTGTAACTGGAAAATATTTTGTCAAACTGACCAAAAAAGCCTTGAAACTTGGCTCCACTAGTCTTGATTATTCCAATCGAAAAAATAGCAAATATTTTGTTACTCTCAAGGAAAGTATGAGGATTATTTGCTTAACAACGATGATGAAAGAAGAAAGATATATCACGCTAGGGCTAAAAAAAAAAAAAAAAAAAAAAAAAACAAAGCTAAGGAATTAACTTTGGATAATCCAGAGTCAGCAAACTATTGGTCGATTCGGCTTTTATGGGGTGATAAATAAAAATATATTGTTTAAAGAAATAGTTTTTTAATATATAATGAAGAATGATATTTTAGAAAACGGAAAAAAGTTTTTATTCACCCTATTTATAAAAAAAATATGCGGCAAATAAATATGGTGAAATTATGAATGTTAGATTAAGAAAACCTGTGAGAAGAAATATTTGTCATAGTGAATATCTTATTTTTGGAATTTTTTATATCAAAAAATAATCAGAAATGTTATCACATCGATTTATTTTTTAATGTTTTTACGGTTTGATAGAAAAAAATAAATTCATTTTTCATATAAATTTTTACTAGAACAGATAACAGGTTGAAAAATTTGGAATTAGTTACTAGAAAGGAAAACAACAAAAAATCAGCAATTAATAGAGATTATAGTTTTGTAAAGGATAATCGTAAAAATAGAAAGAACAGTGAAGGGTATTAATTTGTCAAAGAATGAAGAAAATATTTCCAATAGTTTATATTCAGTTCATAAAGAATTAGCTATTAATGCAGGTCACGTTAAAATGATTTGTGAAGGTTTGAACCTCCAAAAAAGATGGGAATGGATACACATTTGAGTATGTTTTATAATTCAAATCCAGCTTAAAGATTATCCATTCTTATAATAAAATGCCATTGACAAGCTACGAAAATCGTTTTAAGGAAAACATAATATTTTACGAACCAAAGGAATACACTGTCAAGAATTCCAAACTAAAATATCAACGCATCAAAATTGAGACCAAATATCCAAAAGAAAAAAAAAAGGGTCAATTAGTAATTGGAACACCTTTCTTGTTTTCGTTTGGTGTAAATGAAAGACTAAATCAAGAAACAAATCAACTCACTGGTTATTCAGGGAAAAATGAAAACGAAAAAGCGTTTTTTGAAGCAATAAACAAATTTCCAGAAATCTGCCAGCAACATCTTGAGGAAGACTTTGGCGCTGATGCAGATAGTTGTTTTAACCAATTTTCTTTATTGGAAGCAAATTGAATATACGGACAAAAAAGGGAAAAAGAAATCCAAGAGGGATGAATCAGCTGCTCCAGTACTTTACGTAAAACGTATTTATTTAGATGAAACTAAAAAAAAAATTGTCTTTATTTCGCTCAAATAAAATAAAACAGTCAATCCATTTGATTTTTTTAATCAATACTGTAAGGTCAAAATCGCTTTGATTATAGAATCTATTTATCTCTCAAAAAATATTGTCTCACTTCAAATTAAGGTTCACGAGGTCTATGCCAAACCTCTCAAACCAAGAGAGACGTTACTTTCAATAAAAGAAAGTGATGATGAAGAAAGTGAAGATGATTCACATTACTGATATTGAAGATTAAATTTTAACAAACTCATTTTTGATACAATTTTTGTATTAAAAATCTTTTAAATCGTTAAGTATGTCAAAAGAAATCCATGAGTTAAATTTTTCAGGATAACCGCTCCACCTCACTAAAGCCAACTATTTCTTGTTATCTCGTCTGAAAACTTTATCTATTCTCAACATTTCTTGGTCTGTTTTTTGCAATTCTTGATTGTAAAAGAACCCTTAATCCCTTCTCCCATCAAATCAACAATTTTATAACTGATTTGGTTGGCAGAACCTCATTAACCACAAATACTTCTTCCGTCCAGTTTGGTGTGTAACCCTTATCAAATACCCGCCTCTTATACTTTGATATACGAATTTTGGCACCAATAGCAAACTTTGGCTTTTCTGGTTTCAACTAAATCAAATCGCCGTACAAATTAGCAAAAACGCTTTCCTCGTTTACCTTTTTACTTGCGTTAACTGGGGTCATTTTGACGCTAGAATGCCTCGTATTATTGTAATCATCAACTAGTTTATCTATCTTATCCCAGTAAACAGTATTGTTGCTTGCAGAGAACATCTTCCACATTCTGTTCTTCATAGTTTTATTCCATCTCTCAACAACGCTTGATTTCTCTTCATTCTCAGTGTGATACAATTCAATTCCTTTTCTCTTCAAAAACTCTTTGAAATGTTTACTGATAAACACAGAACCTTTATCCGTCCAGAGCATCTGCGGTTTTCTCTTTTTAAATATTTCATCAAATGCTTTACTGAAGGTCTCAGTATTTTTGTCCGTCAGAGGTTTAATCCAACCGTACTTGCTAAAAACATCGATTACCATCAGCAAATATTTTACACCTTTGTTCCATTTACTAAACTTTTGCATTTCAAACAAATTATCAGAGCAAATTTCATCAACCCCTTTTGAGATTACTGGCGTCTTTGAAAAGTTTCTTGTGATCGGTTTGTGAAGTTCATCGGCTAATTGTTGGGACCAATCACCATGCACTCAACGCCGTTTTATGTTTTTTGCCTGCAGGCCAAGTCCAAGTTTTTGTTTTGTATTTATCATTGTTCTTGCTAAGGCATGACACCATTGTCTTTCTTTCCAAGGAATCGCATCCAGCGATGTACCATTTCTCTATCAGCTTCATTTTTGCATTTTATTTGTTCGCATCATCATGCAACATACTGACAGCATCAGTTTTTCCAGTTGCTTTTTTCATAAATTTCTAACATTTCACCTGTATCAGGGTCGTATTTTAATTTTGAATTCAATGGATTTCCACGGCCTGTTAATTATGGCCTGGTAAAACAAAACCTTTCTTTGGTTCTACTTTTAAAATAGCATTATGAATATCAATTCCTCTCCCATCCAAATCCGCTCTATCGGTTTTATATTTTGTACTTGGTCTAACTTTTGTTGATACTTGGTCCATTGCCCAACCAACAGAATTTTGAATGACTGGAGTGAGTTTATTGCTACCATAATTCTCAGCTTTTTTTTGAAGATTTTTATTACGCATTAATTCACTTGCTCCATATCGTCCGACTTCAACAGTCTTTTTTGCCTTCCAAGGAATTCCGTGATGAACAAAATCATCTGCTGCTGTTCCAACGACGGTATAAAAAACATCTCCACCTCCAATTACTTTTTTGACTTTTTTTTTTTTAGTTCCTGTTCCAACTTGCTCTTTTACTTATCTGACTTTTTTAGTTCAATAGACAGCACATTTACAATAAAACAGTAGTCTGTTTCTTTTATCTCTTTGATAACCGCTTGCTTTAACACAAAGAGTTTTTCTTTTATCTTTAAGGCAATAGGTTTCTTCCATTTTCTGCGTAGATTATATAATTAGTTTAATAAATGAGTTTGAGAGAGAGGTTTGTAAAAAGCAAACTTGAAAAGATTTATCAACAGTCAAGTGTTGCTTATGATTACGCCCCGTATTCACAATTAGAAGATGATAAAAGATTTTTTAAAATATTTGATTACTTTTTGAAATAAATGAAAAGGCTAATTTATTGAGGCAAATTGTAAAAGGAAGCTGGTTAATCTTATAAGAGGAATTAAATTTTAAATCAGTTTGATATAAAATTACAAATTATTAAAATAATTTATTATAAAATCGTTGTTATCCTTATCAACATTTTGATTATGAATAACTTCTAACACTGACTTTCCTTTTTGTCTTTCATTCAAGAAGTACAGACCCCAATAACCACACAGAACAGAATCTCTGTTTTGAAGTTCGTCCTGAGAGTAAATCAGTTTTTTTCCAGATGTGATAAGATAGTGATATACCTTATGAGGCATTATCAAACCAAACGGGCGAAATATTCAACAAAATCATTTTCCAGATTACGATAACAAACCCAATGTGTTCCAGGTCCTTGATTATCATCGAGATTAATTATTCCACACTCTTTTTTAATCCTTGGGGGTTTACGAATCACGAGTAAATATATTACTAAAGTTCTTTATTCCAAGTTTTTTTTTACCCATTCTAACAAATCAAAATTAGACAGTAGTTTATTTACAAAATTGAGCCGAGTATTGGAATTTGATTGAACGGTTGTTTTTTCCTAGTAGTAAACCTTTTCCCTTTTTGACGATATTTTTTTTAATTTTTAAATTCCTTTCACTGCGTAAGGAAGTACTTTTGCTCCAAGATTAGCAAGTGACGTAAATAAGTTTCCACCATGTTTTACCGATTTTCTAATCTGTGATTTACTTATTTTTATATCAATTCCTGTTCCATTTGCAATAGATTTTTTTATTTTGTATTTTATTTTATTGATTTGTGTTTTTGTTAGCATTAATTCATCACCACCTCGAACATTTGAATGTTTTAATCGAAGAGTCAACGGAGACGCTTTTTTTATCGCAGTGGCTAATTTTGACTTTTGAGAATCTGTTAAATTTACACCATATTCAAAGTAAGTTGTCATTTGTCTTAAGAATTATATTAAATTTAAGCTCGTATTAAAAGTTTTCCACCTTGTTGTTCAATTTCTGCTTCTCTTTCATGAAGTACCAATGCGTAAATATTGTATTCTGCAGCTGTATTTACTGACAGTTCGTAATGAAACGCTAATTTTGTAACTCCATCTTTAATATCCATCTTTTGCTTTGTTAAGTCAAAGTAAATAAATGGGGATAAATTTTCAAAATTTGTTCTATTAAGTACTGTTCCACCTTGGAAATCGTTGTTGACACGTGTGACATCACATCTCTAAAAACTCTTGAAACATCTTGTAGTTAATATATCGGGGTATTCATTGCCATTTCCAACTTCAAGATAGCATCTGTCTATTGTTCTTGGGTTGGTTGATACGCTGAAAGTATTGTACAAAAATGGATTTGCTGTTTGTTATTCAATATTTGGTGTGTTAATTATAAAGATAAAAACATGGCGCGGTTTTGAAATTCCGTTTGTAATTCTAAAATTACCAACTCTCTGTCTAGTAGCAGCTGAACTTTCAATAACTTCGGTTGAATAAGTCCATTTATAAGGTTTGAGATAGTTTTCCATGTATAACGTTTGCCCCTCTGAGTTAAATATTATTCTTGGCACAAACAGTTGAAGTCTTGTAATAATGACTCTACAATCATTTCCTCCACTTCTCCCAATTAAATTTGAGTCTTTTTCAATTTCAAAATTTATTTCAATTTTTGCATTTGGGAGTAATTTATCCTCCAATGCTTCAAAAAAAGGAATACCTGTTAAAAGGAATTTCACAATTTACCGCTGTTGATGTTCCAAGTAGAGCTTTTCTTTTCGTTTGGCAAATCCCTCATTAAAAGTACCAGAAACATTATCTAACTGATAACCAGCTTCGTCAGCACTATCAGCCGCATTTCTTCTATGTGTTACTATTCTTCGAATAAATCTGTTTCTATTTGCACTTTTTTTCCGTATAGAGAAAGTAAAATTCGTTTGTTGCAACACTGTCAGCGTGAAAAGTTATACTCGTGTAATTTATATATATATATATATATATATATATTTACACTGTGATTTGCGTAATTACACTGGTACAACTCCTTTCCATTTGCTAATACAGATAAGTTTGTAATAAAAGTGTTTGCACCATTTTCATTTCCCATTTGGTCGTTTTCATAAGCGGTATAATTCCCTCTAGCAGCGGATAAAAGTTGGTCTGTTACCGGATTTGCCGGAATAGCGAAATCAGTGCAATCTAATTGTTGAACTTTAAAATCCATTGATATTCTTGCGTCATACCAGTTAAATGGGGTTACTTCACCAGTGTTGTCAGCAATAAATTGATAAGCATTGATAAACTTGATAAGCATTATTTGCTGGCGCTAATTCAAGAGGTTGTTCAACGTCAAATACAACATCTTCATATCTCTCAAGATACTTTGGCTTTTTAAAAGATTTCATTTTATTTTAAAGATTATATAATTTTCCGTATTGTACCTCCACTCATAATTTGATTAACTCTTTGATTTATCTCTTGTTGAGTCATTTTCATGGTTGGAATTTATTTAACAGTAGCATTAAAAGTAACTTTTTGCGTACTTTTTTCTCACTATTTTTTGATAACATTTTCACTATTTTATCACCAGCCTTTTTACCAACATGTTCCCCAGTTTTTGTAGCAGCTGTTGTCAATGCTATTCAACGCCCTTTTTAGCAGCTGTTTTCATTGTCTTTCCAAAAAATTGCTTTTCCAAACTCCGATTGTCGCATCATTTTATTTATAGAATTATATTACATTAAGTAAAGTATCAAAGTCATAAACCAATCGATACCGTTGAAATTTTACTGGTCTTCCAAGGGAATCAATTACATAAATTCTCATTTCAGCGATGTTGTGAGATGAAACAGGACAATATAAAGGTCTTCGCGGTTAAAATGTAAATGGAAAAGACCTTGTGAGACTGTCTGTCGGTATCACAGCAATTGTATTTGTATTTATTCCATCTACAATACTATCCTTTTTAACGCTTATGTTGATATTCAGTTTATCAATTGAATTTGTAATATTTGGCAGTTTTGTTCCATACTCTGTCTTTGTAAGTAATTTCTTTTCAAATCCGATAAGGTCTCCAAAATTTGTTCCTCTCAAATCAAACCAATATTCATCATCGGTAAAAGTTATTAACACTCTGTAAGTAGATAAAATAAAAGCGAGATTGATGTGAAACTGTTTATTTCCCTGTGAGTAGGTTGAGTGATGATTTTTTTGTTCCATATGCTGATGAATGTAATCGTTGATATCGGAATAGCATGCATTCCATTTACAAAAGTAATTGTTTGCCAATCAAGGCCCTTATCATGAGTGTATTTTATCGTATTGTTTTTGTGGTCACTTCTGATGTTGTACGAGGAGTAAGTCATTCATAATCGGTCAAGAGCAAGTTCGTGTTTCATTTCAGGGTCAAGTTTCAGAGGTGGATTAAACTTTATTGTAAAATCACCGAGTCCGCTTCTTCCTCTCTTTTCTGTATTTACTGAGGAAATGTGAATAGCACGTTCTTCCATTTTTATTTAATTGATATATAATCTTTTAGTAAATTATTAAGCTGTTTCTTTGAGATAACTTTCATTTGGTTAAGAACATGAGCAATTTGAGAGAACTCTGGTATTACTCCATTATTCCCAGCAGGAATGGAACCACCGAGTGATTCAAGTCTGTCAAGAAGTTGATGTGGGTTGTTAAAGTAGAAAATGCCTTTTCCGGCCTTTATAACATATTTAGTTGATGTTGAATGATATTTCATCACTTTGAGTTTTAAATTTTATAAGGCTTTTACCAGCAATTTTTCCATTTAATTTTTTCAAGTCTTCATTTACATCTTTCAAAACATTCTTCATTCATATCAAAAAAAAATTGCTTGGCTTTGGATAACCAGATTTTCCCAGTATTACTATATCAAATTCATCAAAGTTTTTTTTTATATCTAATTCTGTCACATCTTTTTTTGTTTTTTTTAGCAGCACCCTTTTTCTCCTCATCCTCCTCTGATTCTTCCTCATCCTCCGTTTTTTCCTTCGGCTCTTCAATTGCTTCAAAGCCGGGTAACTGAGCCAAATCCCACCGCCTCACATCATCCATAATTTTTCCGACTAATTTCTGTTTTTATGACAGGGGAAATAACGGGAATAATCGGGAAATAGTAGTTTGAGTTGATATGGAAAGCATCATGTTATAATAACTACTCTTGGCAAAACACCCAGTTCACGACAGCGATTTTGTTTTGCTTTATATTCACCGCCTAGCGCGGTGAACATAACGTCATAGTCCGAGATAATGAACCAATCAGATTGCTTGAATCACCAAGATCACTGAGTGTGTATATACTAATAATTCTTATTAATATTATTATTTCTATAGACTGTAATTTATAATTATCATAAGAATTATCCCAGAACTCTTTGAGGCGATTAAAAAAAAAAAAACTTTATACCTTTGAGAATTTCATACATTGTCAGACTGACAATGAGTGTCAGACTATTTGCCACAAAATATCTTCCCATGTCACACTTACGGTAATGACGTCATCAGTCGACTGATTGTTGCCTAATTAGAATTTTTTTTTGGTTGCTGTGACAAGAGTTCTTTGTCGAGTTTAAAACAATTAGCATATTTGAGGTTTTGGTTGTGTGAGGCATTTAACAATAACCAGTTGACGTCCAGCATTTAAAATTTAAAGCGGCGATGAGCGAAAAATTAGAGACTAGGCCGAGGGCTTTGAAGAGTCAACGTTTCATCACACGGCAGTGAAAATTTGCAGGAAAGTAATATTCTACCTGATATTTTTTTTTTCATGACCAAAAGAGGGACATGAAGTCATCAATCACGTGATCAAAGCGTTTTGAATATTTTAGTTTGTTTTTAAAGAACATTTTTCGCCATAAATTCGCTAGTTTTTGTTGCTTTTCTCTACCAATCTTTACACTGTATTGTCTCTAAGTAATTATAATTCCATTTTCAGAGCAGAAGCAAAGGAAAACTGAGCCAGAAGTTAAAAAGTTGCGTAAACTGACCAATATTGCAAGGACATCGAAAAAGAGACCTACCGTGAGACTTGTGTAGAATTCTTTTACAACTAAACTGTTTTTTTTTTCCCCGAAATAAAAGTTCAGTGTTTGTTAATAAAGGAGAACTTTAAAAGGCAAAAGGATTTATTTTGCGGCCATATTGCTTTTCTTCTTTCCGGGGAGGGAGGTCATGTAGCAGCTCTTCTAACCCTAAATGCCAAATGGTTTGTTACCCTAACCTTAAAACAATTAGAATAATGATGAACAATGATGTGTGTTGTGTTTCTGTTTTCTCCGACCAATGAGAAGACACCTTACGAGCAGCTAGCGAGAGAATTGGCGTATGGTTCAGTCGGTAGCCGCGCGATCGATAGTTCATAAATGGACTAATTCTCTCTTTTGCGAGCTTTACGCCTAGCTACGATCAGTTAAAGATATATTTCTACACACAAACCGAAAAAGTCATTCTTAAAAACTGTCAATCATCATAGAGAAGTAAAGTATATCTTTTTTAAACTCAAATCGCGGTCGAGTTTGTTCATTCTAGACAACAGAAGATGAAGAACGTTTATTTTAAAGACGGTAATGGCAAATTACTCGGTATGGGTGAAAGTGGTCATATGTACTTCGTTAAATGCAGTAGCGACCGTAGATGTCCTCACAGCAAGCAGTGATATCGTAAAACTTGTCTAAACTCCAACTCTACATTTTCCATGTTTATCAAAAATCGTTGTCTTGTTTTGATAAAATAAACAAACTCGACAGTGATTACTCGTATTGGCAATTTTTATCACTTGCTTGCCCCTTAAAGTACCACGTGACATTTATCCCATCAATCCTAGAGCGCGTGCGAAGATGGTGGGTATCGTGAATAAGGTCTATTCTACCTAGCTGGTGGGGTACGGTTTGAAATAAGATGGCCACCTTTGGACAATCCAGTAAGGAAACAACTACAATATAGACACTTAACGCCTAAAATAGAAACAGTGAGATAAGTACAATGTATCGACTAAAACATACCTGAAGATAAGCCATTCTTCAAAACCGCAAACTTGATTTTCACGCTGCTTTGAGCGTTTCCTAATAACACTTGAACTGAGATGTTACCGGACGAACCAAATTGTACATCCAACAAATTCTCTGTAGCGAAAGGTACGCACCCTTGTTGATTGAAAACCTCAGTACCTTCTCCATCAGTGATCTTCACATATTCGCTGTGTGATAAAAAAATAGGACAATTAATAACGGCTAAAATATCTTATATCAGTTGCAATGATAATGATAACGATTATGGTAATGACAAAGATAACGATAATGATTACCATAGTGATTATGATACTGATAATGGTAATGATGATAATGATAGTAATAGTGATAGCGATAATGATAATGACAATGAAAATGACAATGACAATAATAACGATAATGATAATGATAATATACAGTGATCATAGGTACATTGGTAGTGATAAAGAATGGTCTAGAAAAGTTAATCAGTAAAACGTAAGGAAACATCAGCTTCCAGGAAATTCAAAAGACAACGTTGCTAGGAATGACACATCGAAACGTCCTTTAAATAAAGCGCTAGCGTTTTGACAGACAATACTTGTGCAGCAAAAAGATCTTCACTTTATACTTCTAGGGATATTGCCTTTCTTTTCAAGCAAGGTTATCATCAGCTGTTCAGATTTACAAAGAGTTAAAAAGGAAAAAAAAATATAGAATTTAATTATATATACACGATTGAAAAGTACAGCAGAACTGATGTGGTCGTGTTAAAACTAAAAATATTATGAAAATCATTATTAAAAGCAATCAATAACACTGTCTACAATAAAATTCAGGGGCTAAAAATATTTATTTAAAAAAGCTGACTTTTCTGTGTAACCTGGTAATTCTTCTGTGTGACTCTCCAGAGAGGTCCACAATGTTTTTGCTTTGTAGCAGCTGGACTTGTTAAATAGCTTTGTCTTGGGAAAACGGGTATCTCAGATGTAGGCTTTCTTCGTAAACTATAACTGCAGTCGTACTTTAAAAAAAAAATTCTGGATAGTTTCGGGGGTAGTTTGGTAAAAAAAAAAAAAAAAATACATAAAAATAAAATATATATATACGTCACTCAGTTTACCTGCAAGAGACGAGGTATAATTCTCGTACAGAGACCAAAGCCATGGCCTGGGATATAAAGGAACTTAGTATGGTCCAGTGAGATATTTTAAGGTAGCAGTTTGTACTGTTTACCTCAATATCACCAAACGTACTATTTATTGTCCTGAAGCAACCTTAGAGAGTAAGATTTCAAGGAAGAACGTTTAATGACAATTATGAAATGTAATTTTTCTCCTTTAGAAAAGCAAAAGGAATTATATGATTGAGATTTACGTACTCTTATAAATCTAAGCTGCAAAGTACTGAGTAAAATGTCATGTTCTACTCTTCATAACTAAAATTTTAGAACCTTTTACGAGCTATACGGGCAATTTTCTTATTAAAACTATTATTATCATTATCATTACTATTTTTGTTATTATTATTATTATTATTATTATTATTATTATTATTATTAGCGGAGATGTCTCGTGCAAAGCGCGTGCAGCGGAGCACCATGGGTAAGAAAATGTGGTAATCTACCCACCCAAGAAAATTTGGTAATCACGTGACCATACATCGACCGCCCGAGCGACCATCCGTTCGCACCACAGCCATACCAACGTAAAATAACTCAATCAACAGGTATGGCAACCCAAATGCAACTCGAAGTTATTTTGGCGGAAAATCGCATAGCCACCCGCGTCTTGTAAAGCAGAGGCAGCTAAAGAGTCAATAAAGACGAAAACGGAAAGCGTAAATTGTTTCTGTATCCGTGTTGTCTAAAGTATTAACCTTAGATTAATTGTCATGTCCACGAAATTTGGAACACAGAGCAAGGCAAAGACAGAAAAAAAAAGAGAGAGTAGGCGGCAGGCCAGCGAAACTCGACGCGAAAAAGGGCGACAGAGATCTAGAGCAAGATATAAAAAAACAAAGGAGACATTTTTTGTCGGAAGGACAACATAAAAATTTTGTAGCGGCGGTGACAAAATGAGAAATACTAACGGCCACCAATGCAAAGTGAAATTGAGCGGCGGTAAAAAAAAAGGGGGAAGGAGAATACGTACGAAATTTCCTCCATAAAAAAAAAAAAAAAGCGTTTCTGGAAGTTTCACGTTGTAGTCGTGCAAAACAACGGCAAAGAAATGTACAAAAAAGTGTGCTGCACATGCAAAGTTGTTTTTTTTTGCTAATTAGACCTATTGTTGTTTTTCACCGTTCTCCGGCGTTGCTTTCGCCGCTTAGCATTACCCGATTTTATATTTTGTTTGAAAAAGCTATAAATATTATCGAGAGCTTATCTCTAGTAGTAGTAGTAGAAGTAGTAGTAGTAGTAGTAGTAGTAGTAGTAGTAGTAGTAGTAGTAGTAGTAGTGGTAGCAGTAGCAGTAGCAGTAGCAGTAGCAGTAGCAGTAGCAGTAGCAGTAGCAGTAGCGGTAGCGGTAGCGGTAGCGGTAGCGGTAGCGGTAGCGGTAGCGGTAGCGGTAGCGGTAGCGGTAGCGGTAGCGGTAGCGGTAGCGGTAGCGGTAGCGGTAGCGGTAGCGGTAGCGGTAGCGGTAGCGGTAGCAGTAGCAGTAGCAGGACTAGCAGTAGCAGTAGCAGGACTAGCAGTAGCAGTAGCAGTAGCAGTAGCGGTAGCGGTAGCGGTAGCGGTAGCGGTAGCAGTAGCAGTAGCGGTAGCAGTAGCGGTAACAGTAGCAGTAGCAGGACTAGCAGTAGCAGTAGCAGTAGCAGTAGCAGTAGCAGTAGCAGTAGCAGTAGTAGCAGTAGCAGTAGCAGTAGCAGTAGCAGTAGTAGTAGTAGTAGTAGTAGTAGTAGTAGTAGTAGTAGTAGTAGTAGTAGTAGTAGTAGTAGTAGTGGTAGTGGTAGTGGTAGTGGTAGTGGTAGTGGTTGTGGTCGTAGTAGTGGTAGCAGTGGTAGCAGTGGTAGCAGTGGTAGTAGTGGTAGTAGTGGTAGTAGTGGTAGTAGTGGTAGTAGTGGTAGTAGTGGAGTAGTGGTAGTAGTGGTAGTAGTGGTAGTAGTGGTAGTAGTGGTAGTAGTGGTAGTAGTGGTAGTAGTGGTAGTAGTGGTAGTAGTGGAGTAGTGGTAGTAGTGGTAGTAGTGGTAGTAGTGGTAGTAGTGGTAGTAGTGGTAGTAGTGGTAGTAGTGGTAGTAGTGGTAGTAGTAGTAGTAGTAGTAGTAGTAGTAGTAGTAGTAGTAGTAGTAGTAGTAGTAGTAGTAGTAGTAGTAGTAGTAGTAGTAGTAGTAGTAGTAGTAGTAGTGATAGTAGTAGTAGTAGTAGTAGTAGTAGTAGTAGTAGTAGTAGTAGTAGTAGTAGTAGTGGTGGTAGTAGTACTAGTAGTAGTAGTAGTAGTAGTAGTAGTAGTAGTAGTAGTAGTAGTAGTAGTAGTAGTAGTAGTAGTAGTAGTAGTAGTAGTAGTAGTAGTAGTAGTAGTAGTAGTAGTAGTAGTAAGTAATAGTAAGTAATAAATTGCTCTATTTGCGTTACTGCATTATTGTACAGTATTGCAAAAGCATGCCTATTACAATCAAAATATAACACAAACAACACTAATAGTGAACTAAAAAAAATAGCTACATTACTAAAAATGAATCACGTATTTTCATACAGGAGGAAATAAACTTCATAATTAACTTGTTTACATGATGTTCCTTCGAATTCATTATCAGTTTTATGCTTTCTGGAGAAAATTCAGCCAGCAATTACAGATATTGTATATTACAGATATTGTACATCCATGTTTTGATTAAGTAACGGCTGGTTTTGAATTACAACCCAGTTATTCATTAAAATTTCTTTTAGACCACGTACTGCCGAGTGATATGTCGTGAGAAATGGCAAACTTTTCGTTTGAGTCTTTTTTCTTTGTTGGAGAGCCAACCTTCTGTCCTCGAAGCGGACTCATGTTAGGGACCTCTCAATGAAGTTATTAGGATATCCGCGCGCTTTGAGGCGCAGTTTGAAGTTTGAGAGGCACTCTTCAAAAGAAGTTTGTGAAGAGTTTTTTCTTAGGAGTCTCGTCCCTTCGCCTTTTTATAAAACCTCGTTTTACACCCGGATCGTGACAGGAGGTGAAATGCGTGTATTGGAAGGTTTCTGTCGGCTTGTAGTGGGTCTTGATGTCGAGAATAGAGTCAGTTTGAAATCTGTCCCCTTTGTATATTATTGTGTCAAGGAAAGTAATTTCGTTCTCTGAAATTTCAGCTAAAAATTTGATTGAAGGGTGGAACTGGTTAGCTTGTTCAATGAACAAATTGATGTCTTGCTTGCTTTTATTCCATAGGGAGAACACGTCATCGATGTAACGTTTCCATTCTATTGGCTTGATTCTGCTTTGGCAGATGAGTTTTGTTTCAAAATTCTGCCATGAAGATGTTTGCAAAAGCAACTGCCATTTTAGTACCCATGGCATGACCCACCCCTAACGCAAGGTTGGAAATTGCATGACCCACCCCCTAGTTAAAACATGGATGTTTGGTTTCCTCTTAATAATCCAATAAAACCTTGTTCTGTGCCTGATAAAATTTGTTGATACACTGCTACAACCAATATCAAAATCATAGAAATCTTACCTTTCACTGAAAAGACAAATGTGAAAAACCGAAAATTTCTTGTTTCGATGGACGTTCTGAGTCTTGACACAAATATACAACAAAACAAGGGTAGATTGAAATTGTCTGTCACAAAGCATATGAAAACTTCTACAAAGACAACCAATTCCTACACATTACTTGCTGGAAATGCTAAATTCTCAGAGAAAATTGCTTCCACTTCAATGGAAAGCACTACCTACAAAACCATGGAACTGCAATGGGCACAAAGACAGCAGTTTTGATTCCTTTGCCAATATTTTCATGACATATATTCAAACAACAACTCTAAGCAAAACTGTCTTTAGAACAACAGTTTGGAAATGCTACATACACGGTATCTTTTCCCTATACATATGGGACATGAGTAAACCAGACATTGAAGCCTTCATTGAACAAACAAACTTACATCACCCAACTATTGAATTCACGGCCAAAACATTTGACACTGAGACTGCGTTTTTAGACCCGGTTGTATACAAAGGTACAAGATTCAAGGAAAAATGTATCCTTGATGCAAAGACACGTTTTAAACAAACCTTCTTGCACACATTTCACCTCGTGTCAGCCTCAAAATGTTAAAAAAGGATTTGTCAAAGGAGAAGTCTTCAGAATCCTACGAAAAAACTCCTCAGAAACAACCTTTGAGGAAAATAATTCAAAATTAAAAAAAAAAAAAAAAAAAAACCGCTTGATGGACGGAGGCTACCAACAATCGTTGATAGAAAACCTACTATCAGAATAAAATTCACAATAGGGAGTCTAAACTCCTAAAACAAAACAACAACTTGGAGGAAAAAGAAATATTGCCATCCGTGACACAATACCAGCCCTCTGACAGTGTCTACTGTAAAGGAAGCTTGGATGAAAAAATGGAATCTTATAGGAAACTAACTATAACTTCAATAAATTTTTAAAGAACCACCAATCATTTCCTTACCAAAAAGGAAAATCATTTAAGGAAATGCTCGTTAGAGCCAAAAAAAAAAATCCTTAACAGAGGGTTCCACGCCCGTATAGATGTGCGGCCTGTCACCCTTTGTATTTTCTCGCACAACAGGTTTGAGTGTTTTTAAAAAAGCAATAATTTCAGCTGGCTGTGTTTTATATAACAAGTGTAGTCAACTGTCTCGTTAGTAGTTAGTTCCTATCTATGTAATAAAATAGGGTGACCCACCCCCTAAGGGTAGCTGAAAATTGCACGACCCACCTCTTGCACAAGGCTCAAAACCTCATGACCCACCCCCGCTCTGCTCCGGCCCACCCCCCCCCCCCCCCCACCTATACTTTTTGACCAGTCCGTTAACAGGTTGTTGTATAGAGGAGGCCTAACAGGAAGATTGTAGCTTAACAGGCTCTCAAAAACCAGGTTATTTAGTTGCAGATTTTTACTGTATTAGCTTTTTGTGCTTTTGGTCAGAGACATCTCCTTTCTTGAACAGTGGGTAAACGCTAAAATGTGGTAAAATATGTAAAAATGTAAAAAGTGCTAAAAATATTTATAAAGTCAAAAAACAATGGAAATAAAACAATGTTAACAAGAACTACCCTAAACAAATAATTTGGCTCGAATTGAATCGCACTGTTTGTTAAGCGTCGGTTTCAGTTCTTGGATAAAAAAAAACATTTCAAAAATAAGACAATCAAATTTGTTCTGAGACTTTCTTAAGATTCTAAAACTTTGTGCGATGTCTTCAGGCTCCATATCATGCTGCTCTCTGAGGTGGTTTCCGATTGCCGATCCTTTGTGTTCTTCAATTCGTTGGTGCAGGTGTCGGCACGTGTAGCCGACATAGCCTGCATCACACAGGCTACACTGGAAAGAATATACCAAGCATTGTTGACTCACAAGAGGCGGCTTGTCTTCATTGACCTTAATTTCATCTTTGATCTTCCTACTTGTGTAAACTGGGCTGATGTCTGCGTTGATCTTCCTACTCAGGTCAGCCAGCTGTTTACGTACTAGGTTTGCTGATTTCTGGTCTTTGAAGGGCAACACGATTCTGATTGGGGCTTCTCTTTTATCAGCCACTTGGGTGTGTGAATCCTCGGACACTTTGGATTCAATGAATTGGCGAATGGTTGACTGCACAAGGTCGTCTGGATAGCGCAGTCGGGAGAAGATCTCTTTAAGGCGTTCACATTCCTCGTGAAAAAACTTCCACGTAGACGAGAGTTTAAACGCACGGTTAAGCATGGTGTTCAGGAGTGACCGTTTGTATCTGGCGTCAACGTGACTGTGGTAGTGTAGCAGAGGTCCAGTGTCCGTTGGTTTTCTGTAAACCGTGGTGTCTAGGCGGCAACCATTCCTGATAACATTCATTCCGAGAAAGGGAAGCTTGCCATTTTCTTCGAGCTCCATTGTAAAATTGATAGAGGGATGACTCTCGTTTAATGTCGTTAGGAATTCTGAGGCTGCTGTCAGATCCGGCATTGCGCTAAGTGTATCATCTACATAGCGCTTGTAGAAGGTAGGCAACTTGTTCTCTGTTTGTGTAAACCAACCTTATATATCACTCATACATCACATCTGAGGTGAAACAGTACTATGAGGCACTGTTTTTATCATACAGACCTCGGACAACAGAATGCAGTATTTGACAGTTTTGCAATACAAATTGCTATCATTCAATATTCAGGGCGTATGGAAAAGCCGGAATCCGGAATCCGGAGCCGGAAACGGAACCGGACCCGGAACCGGAACTTAAATTGAGACCAAACCAAACCAAACCAGTTCCCGATACCCGTATGGGAATAAAATTCAAGATGGCGTCCTCTGTTATCATTGTTTTGAGAAATTTTCAGCACAGTGATTGTGATACCAAAGGTATACTCACATTCGGAAAGTGACCTGGAAAAACAAAGGTAAGTGCATCCTACTGTTATTCCTAGCGATCATAAACTGTGACTGCAGCTGTAGGTCGAGCAATTTTCGACAGATCGAGATTACAACTAATCATAAACCGATTGACTGCGAAAAACAGCCATTATTAGTATGTGATGTTTAACACCGCTGTGTTGTTCATTTCCTTCTCTTGAGCCTAAGTTACTCATTTCTTAAAAGGGCTCCGTGTTTCATCCATTGTGAGGAAAAGGCGGCAAAAGGAGGAGGAGTACTCATGTCAATCATGATCCCAAGTTGCAACGCTCACGCGTATATGAAATTCTCGAAGAAAAATTTTGCGCCGTACGCAAAAAATGCGACAGTAAAAAATATTATAACAATAAAGAAAATTTAATGTGGGGATGGAAAGTCTTGATCGAGCAATAATTGTTAGTGACACTCTTAAGACAGAAACGTCTCCAAGTTTTATTTCTCAGGTTCGGGTTCCGGTCCCGATTCCGGTCCCGATTCCGGTCCCGGTTCCGGTTCCGGTTCCGTTTCCGTTTCCGTTTCCGTCTCCGTTTCCGGCTCCGGTTCCGGATTCCGGATTCCGGCTTTTCCATACGCCCCAATATTCAGGACGATCTAAACACGCGTGGGCTTTAGCCGTAAACCGTTAAAAAAAAATTTCAAAATCATCTATACGGCCAGCTGGTTCTGACTTTTGCCAGCTGTGGCGAGTGTTTGAATGAACATTAACACAGTTAAGCTCCAATAATTATAATAAAGAATTAATTATGTTTATTTTTTATTTTAAAATGGTTTAAGTTGGCTCGACTGGATTTTTTGGGGTTGATACCTCCCAACTTTGAGCATTAACATGGGACGAAAAATTGGATTTACTGCAAAAAGCCTTTCCTATTTTCAATATTCTTGAAACTTGCAGGGAATACTTCTTGACAATTAATCTCGGGATTGTCGAATTTATAGAAACATCTATCGAGTGGTTTTTGGAAAAATGCGAAATTTTTAGGCATGGACCAAATTACGTCCAAAAACTGTATCAAAAGCAGCTAAATGCAAGTTAATAAAATTCTTCTTACTCGCGATCGTCCTGAGCAATTCCCCTCTTTTTTTCGTATGCAGTTTCCAATGGAATCAAGCCGCTATGAGATGAAGCCTCGTTCCCAAAGCTTATCATTTTCTTAAAATATTAGCGAATTGTGTTGGTAGCATGCTATTTCACTGTTTTTATTATTCTTTAAACTACATTTCAAAATATTTCGAAAACGCTCTCATAGAATTTGTTCAAACTTTGCCATAATGGAGGCAATTATAGCAGGTACATACTCCCTACAGCGATTTCTTAAAAAAAACTCCTGGAACAGAGAAACACAAAAATAAATGAAAAACGTAATGGCGTCATTACGTTGCCATGGCGACTCCGATTGCAATAAAACCAAGATCATAAGAAATTTTCATCTTTATATAATACAGTTGTGGTAACATTTTTTCCATATCTTTACTCATGCCGACGTAGTTAATGCTCAAAGTTGGGAGGTATCAACCCCAAAAAATCCATTCGAGCCACCTTAACGCGCGGCATTTTGAGTACTCTGGAAAGCGTTGTTCACTGAACGACTGAAAACAATCGGCACAGCGATTAAAATTACAAGAGAGACTACTAAAAATCAATAAAAGAAATAAAATTCAGTGAAACATATACAGAGACGACAATTTTCATTCAGGAAGACAAGTATTTAAGTGTCTCTAAAAATCCAGAGTCTTCGAGCTTAAAGCTGAAGTTTTTGTTTTAAGCCGGCTTCCCGGTGTTTACTTTTTTCAAAGACGAACTCGAGGCAAGAAAATAGCTCAAAGCTTCTTTTACAGCCAGAATTATAACTAAAAATTCTTTGGAACGTGTTCTTTCTAATTGCGGTGAGAAAATGTCTAAAGGCTTTTTAAAGATCTGTAACCTTATATAAACCTGATACTCGGTCAGATCATTGTCTCAAATCTTACAAACGTGCGTAAACAAAATAGCCGCATAAACTACGCTCGACTTCATTAAATTAGAAATAAAAAACAAACATCAAATACAATAATTACTCGGGCTTACCACTCGAGATGCAGCTCCTCAAAGGTATCAAGTAAGGCCAGTATCGCTTCCGACTTTGAAACCCTCTTACGCACCAAGCAAGGTGAAAACGAAAACGATGCCATCCGAAATCGGATTTCCAACTTTGACAAGTGACGTATTTCTCAACCAAAAACCCCATAAACAAACTAGCCATGAATAACAGAAGACTTCCGATAACAGCTGAATTTCATTTTGTACATCCAGTGGAAAAAGACAGTTAAAAACATCACAAATTGACACAAAACTCTGTCAGATTCAAAGTAAACAAGATTCAAGATGCCGCCTAAATATTCCGCATGAACTCACCTGTCAAATTTTGAAAAATCAGAGCATAAAAATTCAACGTAAAACGTGACCAACGCGTGATCATGGTGAGAAAAGTCAAGCGAAACTGTTTTCCTTGCCTATATATAGCACCTGAGTGAATTTTCGCGTCCGAGGTTAGTTTGAAATCAAAATTTTAATTGTGCGGCACATAAACACAACATATTTCATATGAATTTAAAAAAATAATAATAAACTTGAGCCTGCGATCATTTGAAAACCAGTATCTTGTCAGCGGATAACTTCAAAAAAATACTTGACCTCGATGGGTCGACACCTGAGCCTGCGATTCGCTCAAGTGATACTGATCAGCGCATAACTTGTTTTAAACATTGATGTCTAATATGTGTATCAGTTTTCCTGTGCTTCGATCCCAAACTAGCTAAAAAGCATGAGATTGAACATTGTTCGCGATCTAGTAAAACGATTAACTGGTCAGCGGATAGCTTCCAAATAAATCACGTCACCTTGATGAGTTGACAAATGAGCCCGCGATATGGTCATGGGATACTGGTCAGTGGCTATACTGTTTTGACAGCTGTCAATTGACCATATTGTGAGTGTCATACATAAAAGATGAGGACTTGCCAAGACACGCCTGAGACACCCCTCCCTTCCTTTTGATAGTCTCCCCTACCCTACCCGTACAATCTGTAGACGCGTACGCTCGGTCAGTCACGTGACAACCAAGCGAAAAGAGGTTGACCGTATTCCATGAGTATGGGGCTCTGTCCCACGCGCGCTTCGCGCGCGCGGGAGCCTTGCTAATAATTTTTTATGTGGAATTTACTCGGGGTTTTCTTGCCTCCAATTATGCAGTAGTCCAGTCCAAAAGAATTCGTACTTTCGCCAAAGCTGTGTTGTATGCACCTAACATTCATTCAGTTCAATAATACAGGGGCACCCAACGTCAATTTTCGGAAAATATCTGTTCGGAAGACGATTTGAGACCTAGAATTTGCGGAACATTACAACAAATTTTGTTGTAAAATTTCTTACCTGCCTGCCTCTCCTACGATTTTCGAACATCCGAAAAATGGTGTAATTCTCCATTTTTAACGGATTTTTACCCTAAAAAAATCACCTAGAATTTTCGGATGCTTTTTTTTCTGGCTAAAATTTTCGAAAAGGTAAGTTTTAATCCCTATAATTTTCGGATCACTAGACTTTCAGCTAGGAAATCCGAACAGGTTAAAAATTTTTAGGGGATAAAAAATATGCCTATATCTACCGTTAAAATAATGAAACAGGTTTAACAATGCTATGTTTAAGTGGTTTTGAACTATATCCTCGTTGGGTGCCCCTGGTCAGCGGGCAGGTTCCAAAAAAATCACGTCACCTCGCTGAGCTGACACATGAGCCCGCGATATGGTCATGTGATACTGGTCGGTGACTATCCTGTTTTGACAGCTGTCAATTGACCATATTGTGAATGTCCAGTATAATAGATGTGGATTTGACAAGACACGCCTGAGACACCCCTCCCTTCCTTTTGATAGTCTTCCCTTCACCACCCGTACAATCTGTAGACGCGTACATACGCTCGGTCAATCCGTGACAACTAAACGAAAAGAGGTTGACCATATTCTTTGAGTATGGAGCCCTGCTATAAAGAAAATGCCTCAAAGGATTCTGGGAGATTTTTTTATAATAATTACAATTTACTTTTATAATTACATATTTTTTAAAAGTTGAATAAAGTTTTTATCATTTATTATTAATTAAAAATTATTATTATTATTAATTTTACTATTATTATCATCATCATAATTACTAATATCCGTTACTTCTATTACTATACTATTGTCTTGCATAGAAAGCATGCTCAGCACTCTTACCTCCGGAGCTTGGTTCATAACATACTACTGAGGCATCTTCAGAGTGAACGCAGTTATTTATGCCCCATCCTCTATGCCCACAATAGACAATTGAAGTTTCGTTGCCTTGACAATTTACATCATCCAACCAAATTTTACCCCTTCCAGCCCCAAATCGGGCAGACCCTGGAGAGCTAATAGCGCCACAAAACCCCAGCTGACGGCAAATGACACGTGCGTCATTCATATCCCAGGAGTCATCACAAATTGTTCCCCAGATGTTATTATGTAATACTTCAACTCTTCCTTCCCAGCTCCTGGATCCTCCGACCAATCTCAAAGCTGAAATAATTTTCAAGAAAATGTTTTCTTGCAACTTTTAATTGACTCTTATACTACCTTAAAACCCACATAGGGTATAAACACCACACCACTTAGTCTTTTCATGTGACGATATAGACAAGAAGAAGAAGAAGAAGAAGAACAACAACAACAACATCAACAACAAACAACAACTATGCAGATCACAGGACTGCTCTCGACGATCTCTCGTAAAATAATAATAATAATAATAATAATAAATGTGGAGCAGTAGAGTGTTAGGAGAGTAAATACAAAATACTTTGATTGAATTGCAAGCCTTAGAACAAACTCCTTTGTTCGGAGGAAACAGTTACATGTGAAGATTGACCAAGGACTGAGGATAATTCTTCAATTTAATTTCATATTCATATTGTTTTAAAGAAGTCCAATAAAAAAATGTGCGCGAAATCTACCTCGCGTACTAAAATCACTAAATATGGATCTTTCAGAGACTGGGTTTTGACAAAAATGAAATTATTAGTAAGGAGTAATTTTACGAGCGTTGCTGTTAGCTTGGCCCAATTCAAAAAAAGATAATTTCACAACAGGGCTAACAAAATATTTTCGATTCCCTTTTCAGAGAACCGTTTCAGTTTTAGGTTAATTAGGTGACCAAAGTTAGTGTCCAAGATCCGTTGTTTCATCGTGTTTTCGAGCAATAAAAAATCACAATACAAGTGAAATTTAGCAGATACTTACTGTGTTGAGCGTTGGCCAGTTGAAGCAAAGCAAATACTAAGACTGAAACAAATAAACAAAGAAAAGGCTGGTAAAATGGCATTACGACACTTGATTTACCGTTTATCTCTTTGCCAAATTGCTTCGATCCGAACAATTAAGTTCGACGCCAAGAGTTCTTTGCACGATCACACCCAGAAGTAATTTAGCTGCGGGCTGATCAATAGTTAATGATTAAAGGGATAGTTTAAAAAGAAAGAAAACGTAAGCTGCGGGAGTTTAAATAGCCATCCATAGCATGTCTCGTATCTTCCACAATTCACATTTTTGCACGCAAACGTATTGCAGCTCTGAATAAAGGAAAAATTTATTGTCTTGCCGTTTTTTGTTTCAGTTTTTATAACAGAGTTGTGTTTCCCAGTCCTAGATATTCTACTGCACTTCCTTATAATTAAATCATGATAGTCAATTTGTTCTATAAAATTATTTTAAAAGTTTAATTATAAATAATGTTTATTTCTTATATTGTGCAGTCTAGCATGCGATAAAGATATGATCGAATGCGCATTACAACACTAAAATCTTAAAGTAATAAATGGCTAATCTAAATAATGATAATAATAATAATAATTTACAATTTTCGGAAAACAATAAAAGTAAAATATGAGTTAATAAAAGAACTAATAAAAAGCTAATGTAAAAAGATGTGTCTTTAGTAAAACTTTAAAAATGTTCAATGATTGACATTGTCTAATTTCTAGAGGGAGTCGATTCCATACTTTGGGCGCAGCGTTTGAAAACGCCCTGTCCCCGAGTGTCTTTTTTGTTCTATAGGTATTGTCCATTAGGAGTACGCCCCGGTATGATCTCAACTGATACTGCGAGCTCTCTTTGATTTTAATCAAGTCTAAAAGATATTGTGGTGCGACGCCGTAGATACATTTGTGAACTAGCATTGGTACCTTGAATTCTATTCTGTGGGTAACCGGAAGCCAGTGCAGGTTGACTAGGGATGGTGTGATAGGATCATACCTAGATATAGTACATACCAGCCGAGCTGCCGCGTTCTGCAGCTTACCAAGAGGAACAGCGGGCGTACCATATAATAGACTGTTACAATAGTCTAATCGTGACATTATAATAGCCTGTACAATGGACTTCCTATTGTAAGCAAGCTCTTAGTTAAAAGGAAACAGTCTCGTAGAGACAAAAAAGGAGACGCTCGAAATGAAATTATAATCAACTAAAGTGCGTCAAACTTAAGTTGCGGAAGTTTAAGGGTCTGTTTACATGGAGGTAGGGTACCCCAGATGGGTGAGGTAACCCGCTTAGGTGGGGTAACCGCCTGTCCATATAATCTCTCATTTTAATGTGATCACGTTTACATGTTAGGTGTGGTAACCCGCCATATGCTACCTCATCTACCTGGGGTCCCCCACCTCCATGTAAACAGGCCCTAACTAGCCATCCATAACATCGGCATGTCTCGTATCCACAATAGGACACTTACACCATGACGTCATTTTACTACAACTACCAAAATCCTTCAGTTTGTTGTTTTCTTGTAGAAATTAAGCCTATTGTTCTTTAACCCTTTGCTGGATTGACAAATGTAAATAAGAAAGCAAAAGCGAAATGAAATCTGGTAGTTGCAGTCAAATGTCGTCATGGTGAAAAATGGACTATTCACATTTTTGCTCGCAAATGTATTGCATCTCTGAATAAAGCAAACATTTATTGTCTTGTCTTTTTTCGTTTTAATTTTTATAACAGAGTTGTACACGTGTTTTTCGCACCCCTAGATATTCCACGAAAACTGTCCCCTACACCCCACGTGCAGCAGCTACAGTATGGTAATGCACTTTAGTGGTCGTGAATAGTTTGTGCCTTGTTTGGGCTCTACAATGGCTGTGAAGAGCATCAAGCAAAACTGTGAAATGCGATGCACGCTAGGTCTAATGTCAGGTGATTATGGTTAATAGCACGGCTAGTTTTTCTTGGAACGGACTGTATCTTGCCGTTGCATGACTTAAATCAGTTTTTGGTTTCTTGGGCTCCCTTGGGTGTAAATGTCAATTCGGCGAAACGTTCGACTCGGCTTGTCTTAGTTCAACGTTTCTGGGTAACTGACCACCTACCCCTCCCCTAGGTCAACATTTTGCCCCCAGTGAGAAGTAAGTGTTAATGTTGGCTTAAGGGAGGGGTAGGTGGGCAGTTACCCGTAGAAACCTTTCATGATCCGTTCAATTATAGTGGGTGACTAAGTCTAGCCTATACACCTTAGTGACTCTCTTAGACCGTTTGTTTTGACAGTGAATGGCAGTGGTTAAGTCCATACGCCATGGTTGCTGGTTTGTTCAGCTCGTTTGCCTCCTGACTCGGCGGTGTGTTAACGAGCAAGATAGAAGGTTCTGCTTTTTTAATATGAGGTTCAAAATGACCTGGTATATTTGTCGCTTATAAGGGGAAGAGTACTAGTTCTCTTCCGTGGCTATTTATTGTCTTAAATCCTTGTGAAAAATCTGTCTGAAAATTCCATCAGAAGAAGTTTTGTTAGCCACGGGTTACCTCTCTATGCAAGAATAAAAAAAATGTAACAATGGTTCATGACGGCTTAAAAAAATCCATCTTTATGTCAACTTCCACCGATCGCCTTAACGATGGGGGCGTTGGGATTTTTAGTTTTTCGGTCTTGCCCATTTTTTAGGTCGGTTTTTCGGTTTTTGAACTGTTGTCCGTTGCGGTTTCCCGTTTTTCGGTTTTCAGCATCCGCTTTTTTGGCAAAAATAAAGTAGGTTAGATTCCTCTGTCGGTCTCTGTGCAGTCAGATGCTAGGCTATTCTTTATTTTTCCATTTTACAGTCAATCCAGGTCAATTTGCAATGTGGGATTCTTAATTTTTGATTGAGATTTATAGCTGTAGGGGAGCTTTTTGCGAACGCAAAATTTCCCCCATTGTACTCTATTGCTATTGAATCGAGGATCTTTGTGAATTCTCTTAGACAATCTTAAGGCAGATATGCCTGTTTAACGACCATAGCATCAGACAGTGCTAATGCTGTGATGATATTAAAACCTTGATGATTTTATAATGTTTACACGGCAAAATTGAAGAACAGCTCCCCAAGTCTACCGACAGACGGCCGACGGACTTCTTGGGGAACTACTCTTCAAATTTACCGTTTGGTCCCTATGTTCCACATATCATTAACGTTTGACATCTAGACTAGGGTTTTAAAAAGTGAGCTGTATGTATCTTCGGTTATGATGGTTTTGCCATTCGGTTTTCGGTTGTGATCGAAATCTATCGCGGTTTTTTCGTCTTTTTTTTTTTTTTTTTTTTTTTATATATATATAGACCCCAACGCCCCCCTCCTAACTAATTCAGTTAATATAACTGTCATGTAAAAGAAAAGCAAAACTACAGTGCATCACTTAGTGCTACTAACCAGTGATTTTTTTGGTTAAAACAAGGCTTAATAACCGAGGCGTGCATCTAGCAAGTCATCAGGTAGATTACAGAACATATCCTGTTCTGTTTTTATTTAACAGTTTCAGTTTCTCACGTGGTTAATGTATAAATTATTTTATCAATAAAAATAACGCAATCTTTAGTCAACCCCTTGTTCATTTCTTAAGCAAGGAGGATCGTTATCAAATTTGATAACCATTTGACGTCACAACATGGTGGCCATTTCAAAAGTCGGGAATTTTCCGAGATTTTGTCCGATCTTATTCGGTGTAAACTCGTCAGGTACCCATGGTCCTGTTCTGCAAGGCCGAGGAGCTTCACATGTTTCAAAATGGCAGATGTGTATCACGCGTACCAGGGGAGTGGGGGAGGGGGGGGGGGCTGGCAGCGAGGTCTGGAACCGAGTTTAAATGATCGCCTCAGCTAAGAAATTCGGCCGAGTGAGACTGAGTACAAATTTTCCTTGAAAACAAACATGGCGGAGAATGCAGACATGGAAGGACGATGAGTTTTTGCTCTGTTTTAAGTTTTCCCTCGTACAAATATCAAGAAAAGGTTTCTATGAACTTTTTAGTGGACCTTTTGGACATCAGAAGGCGTGATGTATGAACAGTTCGTGTGTGACTTCACTTATCGTGATTCGGGATCTCGGTAAGTTCAGTTATTTTCAAGCTTCGTGATTTTTCGAGCGACCATCTTGCTCCATCTCTTATATTTTTCCAATTATAGTGGTATTACGACTCTCTTCCTTATCTTAACCATATGCTACGAGCACGATATATTGGTATGAGTCTTGCAACAGTCCTATGTGAATGTTCATTAAACCACTGATTTTCTACTTCCCTGTTCGTAAGTTTGGTTGTACACCGGGAGGCACAACAAATATTTATAGGCGTAAATACAGAATACAGGGCCAATTTAGGCTTGAACCCTATCCTCTCAGCAGTTCTTTCCACGATATTACCCTTGGCTTATTTGGCCTAGATGGGTATGTGCTGCTGATTTAGGGTGGTGACCATTTCACCCTTTAGAGTTTTGAACAAGGTGTCTGTTTGGGTTGTGAAGGTTGAAGAAGAAGCAGTCTATAGATTACAGTCTATTGGTACCACCATTCCCCACCCCCCCCCCCCCCCCCAAGTTTTGCCATGTTTCTAAGTTTGAAAAATACCTTAATTCTGTATGCTAAAGGAAATGAATGAGGATTATAAAATAAGATATTCTTGGCTGAAAAAGGGTAGGGAAATGCACAGTGTCCTACTACCCATACTCTCTTTCAGTGTAAGCCCAGGGAGGTGATATTAAATTTTAATTCCCTTTTACCACTTGTTGTAACAGCAAAGTCAGTAAGGTTTATGGTCTCTGAAAAATATTTTTGCCAGCCTCAACACAAGTTTGTAACTGTTATTGTTGACTGCAAATAATATTATCTTAATAATCATTGTACATATTGTTTCTAAGGCATCCTATGGTGTTTTCAAAATCCACTGGTACAAGGCAATTTTTAAGCTGAGAGGGTTTACTTTGATTACTACATTTTTACACAGACACAAACTAACCTGGCAGGTTGATGTCCGAAGGTGTAAAACATTACATGCAACTATAAGGCAAAGACTGATCACAGTGGCCAAAGGAAAGGCAAAAATAGAAATGTCATAATTTTTTTAATTTTATAAATTCCCTTTGAAGCATATTTAGCCAGATGTAGTCCTTGTCAAATCATGCAAACTTGAACATTTATTTTCTGACCTTAGCTAATCTTTTTTTAAACCATACTCTTGCCCCAGTGGGTAGTGTAGTTTTTGGATCACATAATATAATTTCTCTCTCTTTGTTTGCAACAAAACAAAACACAGTTGAATGAGGACTCAAACTGAAGGCAGTGTAGTAACTGCTGTCATGAAAAGAGAATTCCAAACACACAAAATAATTACCCTTTCATTTGCCTATATTCATTTCTTAGAAACTACGGTAAAGTTTAAATTTAATCACACGAAGATAAAAACTTAAGTATATCAAAAGTGAATGATCTCTTGGCAAAATTTATTTAGCTTCTAGTACATAACAAAATGCATGAACTACGAGATTTGACCATGCCACTCAATCATCCAACGCAACTCTGCCAGGATAAGTTCACAATCAAGGATGAAGAATTAATAATCTCAATCATCGTTTCTTAAAGTTGTAATAAAACCGTAAACAACTCTGACAACTCTTCTACTTGACCACGGCCACCGCGCTTTGTTTAATATCACGGAGGATTAACTTTCGGCCTTTCCGGCTTGAAAATATAAACTCTTCTACATACGCATTGGAGGGTTGGCCCTTCTTCTAGTCTTGTGGGTCTTCTAAACAGAAACACAGCTTGAAAGCCTGTCGGTGAGCCAAAAGGTCGGGCATCGAGGAACATGTACAATGACTGTTCACTGGTCTCGTTCTTAGCGTAGTAAACCGCATGTAATGACAAACGCAAGACCAGAAGAAAGGAAAACGTAAGCTCCACATTACTGCGGAAAAAATCGGTTACAGCAAAGAAACCAATGAGCAACAGGACTAAAAGCGAATTCACTTCACACGGTCGAATAGCTACGAAGACGAACGTCTTGATGTTGTTGTTATTCCTAGCCCGTTTCTCGCATGCTCGCTAGAGTTCCCGAATGATTGACAGATTTCTTAACTGGGGCGATCATGGAAAGCCGAAAAGCGGCAAGATCAAAGGCCGTTGGCAGCCCCCCCTGACGCGTACAAAAGTAAATTTCCCTCTCAAAGTGAAGCGTCCATCAGATTTTTGTTCCGAAATCAGGTATGTTTTTCTACTTCGTTGTTAAATTTAATGTACTGGTCGATTTTTCTATGAGTTGCAAAAAATCTGGCGTTATATCCAAGGCTTATGCTTTCGATTCAGCATGTTTCTGTTGTTGTGCCAATCTCTGAAAAAAGTGCATTGGGTATTTGAATTGGCAATGTGCTTTCAATAATGTCGGCCATCATTGATTGATGTCTTCTTCAAGGTGCTGAGATGGCAGATGATGCCCATAGAAGCAAAATTTCAAAGTTATGTCGCCTTTGTGGCAACATCGCGTCTTCAAATACCTCCAGACCAGAGGAAAAATTTAAACAAGATTGTAAACAATACTAGCAATAAAAGGGGGTGGTAGGCCTACACGACTTTTACCTCATGCTAAAATGCTGCTTATTCCAATAAAGTTTTTTTTCTCTGCTGGGTAGATTATGCTCTGGAAGGTTCTACATTTTCACTGAGCAAATGTGATTTTCTTTGGTCCGTGAGTGTAATGTTTTTCTGCAATGCCGTATCACGCTGAGCCCATGGCGTTAGTTTTATTTGCAGAACGCTATATTAGCACGGATAGTGATGTACAGATCCAAAATTATAAGAATGAAGTGCAGCTTAAACTGAAGCTACATCTACTTTCTATGGAGAATTGAATTGTGACTCAGTAAACTCCAGCTTAGTGTTTTTCTAAAGATAGTGTGAGTCTTTTGACTGGAGCGCGCAGTTCCCCCCGGCGGTAATAGCTTTGAATAAGCTTAACAGTCTTTAAACTGTTTTGTTATTGCCACTTTGTGATCAGGTAAGACCATGGTTTCGGCTCTCCACACGAACCTCATCAGTTGCCGGGTTGGCTTTGTGCTTAGTTGCTTTTACAAGAGCAACTATAGTTGAACTTTGTTGTGGCGAGAACAGTACAGGAGGGGGGGCATTGGGATTTTCGGTTTTGCGGTTTTGGCTATTTTTTAGATCGGTTTTTTGTTTTTTGTTGCAAAAGACTTCGGTTTTTCGGTTTTGGTGGTCATTGCGGTTTGCGGATTTTTCGTTTTTTAGCATCTGGTTTTCGGTTTTCGTGAAAAATACTAGCGGTTTTTTGGTTTTGGTACCCGATGTGTTTTTTGGTTTTTGGAAGGACAGTGAGGTTCAATAATCGACTGCTCTTTTGAGTATCTGTTTATTACCACATTAAACCTTAGAGCTAGTTCCTGCTGCCATGTAAAACTGAAAAAGAACTAATTGTACCGGTTAGCTTCCTCAGTGTCGACTCAGCTCAGTGCAATCGCATGTTAGACAATCGAGTCTCCAAACTTTCAGGTGTTAGTTATCAAATGGAAATGTTCGATTAGAGATTTTCGATTGAAGTTTCCAGAGCTATAGCTTTTTGCGACTGCAAAATTGCAATTCTAATGAAGACTTGTGTGCAAATTCTCCTAGTTAACTAGGCTCCACAACTAGCGGTTTTTCGGAAAATGAGCCGCAAAGTCTGGGCTCGAGAGAGCGGCAGAAACAAAGCCTATGATTTAAGCAGACACAAAACGATCGATACGAAGGCTTCAGACAAAGTCCATGTGATTCACAAATACTTTGGTGAAATTAGTGTTACTTTAGTTTGCTCTGTATGCCCCACTTGTCACCATTGTATCTGTTTTTGACGGTTTTGTATGCGGTTTTCGGTTTTGGCCGAATTTTTTTGCGGTTTTGCGGTTTTGGATGATTTTTTCTTCGGTTTTGCGGTTTCTAATATACCCCAATGCCCCCCTCGTACAGCCGTTCTGTCCATTAAGCTTTGAACTTGAACATAAACGATTTTCAAGGATCCCAGAGGGCAAACTACAGTCATAGGTGAGAGATATTGTTCGCCCTAAACGCGCTTTGCATATGCAAATTTTCAGTTTTCCGCTACAACGGCTTTCGCTACCTGTACAATAAAAATATTAAATTGTTATTGGTATATGCTTATTACTGGAAGGCATACTCATTGCATGTCTGTATGTTCCGTTTTTGTTTCATTGACAGATCTATGGACAACAACCGGCATCGACATCATCTCCTCGTGTCAAGAGGAAAAATGCAGAATGAGCTTCGAAAAAGTAAACTTCTGTAGACGATGTTAAAAATAAAACCTCCATCCTTAACAGAATAACCATTGTCTTCAATCACTGTGTCTCTTTAATTTGAAGATTTCAATAGAAACAAATTACGTATGAGTTTGATGATTTGTTTGAAATACACGAAGCTTTCCGCAGAGGTCTTATTTGGAAAAATGCGTCTCAAATACAATTTCCCCAGTTTTACAATCCACTGCGAGATGTCTGTTATAAAAAAAAATTGCCATGTACATGAGTTGCTGTCTCGGCAGTACTCCCTTCCTATTTCTGAAAACATCTCGACATCGTCCGGCATATTAAATTCAAGAACGCTATCTCCCAAATTAGGTCACGTGAACGAAAATTTGAACGAAAATTGCTCGTGGTTTGTTTTGGTCGAGGTTCTAAAATTTGATAGTGATCCCGGACTGTTTACTGTGTATATGCATAAAAAAATAACATTCTCGAAAGATTTCTAATGAGTCATATCCTCGGGAAACCCCCTAACGTATTAAATCATCGACTTCCTGTTTTTCTGAGAATGTCTCGCCATGGTGCTTTTTTTCTGTTTCATATAAACGCATGCATCCACCGAAATTAATAATAATATGGTTTCAAATATATTTATCAATATATAGCCATCTCCAATACCTTACAGCTGTTCTAAAAACCTCACTTAAAATCAGTTTCAAATAATTTTTCCCTTTGAATAACATTATACAAAAATGGACGTATTTCATCTGATTCCAGTGCTCGCTGCAAACTCGGGGTTTTAACTGAGGATAACGCATATAAATGTCAAATGAAGCAGACTAAATATAGGCGCTGTAAATATATATATTTGCCGTCTTTAACTTAATAAAAGGT
>NC_133207.1:8394299-8414299 GCF_958299795.1 Porites lutea | reverse complement strand
TGTGATCGAAATATAGGTGGATTGAAAGGAAACTGTTTTCTGTCTTCATTTGTGATTAAGATATATTTGTGTTTATGAGGACAGGAGGGAGAGATGCTTGGGACAACTTTATATATATATATAACTGGTTTTTTGAAAACCGGGCTACTAAAAAATGTCAGGCTCTCGCACTGATTGTTAATTTGATGGCCCTTGTTACTTGAAAAGTAAAATCTCACCTCAAAAAGAAATTGTTGAATACATGAGCTTCTATTTGATAGAATCATCTGTCTTGAAAGTAACAAAAGTGAAGTTTTCCTCATTAATCTGGAAAATAAGGCATTTTAAGAAGCAATTTTTAGTGTCGGTGTCACCGATTGCAAAGCCAATTCCCCAGTTCACCTCATTTTTAATTGAAGCTGGTCTCCCAAAAACAATCTAAGCCAACACTGCTCAACAAAACCAAGTCCTAAAACCAGCAGTTCAACTGCTTGCTGACTAGGAACATTATCAACAGAGCGGGTCATTGCTTGCATGCAAACAGCACAAACAAACTGCATAAGAGTGCAAAAACACATCAAACTTTACAACAACCCCACTCCCCTGGAATTTAACCAGGCTACCCCAAATGCATACCAGACGATAGCCCCGTGCCTGTGCAACAACATGGCACCCAGCCAGACACAACCCCCCCTTAATTTGAGTGAGACATTGACCTTTGAAAGACAGGGGTAGCCCCGGTACAAAAACTCAGCGAATCCGCCCTCTAGCACAAAGCATAGTCTTTACAACAACCCCACCCCCCTGGAATTTAACCAGGCTACCCCAAATGCATACCAGATGATAGCCCTCTGTCTGTGCAACAACATGAAACCCAGCCAGACACAACCCCTCCTTAATTTGAGGGAGACATTGAGCTTTGAAAGACAGGGGTAAGCCCAGGTACAAAAACCCAGCGAATCTGCACTCTAGCACAAAGCATAGTCTTTACAACAACCCCACCCCCCTGGAAAGTTAACCAGGCTACCCCAAATGCATACCAGATGATAGCCCTGTGTCTTTGCAACAACATGACACCCAGCCAGACACAACCCCCCCTTAATTTGAGGGAGACATTGAGCTTTGAAAGACAGAGGTAAGCCCAGGTACAAAAACCCAGCGAATCTGCACTCTAGCACAAAGCATAGTCTTTACAACAACCCCAGTCCCCTGGAATTTAACCAGGCTACCCCAAATGTATACCAGATGATATCCCTGTGTCTGTGCAACAACATGACACCCAGCCAGACACAACGCCCCCTTAATTTGAGGGAGACATTGAGCTTTGAAAGACAGGGGTAAGCCCAGGTACAAAAACCCAGCGAATCTGCACTCTAGCACAAAGCATAGTCTTTACAACAACCCCACCCCCCTGGAATTTAACCAGGCTACCCCAAATGCGTACCAGATGATAGCCCTTTGTCTGTGCAACAACATGACACCTAGCCAGACACAACCCCCCCTTAATTTGAGGGAGACATTGAGCTTTGAAGGACAGGGGTAAGCCCAGGTACAAAAACCCAGCGAATCTGCACTCTAGCACAAAGCATAGTCTTAACAACCATCCGAGCAAGAACAAACCAGTGCAAAAGTTAATTGCAAAATACGTAGTCGACTGCTATGAGAAAAGAAGATCATTAGTTCTTTAGGTTAACATTGATTATAGTTTCACTAGTGTGCAATTTGTGTTATGATTTTAAATTAGTTGGATAAAGTCGATGTACATAGGACTGTATAAGACTTTAAATAAAGCATTGTCTCGTCTTGTCTTGTCTTACAACAACCCCACCCCCCTGGAATTTAACCAGGCTACCCCAGATGTGTAGTTCTAGAATATATTCATACTCCCTTTATAGAAGGGTTTGGAAATTGTTGGCGGGTTGGGGTTCTCATTAAGGCCGCAAAATTTAAGTAAATGTATGAAGCTTGACTGTAATTTCCAGAGAGGTTGGGGGGGGGGGGAGGTCTAAGAAATAATCCTTTTCGTGGGGGAAGTATGGAAAATTTTCGGAACCACACAATGGATACCAGATGATAGCTCTGTTTTGGCAAAGTTTGATAATGAAAGATTTTTTAAAAGATAACGTCTTTATTATCAAATGCAAAAATATTATTAATCATTATTTTACAGTATATGTTTCATTTGTATTTGATAATGGTGAGATGTCTCCGAATTTCACGGTTTAATAGAGTTCTGTAAAGGTTGCTGTACTTTAATGGACTCATTGTTGGGTTTTGGGCCATATGAAGAAAAATTATCACTATACACTTATCTAGTGCGCAATAAAGTTACATTAATACCTTGGCCGATGAATCTTCTTTTTAGAATAACTGGTATATTGACACCTTCTGCATTGTAAAGCTGACTTGATGGTACATGTCAGTTACATAAACAATAAAATATAAAATATGACAGTAAGCGTTTGTGGATTTAAATGTTATTGGACCAATCAATTTCAAGTATTTGGTAAGAAAGACAAGTTGTTTACAAATTTTTTGGATTGGTTTTGTTATCGTACAGCAAGAAAAGTTTGTTTCTACAAAACCTGAAGTCTTAAGGTACGAAGCTCTTTGAAAGGGCTTGAGCTTATGTGTTTTTCTATGCCAGGATTTTCCTTTTTAAGAGTAATTAAACAGTAATAAGAAAATCTATAACTGTAAGTCCTAAATAATCATGACCTCCTGGCAAAAGAGAATGAAATTGTATTTTCTCTGTATGGTGTTAAAAGCGATACAGTTTGTTTTCTATAAACAAGGTCAGAAAACAAGTGTTATGTTCTTTGAGTAAGCAAGATCACCAAACAGTCCTATTATTGGTTTTAATGCACCTGACATCACGGCGGCCATGTTGGATGAGAAAAACAAATGCATTTCTCTCCTCTGGGAACTCAACTGTATTTTCATTTTTATGTATTGAATTGTTTTCAAGCCTGGTCGCCTTGTCACGTGGTTACAATCCAAGAATATTAAAAACCTTATTTATGATTATGCTTTCATGTTTCATGATGTTTTGACTCTTCATGCAATACTGAACTTCGTAAAGTAGGAAATTGCTGCATTCACAATAAATGTAAGGTGTTGTCAGAACAATACGGAAATCTTGCCCCAGTGTCAATATCTTCAAAGTTTATGTTCCCTACCTGAATCCAGAAATCCAGAAAAGAATTAATAGCCTTCTTTTATAAAACGCGAACTTAGGTCACATTGATTCCTTTCAATCGATAGCCTGGATTCAACGTTTCAAGTTCATTTGTTTCTGGCTCCTGTGGTCTCGGGTTCTCATCCCGTTATAAAAGAATCAAAGGCTGAGAAGAGATCCGAAGTGTTTTGATACACGGATGGTGTTTGCAGGCAAATTTTCAAAATAGTTGTATATTTTTTTCACACCCGCGGCAAATGTAGCCACCCTGCCTGGAAATGCGGGCTCATATTCCAGTTGCAATGAAGGTCATGTGACAAAGTATCAAAATTTGTGCATAATCATCTGAAAATCTACGCATAAACTATCATAACATATTTCAAGTCACATGGCGTTTGAAAAGCAAAAACATATCATCAATACATTGAGCTAAAGGGGTCTATTGAAACGTCTGTATGTCTCATATATTTTTCTTTTAAATGAAATAATAAAAGTCTGAAAAACAAATACAAATATTTTGAAAACTTGCCTGCAAACACCAGATCGACATTCAGTGAAGTAGCGAGATTGACACATTCCACAAATAGAAGTGCAGCTTTTATAAGCATTCCCACACTCTGCCACACTTTATACTCTCTCTAATTTTACCCTGTGGGAAAATAGCTCTTACATCCTTATCCAGTTGCCACAACGTTATTCAACATGTCCTACGCAAATGTTAGACGGGTGATGCTGCGGCACAAAAGAGCGGCAAAATGTCCTCTTTTGTCAAAATTTTTAAATCAATGTGTCTCTACAGAGGAAGGAAACTTTGTTTCCACATCGGAGCTTTTTTCCGCCTATGAAACGGCAGTTTCAATTTGGACCGACGACGATAGTGTTCACGTCCAAACAAAGTTCCTAATGAAGAGAAGTGCTTTTAATCGAGTAAGTTCAAAAGTTGAAAAAGAAAACATCTCAAGGCGTTGAAGGTGAAATGATCTAAAATCGTTTATTTTTAAGTCAACAGCAACTAAAAAAGGAAATTTCCACCCTTTTATTCTCAAACAATGGAAATGTCACGTACAGCGTACAAAACAACACCAGAGGATACTCCAATATTAAACTCCACCGCGCCCGTCGTATGCTTGGCCATGAATTTGGAGGTGAACAGATGTTAAGAAACATCTCCGTATTCATGGCCAGGCATCCTCCACCAGTTCCTCCAATCGAGGTGAGTGTTTACTTGAGGCTCTTTCGTTCCTTTCCATCTCGGTGGCCTGTACGCTCAATAATAAACTTATCTGAGATTCCTTTTTCCAGTCCACGTGTTGCTGTTGTGGCCCTCAGACTGTGATTGCTGAATTGGCCCTGTAGGTCTGCGTCTTTACACATTTTGCTAACAACGTCTCCAAGCTTGTTATGTCCAACAGGAGTCGATGTAAACCAAACTGCAAAAATTAATAATGAAAATAAAAATATGAAACAAAACTGAAACTTCTAATTACCGTCGCCGGCTTGTGACCATTAAAACTGACTGACATTTTTATCCTCTTGCACCCGAATTGTAAATGATCTATATTTATAGGTATCATACCTTCATCCGTAGACTTGTATTTCTCGTTCGCTTACTTCTCTAAAGTCTCCCACTAACTCTTCCAAATTCAACTCAGGGGAAAAAGGCTCCTGAGAGAAAGTATTTTGCGTTAGGAAAATTTCGTCGTCACTATATCCATTGCCGCTCTCACAAGTGTACTTGTCCCCAAAAAAACACCAAGACAAAAATAAAAAAAACACAAAAGGTTTGAAATTGATTGTTGTCGGCTTAACAAACAAACAATGCGCTGTTGTTCTCCGTTTCTCACATAAGTGAGAACAAGTGGTTTGAACAAATTATGACCCGTGAAACGCCCTTTCTCGATGTTGTGTGAAAACCTTTACAATACTTTCAATGAAATACGTCATTGTCTGTGGTCGGATCAAAAAATGACAAACAAACAGATGTCAAAAACAAGTGGCCAATTATTGCCCTGTGAAAGACGACCTTTATGTAACCTATACCTCATGAATAATATCATGAAATAAATTAGATAAACCCCTCGAACGTCGGTATTAATCCATATACATCCCGAGGGCCGTAGGCCCGAGGGATGTATATGGCTTAATACCTCCGTTCTCGGGCTTTATCTCTTACTAAATTGAATCAAAAGGGGCACCATATATTTGAACATTGACACAAAAGAAGGGTTATTATAATGTTCAAACTTTCTGTAAATTGACGCAAATAGGGTACTATAAAATCTCTGTAAATAGACCAATGAGTAGCTGTAAATTGACAAAAACAGGTCATTATATATCAGCCTGGATTTGGCCGGCTAAGAAAAAATTATAAGATACCAGTCTCTCTGGCTCTTTGTATCAAAATTAAAGATCGGTTATCGGAGAACGCAAAAACAAAAAATAGTTCGGAATCATAAACCTAAACGGGGGGCGTTTAAATTGAGTCAGTGAATGTTGGAATGCAACAAAAATTTTCCACGAGAAGGAGAGCTGTTTTATTTTCATATTTTTTCAGTGTTTGTTTCTTTTTTTTATATTAAAATAATAATAATAATAATAATAATAATAATAAAATATAGTGATGGGGAAAACTGTAATACCTGATATGCATGTATCGGGCATTCTTCGCCTTTTGGTTGAATGGAAAGCCCTCCCTGAGATAAGTGGCCAATTTGGTCCTTTAACTGGTTATTTTAATTTTCTGCATATCTCCCCTTAGAGAAGAAAGTGCCCTTTTATTTGTATTCCTTCAGGACAAAAGAATATGTAGCGTGTCATACTCAACGGAGCGAGCACACAAGTACCTTTTTTCAAGCCTAATAAACTCATCCAACGGTCAACCGGTTTAGTACTACGATTGTATAGGACATTTTGACGCTTGTCCACAGTCTGTGAGTTGTTTTATGAACTACTGGCTTTGCCCTCTTTCCACATAATAGTCAAAACATTATCTGCTGTAACTGTAATCACACGGATTTTAAGCGTAATTTGAAATACGTTAACACATAACAATGACCGTTCACAAAACTGAGCCACCATGGATAAATCCGTTTTAAAGAACTTGACTCGAAAGCGACATTGGCAATGCCTTCCAAAAAGCCTCACGGCACCCCGAGATGGTTATTAAAGGAGAACGTAGACCTTTTGGCTGCGCTCATCATAAGACTAGGAAAACAAATAATACAGTCAAACCCCCTTAATACGGAAACTGAGGGGGAAGGAGGGGTGGGGGCATTGGAATTGTCCGCATTAACAGGGTTGGGTTCATAGAAAATGTAGGGGCTTTCTTCACCAGGGGGCAAAGCAAACTACCCGTAATAATGAGGTGCCCATATTAAGACCTGGAAGGGGGGCCTCTCGCTATAAATTGGAATAACTTCAAAACCGTTTAAGCTATGACCACCAAACTTAGCGACTTTTCCTAAAAATTATCTAGAAACACTTTAAAGTCGTCGTGACGTGTATGTCAACATTGACGTTACCATGGCAACCAAGTTTTGGCATCCATGTTTTTCAAAATTTGACTTAAAAAATGTTTTATTTTGAATTAGTATATTATATTTAATGTAGCATTATTTTATCAAAGTTCTTGTAACGGTTAATGAAATCAATGCTTTTTAGTGACTACTTTGGGAAAAAAAAAAAACATGATTTTAATATAACCAAATGTCGCATGCTGAGTTGAATTTTCAACAGTCTTCATTTCTCTCGGAATTTCATATTTTGCCGAGTTTTTGCTCCTAAGCATCCTTTCATACTCAGATTAAGTTTTCTATAAAACTACCTCGATTTATACGAGTTTTTAGTAAAATGGAATACATTTTAATAACTCAAGATGGCGGATCCAAGATGTAAAGGATTAAATTAACTGCAAAAACTGTGGACGAAGATCCTGCGAGTTGCAAACGTTGAATCTCTAGAAAAGAGATCAAATCAGCCAAAATATAAAGAAACAAGAACAAGTCCAAAGACTACTGCAAAGCTTATTTAAAACAACGTGTATTGTTTTTCATAACAATATTTCGGCTGGCCATATCAGCCTTCTTCAGGTTTACAGATGTTACTGAACTACTGTAGCAATCACAATATTATATAGATGGAGAATGTCGCAATAAAAGGGAGAGGCGAAAATGACGTACAACATAAAAACTGGAAAGGAAAAATACTAAGGATATGGATTACAATAATTCGTCACGGCGGTTTAGGCCATGAGGTTCAAGAGTCATGGCCTTATCTATCAAATGCGACTCACTGGCCTTACGAACTGAGTCATGTGAAGAATGAATTTTCTCTAGTGGGATTAACTGCATGTCAATATAAGAATGGTTAGAGTGAGAGAGGAAGTGTTCAGAAACAGTAGTGGGTTTGGATGTAATGTTAGTTTTGTCGAATGCACGTCTAGATTTGTGTTCGTTAAATCTGTCTTTGAGACGTCGCTTAGTTTCACCTATATATTGTAAATTACAACGGTTACATTGAACCATGTAGATCACATTTTTAGTGTTACAAGTAATGTGTGAAGTGATGGAGCGTGTTTCACCTGTAGAGTAAAAGGTATAACTTGTGAGGCCGTTAGTAATATATGGACAAGTGGCACAATTCTGTCCACAAAGGAAGGAGCCTGGTAGAAAATGATTGGTGGATGTTAAAATGTTTGCGTAGGATATTAGAAATGCGTGGAAGTGCTGGGTTATATGTGACAACAAATGGTGCAACCTCGTTAGAAGCTTTGGGTTTAGTCTGTAACGCGTTAGTACGAGAAATATTAGCAGCGCGTAGGAATTGTTTTTCTAGGAAATTATTATTGTAACCACGAGCAAGGAGATGTGTTTTAAGTTCATTAATGTGATGTTTAAACTTAGCGTCTGTAGAGCAGATACGTCGGAGGCGGAGGGCTAAGCTGAACGGAATGGCTTTCTTAGTGTGGTGAGGATGGCATGATGAGCTGAGAATGAAGGTGCTGATGTTTATCCGTGGGTTTAGTAAATAGATCACTTTGAATTATACCGTTATGTAGAGACACCATGACGTCGAGAAAAGGAACGTTAGTAAGTGAGTGGGAGCTAGTGAACTTAATAGTGGGATGAATGTTATTGAGATAATCGACGAATATTTTCAAACGATCCGAACCTTCTGTCCAGATCATAAAAATATATAGAGAGGATATTACACGGTGGCGCGAAGATATGAATTTTATTTTCGAGTGGCAAAACAATATTTTACTCACTCGCTGCGCTCGTTCGTAAAATATTGTTTTTGCCACTCGAAAATAAAATTCATATCTTCAAGCCGCCGTGTAATGTTCCTTTTATTATATAGACAAAAAGACATCGATAGAATAAAAGAGGGAAATGATCGAAATTACGTCATCGATAAACTCACGTGTGAGATTATGGAAAATAAACCACTCGGGTCCCGGATGTAGTTCTTATGAATTTTACGAGTGGTATATTTTCCAGTAAAACACTCGTGTCTATATAATAAATCTATATATCATATATCTCCACCCGTACCGTGTGTGAGGTTGCCAAGGGACGTTAGAGAGAGCGTTAATTTCGAACATACCATGAAAAAGGTTAGCAAAAGAAGGAGCGATTTTAGTACCCATAGCAAGATGGCAAGATGCCAGTTTTTTCCAGTTTCATTTTAAGAAACAAATGACGTCATCATGACATCCTACTATTGTTAAGGATCATTTATATGTTAACCAACTTCCTTTATTTTATCAGAGACCTCACTTCTTATGTATTTTTCAGTCTACTTTGAGTAGGATTCTACCAATAGATTCAACAATATGACGTCATAATGACGTCAGATTACGTCACTGTGTCAATCCAATTTAGCCCCAAATGTGAAAATGATGAGTACGTCGTTGTGTGTAGTATTTTTGGCCCTGGGGCTCCAAGAACTTCTCCCCGGACTCAGGAAGCAAAAAAGAAAAAAGAAAAACAAAAAACCCGGTCTGAATAGTGTTAAGCGGTTGTCCTTTAAACAGGGTTTGATTTTACCTATAGCACAACAGTAAGATTTAATAATTTTTCAAAACGAAAACAAAATAAATGATAAGTATCTGAGAATGGACACTCGAGACCGTACTTCTAGCTGAACGTACACGTAAAAATAGCCGCGCAGCACATCCTTGCACCTAGAAAGGCTCTTAACGAGACAGGTTAATCAAACTTAACACTTGGATTTCTCCCCTCTTGTTGTTTGTTTGTTTGTTTTCAATATTCGATCTTGCTACGCAAGATTTTCCAAGTGGTCAGAATATAAGATAACATTAAATATATATTTTTAACAAGAAATGTTAAAACAACTAAATTTCGTGAGTCTTACCGCCTTGTTTGAGTAATATAAATTTATCAAAAACGAGAGCGAGGGTTTCATCAGGGGTTCCAAGCACCTAGAAACAGATAAAAGCATGAGGCCGTACGCCGAGTGCTTTTATTGTTTCCAGGTGTTTGGAACTCCTGATGAAACCCGAAGCACGAGTTTTTGAGATGACTTCTCAAACGAAACAGTAAAAAGTATGCAGTGATACATTTTTTGCTATTGTCCTCCCCAAATGAAAGAACAATAATTTATGCAGCGACGCAATCTTGCCATATTACGCAACAATTCAACATGCATGATTAACTGTTTTGGTGTACTAGTTGGTGTCTGGCCATGAGTGAAGATGGAGAGGCAAGAGTCAGGGAGCCGAAAACGGTTTACGATGAACGCGACTGAGTCGAAAAAGTTATTCCCTCGTCAACCAAATATAAGAACAAATAGGCGGTAGCTATTTTTGGCGAATGGCAAAATTCTCGGTCGGTTATAGCTCCCGTTTTAGATCCAGGAGGGCTTTTTAAAGGCTATGATTTACACAAGGTCACACAGCTTTCAACCAGCACTGAAGAAATTGATGCGGTGACCTTGAGTTACTGGCCTAGCAAGTTTGTGATGGAGGTGGCCAAGAAGTCGGGGGAGAGAGATATCCACCGAAGACCATTTATGGAATAGTTTGTGGTATCCCACGCTATCAAGGTTAGTTATATCAAATAATATTCAGGTCATTTTTGGTATTGTCGTTAACGATGTATTTATTATTCTCAAACTCATTAACAATTCATTAAGAAAATACAAAGGAAATTAATGTTTAATGAGTGTTTGGAAATCGGATGAAACACTGCTTAGTATTTGCATCCTTAATTTCTCCTTCAAAAATGATTTTGTTTGAGAAGAAATATCAAACATTCGACACAGTGTTTCATCACCAGATGAAACACCTCGAAGTTCGTCAAAAATACTCCGCTGCGCGTCGTATTTTCAACTCTCTTCTCGATGTTTCATCTGGTGATGAAACACTGCATCTCATGTTTGATATATTACTTGAAAAATGCTCATTTAAATGTAAGTGTTTGATCTGAGATCAAAACCATGTTTGATCTCAGATCAAAACCCATAAGATTTTCATCTGAGCGTTCATTGCGTATCAAGGTTCATGCATGTGACCCAAATATGCCTCATTTATTGGCTGTTGACCTCATGAATGATTAATGAGTTTGAGACAACATTTGAAAATGAAGTAATTTATTACCAACAAATAACGTCAAACGCATGCCAGCAGTCTGGGCGCGGATTAAAAAAAAGGACCACAAAAAGGAATTCTTACACTACAATACAAAAATTATTGTTACAGGATCTAATAGCTAGATACTAGGTGAATTACTTTTGCTGAAGACCGAGAGGAGTTAAGGCTTTGATATACTTTTTCAACGTGCCACTACTGTACTTGAACTAGAAAAAAAAAAAAAAAACTTGTTCTACGGACACAAATTTTGGATGGTTTTGCTATAAGCTATTTTAAAAAAAACTATGCTGGGAAAAAGGGCCAGGTACTTTTTTGCTATTTATTATTACTTTTTAGTTATTTATTTATTTTTTAGCTAAACAAACTGTACTGCAAAAGTCTAACAAGATGTATTCTCCTTTGGGTTCGGTACCTCGAGCAAGTATTCGTTGGTTGGGCCTCCTGTCCATCATTGTTAATGTCGACTGATGAGTTGCCAGCAGCATTTTGTTTCTCGTCCTCTGGTTGTACTTTCAAGTTGCTTACCGTTAAATTAGTTCTGATTTACTTGGGTTCATCTCACTTCTTGTCTTTTTCGGTAGTGCTACGCCAGACGGTTCCCCAGGCAATGAATGATAAAGACGAGATGCTGGTTTATCATGGATCTGGTTAACAGCTCTATTTGTCTTATGCTGAATCTTAGCTGGAGACGAACTGACATCCTAACTTATATCCTCCATTTCCAGGTTTAAGGTGATCGGCATTTCCTCTAAGTCTTTTCCGTTGGCCACACGTCTGTTAAAACTGAACCTGGAGAATTGCAATTTAATAAACAATGCATAATTAAAAATATTATTCCAAGACCACCTAATTTCCTAAAAGAAGACGACAAACATATATTAACAGCCTTGGTGCGTGTTAATAGAAAAGCGAAGAACACGCACAAAAGCTTTTTTTTCCTCTAACTAGAAATACCTGTCACTCTTTTTGCATCCGATCAGAACGGCGCCAATAATGATTAACAGCAATCCACCGCCCACCGAAGCGCCGATAATAACGTTGGTTGGTTTTGACTTTCCGCCATTTCCCTCGTCGCTTTCCTCGTTTTTCAGCACCTCTGAGCCAGATGAATAAGGATCGACACTTGAGATTTCACCTCCAATAGATGTTTGAATATTCTCTTTATGACCCATCACGATATCATGTAATATACTCTCAGAGACGACGCTGCTTTCCGAAGTTCCTTGTGGAAGACTCAGGTAGAAAGCCAGTAGGACTACACCAGGAGAATCGTGTGACTGCTTGGGATAACCAGGAAGAATGTGAACCATGTCAGCCGTAAATGTCACGTTTTCAGACGAACGCCTTTGTCTAAAAAAACAAAGAAATAATAAATGTAACTAATAAGAAAATAAAAACAAAACATATAACGGTAAGATCATTGAAAAATAAAAAAATTATGTATTAGTTTCAGCTTGTCCGGTCGCTTACGCGCCGTTGGACTTATTGCATTAACTGAATAAGTCCAACGGCGCGTAAGCGACCGGACAAGCTGAAACTGTAAAATCCGCTGAAGAAGACAGTAAAGTCGAAACCGGTCCGGAAAATGGCTTGTTTTGGTCGAGACGGCTGGATCGGTACTCAACCATAAGTACCATCCTTAATTTCCAGTACGAAACCTCAAGGGAGGTTCCGTAACGGGGAATGAGAAGCTTGCTGAACCTAGACACCTTCTCTTGGCAAGAGAGCCCGTGCAAATTATATATATATATATATATATATATATATATATAGAGAGAGAGAGAGAGAGAGAGAGAGAGAGAGAGAGAGAGAGAGAGAGAGAGAGAGAGAGAGAGAGAGAGAGAGAGAGAGAGAGAGAGAGAGAGAGAGAGAGAGAGAGAGTTTCACTTGTGTTCATTTATTTCTTTCTTTCACTGGTTTCAGTTCATTTGTGTTATGTATAGTATTAAAAAGGTGTTAGCACCTTCCAGTGGCCTCTGTGAACTCTAAAAAATTGTTTGGGGAGTCCCGTGAGCCATAAAGCCTTTAATTTGACTGCGCGTTAGCGTGGTTGTCTTGGTGGTGTAGTGGTTAACACATCGGCACTAGAAAGTCGAGGACGCGGGTTCAAATCCCGTTCAAGGCAATTTTTAGAGTTTCACTTGTGTTCATTTATTTCTTTCTTTCACTGGTTTCAGTTCATTTGTGTTATGTATATATCTATATCTATCTATCTATCTATCTATCTATCTATCTATCTATCTATCTATCTATCTATCTATCTATCTATCTATCTATCTATCTATCTATATAATGGAGAGGGCTACATCATACACGCTAGCGCTCGCCACAAGGGAAGTGAACGCTTGCCCACCTAACAAGCTAAATGTGTGCATTTACAGAATGTAGTATGCAGTAAGAATAACGATCTCACACCCCAAAGCGTTGTGTGGGTGCCTTAAATTAAATCTGTTAAACATCGTAATATTCAAAATGCGATTGTTTTCTAGTAAGTTTTTTCAGAGTTCATTCGTGCCTTACAAACATAAAGAAACCTAAACACCCACCTTGACTGGTTTGGGTAACACTGGACTTGAGCACGTGCACAATATTCCGTCGCTGCTGCTGCAACTTGTTTTTTGAAAGAGTATTCCATGTTTTGGTCCCACTGATAAATCATAAAAAAAAGAAAAGGAAACCAAAGAAATAAACAACCAAAAGAAAAACACTTGAGCATCAGTAAAAAGCCAAATAACGACAAATGAATAAAAACACAGCTAAATAATAATAATAATAATAATAATAATAATAATAATAATAATAATAATAATGATAATGATAATAATAATAATGCAAGAGATTCCATAGGCGCCTCGCAGAGCTACTTGCGTTAAAGAAAGGAGATGACTACGCTACAACCATATCTTGGATAAGGGCGAAAGTATCCTTTGCCATCCTACGATCAGCCTTGCTGTGTCTCAGAGGAACCAGGAGAAAGAGAAGAGCAGTCAATATATCTGACATTGACATTACATCGGAAAGTGCGCAAGCCAGAATTTAAGTAGTGACTTTTTATCAGTTTGAATTATTTTTAGATAGTTTTATTTTTTTATTAACTTTTTGATGCTTTTTATAATTGTTATTATAAAAAGCATCAAAAAGTTAATAAAAAATAATAATAATAATAATAATAATAATAATAAAAATAATAAAAATAATAATAATAATAATAATAATAATAATAATAATAATAATAATAATAATAATAATAATAATAATAATGATCATCATCATGAATATGGGTACATTGATAAATACCATGGGAAAAAAAAAAAAAAAAAAAAAAAACCGGTTGAGCTCAGCTGATAACCAGAATGGCATAGGGTACCGTACAGTTGTCTTAACTGATCCTTCTAACCATCCGCAAAGCAGCGTAGGAATCTCTTGAAGCTTAAATGCTTTCCCTGTTATTTTGCTACCTACAAATACAGTTGACTCCTGATAACTCGAACCCTCGGTAACTCGAACCTCCCGCTGACTCGAAGTAGTTTTTGTTTCCCCTCTGATCATTTCTATATAATTTTACCCTCGATAACTGGAGCCATGATTTCAGTCCCTAAAAAGTCGGAAAAAAAAAAAAAACAGTCTACTGGCGTCCTAAACATTGACTTTTGAATTTTTCATTGACGTCTTGTAGGCGTATAGTTAACTAGGGGAGGCTGATGTTGTTTGTCACAAATCTAACGGGAAACGGCGTTACTTCTCAAAACGATAAAACGCATGATCTATTTTGGCAACAATTTGTTACGTTACGTTCTGACTTATTAAGTATCTTTGAATTTTCACTTAACATTTCTACAATTAATCGTGATTAAAATGTTCAGTGTGCAGTAAAAACTTTTTTTTTTTCCCTTACCCCCGGCTATTTTCTTCGAGCTCCCGATAACACAATTTTTTTTCAATTTCCCTTGAAGGTTCGAGTCATAGGGAGTCGACTGTACCCACAGTTCCTTTTACAGCTGGAGACATATTTACGAGCTAGCAATTTGATCCATTATTCCTCGCCATTTCTCGTAAGACAACAACTTTTAATGGTGTTATTCTCGCAATATCAATTAAAAAATATTTAAAACAGCGACAACAACAAGAACAAAAACAATAACAATGATAAATAAAGTAATAAATAAATAAAAGTAATACATAAAAAATAGGCTTCGGTTTATGGACAATCCATCTTGGGTACTACTAAAGTTCACTAAAGTAAGAAGAACTACCTTTTTTATATCCATATTTTTGACCTTCAACATAACTGATTCTCTTATCACTTGTTCTGACGGCGTTTGTTTTTGGAGTGTATTAGTAGTTGGTTGTATCGTTGAACCATCTGTTGTTGGCGTTGTAGAATCATCCTGATTTTCGGGTGAAAAAGCACTTGGTTGTAGCGCTGAACCATCTGCCGTTGGCGTCGTAGGAGCATTTTGGTAAGTGCTTGGTGGTAACGTTGAACCAGCTGCAGTAGGCGTCGAATAAGCATTAGCTAAAAGATATAAAGTATGGAAAGGTTAAAGCTAGAAAAAGCTTATCTTAAAATGAGAAAGGAGGTTTAACCCCAAAAGACTTTTCTGGTACATCAACATGGCCGCCGTGTTCTTGTATCCGTACACCAATAAAGCCGCTTTTAAGTCATGCTTAAACGTTTTTAAAAAATGATATTGAGCAGTTCGCTATATAGCCTGCTTAGCAGACGAAAATAAACTCTTGTTAAGTTCCTCTACGAAACAGCGCCGAAATCCTTGTTCTGGGCCCTCCACCTCTGTACCCAGATTTGAGTACGCACCATGATTGCCCTGTAAAAGAAAAAAACAAAAAACAAAACAAAAACAACGTCCATTTGCCAATCAGGTTGAAAGGAAATTTGAAACGCATTTCTGGGAATTCGTTGAGTCTTCCTTTTTGTTAAATATATCAGACTTCAGTATACAGTGAGGTGGAATAAACAAACAAACAAACAAACAAACAAAATAACAACGTGTCGTCGACGCCCATGATAAAGACTTCTAGAATGTTATCAGTTCACCTGAGCAGAAACCACAAGACCGTCGACAATTTTGCCCGGACCAGTGGAAATGAGTAGAACAAAAGCTGTGTGGGAGATCTGGGCACACAACGTGTCTATCAGAACAACCTGCTGTAAAACAGGGAGAGAAAATGAATAAATAAATCAATCAATCAATTAATTAATAAAACAAATAGTAATTAAAAGTATTATGATCTTAAACTGAGAAGAAAAATTGGGTCATTAAAAAACAAAAAGGGCAGCTAAAGGTAAGTTAGTCCCTAATACATACCTCCACAAAAACCACATGTTTTTTCGCAATATTTTCTAGAGAGGTTAAAACTGTTCACACAGAAATTTCCATGAGCAAATAATGAACAGAAGTTCGGGGAGAGATCAGAACAACCTGCGTGAAACAAAAGGAACAGTAAATATAGCTAAAGTAATCATTCGTCAAAAGCTGTAAAAGAGGAAATCAAGATTCTGATTACTTAGCCAAAACGTTACCTCTCATTTATTGAATATACTTTTGTTCTTAGCTTTAAAGGGACTCTGTCAACCCAGGCGCATGCGCGAGCTGGTACAGAAAAAAACTTCAAAAAAGGCAACCGGACGTTTTCGAGTTCTGTCGGAGATTTTGGAAGGCTGTTTTTATCTGTTTAAATCTTAGCCATGGTTTGATAGTTAGCGCAGTTTTGTATTAAGTATATCGTTCTATGGCAATTACAGAAGTCTTCTTACCGCTGTTCTTGAAATTTGTTGCTCTTGGAATTTTTTTCTTACGTGGATTTACATTGTCCTCTTATCAGAGGCCGTTGTACCGGAAGGGACCGAAAGAGAATTAACGACTGCTACTCCACAATGAACGATAAATCTTAGAGGGAATCTATCCTCGTAGTTCACAGAACCTTTCTTTTGAGTTACTTTAGAGGCTGCTGGCTCTAGGATATTATTTTGTGCTCAAAGTATGTGGATATGTAATTGAGTTTCCTGACTAAAGAACCTTTCTTTTGAGTTACTTTAGAGGCTGCTGGCTCTAGGATATTATTTTGTGCTCAAAGTATGTGGATATGTAACATGAGTTTCCTGACTAAACTCAACTTTTGGCTAACCAAAAGTTATAAAATTTAGCTAGATTCCTTCTTGTATTTATCTTGATTTGTTGCAAGGATAAACGCGACCCTTATTTTGTGCTCAAAGTATGTGGATATGTAATTGAGTTTCCTGACTAAAGAACCTTTCTTTTGAGTTACTTTAGAGGCTGCTGGCTCTAGGATATTATTTTGTGCTCAAAGTATGTGGATATGTAACATGAGTTTCCTGACTAAACTCAACTTTTGGCTAACCAAAAGTTATAAAATTTAGCTAGATTCCTTCTTGTATTTATCTTGATTTGTTGCAAGGATAAACGCGACCCTTTGTTGGTTCAACTTGTTCTAAACGGACGTAGAGACCTTGGAATGCCGCGTTTTTGAACTATCTGTGTTCGAGCACATTTACTCGGATTTTTTGAAAATAACAGAGTTTTCTTTCCCTCGTTATTCAAGGACTGTTTAGAATGGAGTAAAGTAAACCTATGGTACTTGGTTCTGTTTTTCTCGACGTCGCAGTGATTCGCTACAATCGAAGAATTTGCTGCGATCAATGTGTGTTTCCCGAAGATCAAAACAAACACATCCGAACAGCGTCGCTTTTGTTCTGTCAGCGTAACTGTAAAAGTTTTAAAATTATCGGTTTTCACTCACGTGGGAAAGCAGAAATAAAAATGGAAACCTTTTGATACAAAAAGTCTAGAATCAGGGAAATGAAAGAAGAAAAATATGAAAAAAGTCTTGCCAAGCATCAGGTCTATGCAATAGTTTATATGCGAGATATTCGGAAAACGTTTTACCCCAAATTATAAAGCTTTGTATGAAAACGCCATGTTTTGTCCCTTTCAGGGGCACAAATATGACTGCCGGAAACCAACAGAATCATGCGTTTTTTTGAGTTTTCCTACTTATGCGTGAATTGTTCGCTTGAGGAACTCATAAAGATTAAAGCAATATTTATTCTAAGACAAGGAATATTTAGATAGCAAAATCTCTCCAAAAACCAGTAATGTTTTTGATCTACATAAGAGCTTTCCCGGCCGCCAGCTAAATGCCGCGTCACGCAAAAGCCTGGAAATTGAAGCGTCCTGTATCGCAAAACAAAGAACCCTTTTGAACCGAAAATTTGTTAATTTGTTAAATGTGTTAAATTTAAGGTACTCTAATATCACATGGAAGTAGAAACTCGGAAGGAGCGATTGTTTCTTAGTTTGAATTTTGGTGACTTCATGTGAAAACCAAGGATAAGTAGGGACAGACAAGTCTAATTGTTAATGATTTGAAACAATCTTGGTCTTTATCTTAAACGTTCTTGAGTCTTTTGTAGATTTTTTTATACAATAAAACTTTGATTTATTATGTTGATTACGAAAATATGTTGTTCTTGAAATTTTTGTTTGCTCACAGTTCGCAGCTCGTGTTTTTTTGTGTGAATAGCATTCAGGTCAGAAGAATATTCCGTATACGAGATATCCGAAGAAATGTTTTACACAAATTTATAGAGATTTTTATGGAGACGCCATGCTGGTGCCCACCTGGATGAGCACTAACATGGCGGGCGGAAACCAACAAAAACATCTGTTACCGAGTTTTGGTGCAAAAGCGTGAATTTATTCCTCGAGGAACTCATAAACATTAAAGCAATACTTTTTCTAATACATGAACTGTTAAGATAGCAAAATTACCCGAAATACGCCACTTTTTTAACCTACATAACAACTCTCTCGGCCGTCATGCAGATGCCACGTCACGCAAAAGGTTAGAAATTCAAGCGTACCCTATCACAAAACCAAGAATTCTTTTGAAGCGAAAATTTGTACGAAAATTAGCTTTCAACTGCTCTAAAACATCATGAAAGTAAAATTTCAGTAGGATCGATAGTTTTGTAGTTTGAATTTTAGTGCCGTAATGTGAAAACCAACAATAGTGCCGTTTTAAACATATTAATGTGCGATTTTTTGTTTCAAGTAACGTCTTCCAGTTCCTTTGTATTCTAATTAAGACTTCACGCCGCGACGACATGCACCAGTTTATGGTTTTAGTACTGATATAAAATTATTGACATTAAAATGAACAGGGCGGTGTAAAGTTATATGTTATGATTAGGTTTTAAATATGAAAGGATGTTTTTCAAATAATATCAATAGAGATTTGATTCACTTACCAAAAAACGTTGATTCACGTCGATAGCTCCTGAGTTTCGCTATGCAATTCTGGCTTAATAGACAATGAAGAATTGCATGCATAAAATCGAGAACATGCCTTTACAATAACCCCCTGTCCTTGACAGATGAGCTACATGATCTGCTATTTTTCCAGTAATATCCTCTGTGTAGTTATATTCTGATAGCAAACTGCGTGCGTGTCAAAAGTTCGGGAATAACCCCGGGGTTGGCAAATGCCTGGCCCCCGGGCAGCGCAAAATTTGCAAATGCCCCACTCCCGGGACAAAAAGGCGGGCAAATGCTCCGCAGTAGCCCGAGGGGGGGGGGGAGGGGGAAACTGGGCGCCGCTGGAATTGACTGATGCATAAGTTTCGGTGCTCTGTACTTGACAGAGAAATTCAAGCGTTGAAAACAATAGAATTTTGACAAATGTAAGTAATTTACATAATCGCAGCACGCATGCTCTCCTTGTGACATGGCCCCTTTAAACGAATTAAGTACCAAGACTACGGTAATTTGACGTACTTAGGGCTAATTATTTAAACGGAGTTTAGCCAGTGTTTAACGTAACCCGGTTCTAAGCCATTTTCAGTTTGGCGAAAGTTTTTATGTATACACTTTTAAGGTGAACAGTTTCATGAAAGCATATGGCGTAGAAAAGAAATGAATGTCTCAAAATACCCCACAAAGGCAGAGATCTGAAGGTCAAAAGAGTTCCCAAACCGCAGTCTAAGTTAGACCTGGTTTAAATAACCGACCCTCAGTATTTATATAATTCTAATAAACAAGGGCATTAAAGTACCTCCAATGCTTTGATTCGTCAGCAACACAGTAGAATTATAACAGCTTCCACTGAAAATTGTCACGTCATCGATAGCGATATCTCCCGTATGAGACGACCCCACGATACCTTCAAAGGATACCTACAAATAGATTAAAA
>NC_133207.1:8329299-8386799 GCF_958299795.1 Porites lutea | reverse complement strand
TTTGTCTGAGCGAGACTGACTCCATCCATTACACAATCCATAGTCAAAGTTGCATGTTTTCCATGGCACGGACGTTGATGGTTCTGTTGGTATAGAGAAGTTGCTTGCTTTGTTAATTAATCACGACTTCGAGGTTCATGCGGTCGCTGGCTACTTATCCGCTAACAAAAATACAGACAGACACAATCATAAGAACGCACTAGATCTTTTTCTTTAACTCTATTACTAATGTATCTTCCACAATATTGATTATGTACTTCCAACTAACATTTACCTTATCAGTTTTCTAAAGCATTTACCTGACGATACTCTGAAACCCTATCGGTTCCTTACTAACCGAAATGCACATAATATTAGTCTTAATTATTGTCACGTACAACGCACCTCTAGAGCATATCACCGATGCATCTTCATGATGACCGCAGTTATGGATACCCCATCTCCTGTGCCGACAATAGACTAAAGAACTTTCATTTCCCGAGCATGCAACATCATCCAGCCAAATTTGACCTCTTCCTGCGCCGAATCGGGAAGACCCTAGAGCACTTAACGCACGTGCAAATCCAAGCTGACGACAAACAACATGCGCGTCACGTAAATCCCAGGAGTCATCACAAACTGTTCCCCAGATGTTATTATAAAGCACTTCAACTCTTCCTTCCCAGCTTCCAGATCCCCCAACCAGTCTCAGACCTGAGATCCAAGAAAAATATGGGTAAGTGAAATGTCTGTCCGTTTTTTCCCGTTGCAGATACTGTCTACAGCCTTTCTGTAATGGCAAAGGGTACAAGATCTTAAACCAGTTTAAAATATGTTTGATAGAAACAATCAACCCTATGCTGTGAGCATTTAAGGGAAGTTGATTTGAAAAATTAAAACCGGATTAGGTCAAATTAGGTCAACTTGTGCGGTAGTCATCTACAGAGTCAAAGTGAGTTGAATCACGTCAGTTGATGGTATTATAGTCTGGTTATTGACCTGATTGGTAAATTACGTCGCGATGTTGTCTGTCAGTTAAGCCGTGATGTTATTGGCTATGTAGACTCGTAATCAGTAATTGGTGCGTTTCGATTCGTCTTATGTCACAGTTAAACAGCTAAAAAAGCATAAGAGGTCAACGTGTTGGTGAGGACCGTGCAGGCCAACAACTAGTCGAAAAGCTGGCTACGCCCCTGTAACCTATAAATTACAACGCGTAAATAGGCTGCCAACAAGGACCAGCACAAATCAAATTTCGGTGCTGTCCAATTAACCTTATTAAGTACAGGTAAAGGTGGTGTAGGTGGATGACTGGGTTATTCTGTTTGGGAAGAATTTGTTTTCCAGGCTTATTGTGATCTAGAGCCATTGATACTTTTATGCTCTTGACTGTAATCTATTGCTATTTTTTGGGTGAACATATAAGGCTATAAACTCGACGTAAGATTTGTTTCACTCTTGGACTCTTTGCAAATTATTTTTCTCTTAAATTACTTAGGGTGCGTTTTTTGGGAAAATCCAAATCCGATTTTAAGAGGAACAATAAGAGGAACATGTATTACCATGTTTTGCTATGTACAGGCATGTATTGCCATGTATTACCATGTACAACAATGTATTACCATGTACTGCTATTTATTACCATATATGGCCATGTATTGCCATGTATTAGCATGTATTGCCATGTATTGCTATGTATAACCATGTATTACCATGTACTGCTATGTACAGGCATGTATTGCCATGTATTACCATGTACAACAATGTATTACCATGTACTGCTATTTATTACCATATATGGCCATGTATTGCCATGTATTAGAATGTATTGCCATGTATTGCAATCTATAACCATGTATTACCATGTACTGCTATGTATTACCATATATAGCCATGTATATAGAAAAATCGCGGCGTTTCCTCACTTACGGTACCCTACATAAAGTACTTACTCTTACGGTTTGCCGTCATGATTGCTTCTGATGGAGTTTTGTATGGCTTCCGCAGAGTGTCAATCCCAACGACTTCCACTGTATAATTTGTTAAATGAGTGAGTCCGCTGATTTCCGCTGTTAATTGATCCCCATTGACAACCTGATGGAATGCTACACTCTTATTTCTTCTGTTTAAGAAGACAACGTATTGACCAACTTTACGGTTGAGAAGGCTGGTAAGGTTAACCCACCGAATCAATATGCTTGAAAAGGTGGTTTTCACCACTGTTAAATTCCAGCCATAAAGCACTTGAGCTAAATATACGAAATAATTAACCAAATTAATAATCAAACAAATTGTCACCTAAAGCCCCTTGCAAACAGACGCAACGTTGTTGTCCAACAACTTCCAACATTGCTGAATGTTACATGGTGCGTCCGTTTGCAAACCCTGTGTTGCATGCTGTTGCGTGTTAATGGCAGTTGTTGCGCAAAGTTTGAAATCGGTCAAAAGTTGTACGTAGCTTAAGAGGTGGTAATTATTCACAACGAGAAAAAGAGGTAGAAAAATCCTTAAAAGTAAAAGTCTACTTGGCCAAGTAAGCATCAAATTGAACTAAAGGGAAACTACTGCCTACGGGAAACTAGCGTCAAACCATATTTTAAGAAATAAGAAGGTAAAACAGACAGTATATATGATGAAGTTGCTGTAATCTTTCCTCAAAATATGTATAGTTACCGCATGATTAACTCTCTTTTTTCTTGCTTTTAAGTGATGTATTATGTCAGGACCCTTAACAAAAGTGAGAATTGACCGACCGACCCTGTCATTTCGAAGAGAAGTTGGCTCCGTATACTATAAGGGCTTTGAAGGCAATGAAGCCAAAGTAAGTGCTGGAATTGATGAGTTTTTTGACATGCAATTGATCGATATTGGGGTTTACCTGCATGAAGGCTTTTCCCCAGTATCAGGTAATCAGCCTTGATAGCACTTCTCAATCGACGCAAGTAGAAACGTGCTGTTATGTTGTTTGAGTAAAAGAACGGAACCTCTACCATTGATCCACGAACAAAGTGGGAGGAGCAGCCGCTTTGGTGAAATTTTAGAGCCTCATTGCCGTCAAAAATCTTGAAATATTCACGGCTGTAATATCTACGTGACAGAATATGTATCAGGTCGTTAACAGAATTTATTCCTGCTTATTTTCTTTACAAGATATGAAAGTATGTTCACGGACAAGCACTCGAAGTAGATAATCTATGAACTTTCATGTCCCGTTTTACTGCTCCTCTTACTTACCTCTTAGTCCAATTCAGCACATATTAAAAGCTACTCAAACTGAATAACAACATTAAAGGCTGTACTACTAGCCAAACTTATAAGGTCTTGCAATTAACCAAGGTTTTTAAACCACTTAAAAGCGTTTCCTTCCCTCCAGAATTCAATCATGATTAATATGGTCCCCAACACTGGCACTGAGTCGCATGGGATTTAGTAAAGTAACAATAAAAATGAATACCTGCAGTAACCAAAAGTGATCTCCTGGATTAGAAAGAGACCAATTGCCTGAGGGATCTCGGCATTCCCGATTGACCAGAAGCAGTATAGACTTGTGTAATCGGAATGTGTCACACTTATAGCACCATATGATTGATTGACCGCTACCCTGCAAGCTGTTAAGACTCGACGATTAGGAAACAAAATACCAATAGTGAGATAATGTTGAAGACTATTCCTAGGAGTTCGCGCTTTTAGCGCTGGATAAAAGCACTGGGGATACACTTTTACAAGGTGACTCTATCATCTAAAGTGAATAATATTTCACAACCACTAGAGAGGAGAACAATTGTATGTATTGCTTATTTTCAAATTTCAGGGAACTTAATGCCAGTATTTGTCAATAATTATCACGATTGTTGTTTGATCCCATATCAATATGTCAATGTATTCACCTGAAAATTTAAAAACGAGATGGGACTACTTTGGTTAGGTCGCCATAACGATTATTTATACTTTTGGTTATTGTGTGTACGTATTATTATTTATGTGTATGCAAGGATCTTCTTGAATATTTTATTGGACGGCAAGTAAACGAAGACGTTTTTTACTTTTAACTGACACCAATGTCAAAATTTAGTATCATTTTTCGTTAAATAACTCTCTGTTATATCGCCTTCGATCTTGAACTTTATCCCGACTGACATTAATTTGTAGAAGGAATGCCAAAATTGTTGAGAGCATGCCATGTCTAAACATTTCAACATTTTCGCAACGGACACGAATAGACAAAATTCCAAAAAGGTCCAGTACGGACCTTTATCACCTACATGTAAGATACAATACAGAGCTCTTTTAATTCTGCACAGTTTATTTCAGAATTGATCATTTCATGATTCATTATCGCTGCTCAAATGTATATATAACAGCAGATGGTTACCGAGTAGGGAAAAAGGCCGTTGTTTCAAATGTGTACACTCTTTGGGAACCCAAAGGGGCGGGAGATCATGTGAAGTTTTGGGGGAGTACCAATGTCTTTCTTTTTCGTTTATTTTGCATTCTTTTTTTTTTTCTTTTTTTTCTTACACTCTCTTTTGATGTATGCAGCCACTGTTGCGGAATAAAACGTTATCTTAACATCAAAATTAACATTTTTCATAATATTTTACCTGTTGTAACATAGTAACGAGAAGAACGCGGCCCTTCGCCCTTGGCTGTAAACGCCGCCACAGAAACATCATATCGCTGAGCCGGTCCTAGCCCTGTTATCAATGCTAAGGTCACATTAGGACTGCTGGTGACTACACCACTTGTATTAAATGGATATGGATAATAGGCGCTCCTCCTGAAGTAAACTCTATAGCCCAACAATCGGCCATTGTGAAACCTCTGAGGAAGAGTATTCCAAGTAACCTTGAACTGTGTTGTTGTTACTTCAGAGAAGGTTATATTTCTAGGAGCACTACCAGGAGCTAGAGAGAAATACAACATTTAAAGTTGTTACACGGGGGGACATTTGCATTTTTAAACTTCTCATTAAAAGTTTTCCACCGTTGGCACCCTAAAAATGTACTAAATAATATTAGTATATACACACTCAGTGATCTTGGTAATTCAAAGAATCTGATTGGTTAGATATCTCGGACAATGACGTTATATTCACCGCGCAAGACGGTGAATGTAAAGCGGAACAAAATCGCTGTCGTGAAATACGTGTTTTCCCAAAGTTTCATAGTAAAGCCTTTTTGCAAATATACACGAATATCCAAGTGCTGATGACTTTGAAGGCAAGAAAAGACTTCATGGTGTTTAAACAGCGTGTTTTATTGTGAAGTGGTTTACTGTAGCTGACTTTTTGTACGCTCGAAGCCATGTGTACCACTACAGAGGAAAACGATGTCGCTTTGACACTGTTTTGTTTTCGCAAGACCAATTTTGCTTATAAATAGAAGTTAATATATGGAGAAAAGAGGAAGGCAAATATTTTCGAAAATAGTACGTGCCAGCAAGTTAACAAAGCAAAGAACTTTGGAGATAAACAACGCTCGCCTTGATCGTAGCCGCTGTTGAAGGCATTTGCAAGAAGCGACGAAGAAAACTTTCTCATTCACAGTGAGATGACAGAAACAAATAAAGCTCTACTTTTCTTCTCAGAATTAGGTAGTAATTTAAATTTTCGGCATTTTCTTTTAAACTATTGATGCTAAAGCTTACAAAACTCGATACAAAAAGATTAAAACTATCATTTGCCATGCTTGAAGATACTGTAAAGAGCTAAATTTTGCACATCCACTGTTTACGGCTTCGTGTTGACGCATGAATTCACCCGTCAATCAAACTAATTGTTTTTTAATGGTTTCCTTTCTGATTCTGTTGAGATCACTTCGTGTGAATATACTAAAACAATTATTCACCTCAGGCTCAGTTAATATTGTTGAATAATAATAATGATAATAATAATGACGATGATGATGATGATAATAGGAATAATAATAGCAATAATAATTATAAAAGTAAGTTATATTTATCATAAAAAATTATCCCAGAATCCTTTGAGGCAATGTTTTTAAAGCTTTATAGCTTTGACAATTTTATACGTAGAAGAATGTCAGACCACAACAAGATAACACTTGCCATAAAATATCTTCCCATATCACATACAGGGTGATGACATCATTAGTCACGTGACTTTTTCCGATTTTTTTTGTTGCTGTGACAAGATTTCATTATCGAGTTAAAAACAAATAGCATATTTGAGGTTTTGGTAGTGCGAGGCATTTAAAAAAAAAACAGTTTACGTCCGGCATTTAAAATTTAAGAGGGTAATGGACATGAGCGAATAAGTCGGGAGACTAGGCCGAGGGCTGTGGAGAATTGACGTTTCATCACACGTACACGGCAGAGAAAATTTGCAGGAAAGTAATGCTCTACCTGATAATTTTTCTCTTGACCAAAAGAGGGACATGACGTCATCAGTCACGTGATCAGAGCGTTTTGAATATTTTAGTTTGTTTTTAAAGTACATTTTCGCCATAAATTGGCAAGTTTTTGTTGTTTTTCTCTACAAATCTTTACACTGTATTACCCCTGAGTAATTATTATTCCATTTTCAAAGTAGAAGCAAGCGAAAACTGAGCCAGAAGTTTAAAAGTTGCATAAATTGACCGATATTGCAAATTAAAATCGAAAAGAAGACCTTCTTTTGAGACTTTTGTAAAATTATTTTTCAACTTAACTGTTTGTTTGTCGAAATAAATGTTCAACGTCTGTTAATAAAGGAGAACTTTCAAAATTAAAAGGATGTATTTGGCGGCCTTATTGTTTTTCATCATTCCGGGTAGAGAGGTCATGTAGCAGCTCTTCTAATCCTAAAAGCCAAATGGTTTGCTACCCTAACTTAAAGCAATGGAAATAATGATGAACAATGTTGTGTTGATGTTTTTTCCCGGCCGATGAAAGGACACCTCACAAGCAGGGGGAGTATCCTACGGTCATACGGTTCAGTCGGTAGCCGCGCGATTGATAGTTCATAAATTTCTTAAACGTTCTCCGGCAAGGACCAAGCCTGAAAGAGTGTTAATGGGCTTATTGTGAGCTTTACGTCTAGCTTCGGTCGGTGAAAGATTTAATTCTACACGGAAATTAAAAGCAAAAACGAAAAGTCATCTTTGAAAACTGTCAATCAAGTCTGTAAGTGTTTACCGCGATGGTCTAGTGGACAGAGGCGTGAACGTGTAATTGTTACTGACTCAGAGGGTCCGGGTTCGAACCCCCTTGCAGTCAATTTTTCGTAACGTTTTTTTTTTTTTTTTTTTCTTTTTTTTCAAAATCTCTTTTTTACTCTCTTTTTTACCTGTGTGGTGCATATAGCTAGTAACATAATGTGGTAAATTGAAAACAAGGGTTGCAGGAATATAAAAACTGTGGTATGTATCATAGCGTATCTACCGGTATTTTAGTAATAATGGACACTGTTATCATTACCCAGCTCAATCGTAGCATTTCACATGTGCCAAATATAATGCATTAATTATAGAAACCTTTATCCATATTGGATAAAAAAATTCCCTACAGACTGGGAATATTTACAATGAACGGAGTTAAATTCCGTATTATCATATCCGACATCTGAATCAACTACCGTTTTTAATTACTTTCATCGACTAAAATAGGTGTTCGGCACTCATACGAAATTCCACGTTTGAAAGGGGCCTAACATGACATACGTTTTAGCTGAATGGTTTACAGGCTGTTATTAACTTGTTGTTTTCTTTTCAGCAAGAGCAATTCTTATCTCTCTTGTAAATCTATTTTATTAATCGGCTTGTGCCGCGACTTAAGAATCAGCTGTAATAGATTATTTTACTTACTCTTTGACATGATTTGTATGTCACTGGCCATGGACATGATTTGTATATCAAAAATAGCGATCAATTTTTATCCATCCATATAAATAAGAGCAAATGGAATCACTTCTCACTATAGCGGACAACTTCGAACAGTGACTTCGTCGTATAAGTTAACTTCATTTATTATTCATCCAAAATATTTCTCCAATTCTGATTGGCTAAAAGCACACGCATAATTCACCATAACCAGTTACTGATGACCAAATTTGGAAGAATTCTGTGTTTAACGAGGAAATGACGTCAAAAATGCAGCCGTCTGCAAGTTAATGCACCGTTAACCGAGAAGACCTGGGGACGAGATTGAGTTGTTTTCGTTGTAAAAACTAAAATGGCGGACATTTCACTCGTTTCAAGAGTAAGAACTACAGCTGGAACTAGGCGAAATAATGGCTAAAAACATGGCAAAAAATAGCAAGAAGACAACTCGGAGGGTGACATCTGATACTTGGAGAATATTTGCGGAGCTGGACAAACCTAAACGTAGACTATCAAAGATAAACTTAACATCAATGCAGGTAAGCTTGTTTTAGCCATGTTTTTAAACTGGGAATTATTTTGAATGAATAAAAAAAATTATTGAATGTGGCTTTTGTATCATATGAAGAATTATGTTATCCATCTCGGCCGCCTCCTCGATCTCCATAATTCTTCATAAGATACTCAGCCTCATTCATTAATTGTTAAATAAACTTTATACAGTGTATCACTTGAAATGATAATAATAATAATAATAATAATAATAATAATAATAATAATAATAATAATAATAATAATAGTAAAACCCAAACCTTTTATTGATAGCAAAGCTAACTATAAAATCCCATTTGCAATTAATTTTATTTAAAAAACTATTCAGGCAAAGCACTATTTAATATATTATTCCTTTCGATTAAAAAAAAAAAAAAGGACATGCACACACTTAATTTCGATTGAAAAAATTCATCCCATTAAAAATATATTATATATTCGGGAAAAAACTCCATTAAAACAAAGCAAACAAACAAACAAAAGAACGGTTCATTTCAACATCTAAACTAAATTAACGAGCTCACGCCATTATCACACACGCTTGGGTGGCGTTTAAGCGGCAGTCATCAACGAAATCTCCTTGTGGAATTTTGTGGAAGGGTGTCCTAGAACCTCTTAGGCATGTGTGTACGGATCTTAAAATCTCAAAAGAAAGCGATGTTCTAATCCAAGTAATAGTAATGTCATAAGGTTCCTCATTCTTTTCTGAGCTTCTTGGCTAGGCGTTTGAGAAAGCAGTTGCAGTCGGCTCTCATCCCACCGTTGGTTAAAATAAATTAGCGGAGTGGAAGATCCCATTTCAACGTCCAGCACCCTCTGTTGTACTTCCGCTTTTTCTGCTCCTCCTGTTCCTTAAAGATTGTGGACGTTTCTTTCCCTTGTTGCACTTAGAGTTAACATGCGTTACTCTGACATCAAAAAATGCTGTAACTCCACGAGACCAAAAGCCGCATGCCTTAAAGTCCAGTCTTGCCTCCGGGCTTAGCCTTTTACCGCGGTTCTGAGGTAGAATCGCTCATTATCGAGAGGTTGTAGTTGTGGTTCGACTTCAACGTTGGTGCAAACCTTACCAATAAGTGAGGTAAGTAGGTTGCGAACACCATCGTGTCTCTGCCCCACGAAACCTCCTTTTTTGCATGACAGGGCATGGCAGACGGTATACTTCTCACCACAAACAAACTTGCTTGATAAGTCGGACAGGGGCATATATTATAACTTAAACGCAGAAGAGTCTCTGAATTCCTGTTTATTCAGCACTAAGCCTTGACTGACAAGAGGCACTGCGGTAAGCCATGAGCTCGCACCCTTGTCTCTCGATTGGTTAACTGACCGCAGCAGATCCGAGGGTAGAGGGGAATCAACACTTTCCATTCTCGATTTCACTAACGCAGTTTTCAGGCTTGATGTTGTCTTTTTAACTCCTCCGTGGAATTCTCGCCTGCCACCATGAACATGCTCTGTGTGGTAATAGAACCTACGTGTGGTGCCGTTATTCACGTAGAAGCAGCAAACTGCTGTGGAGCTTCAAACCCCAAGCAGGGTACTTCTAGCCTCCCTTGAGCGGGTGTCAAAGTAGCGAGCTGACGCAGATCACTAGGGAGGGGCTCCGTTTGACCGAATAGTGTTGCGAGAAGTAAGTCGTCCATCGCCTCTTGGATAGTGTCAACGTAATCTTCAAACGACTCTATTGTGCGCATGAAATAGGTAAACTTGGATTTGTAACCCTTCGAGAAAACAGTGTAGGCTGCATGAGGCTGGCTCCTTGCTATCTCAGATAGTGCTTCGAGTTCTCCATTCCATCTAAGGATCTTTTCCCGACAATATTGATCTTTGAACTCTTGAGATCCGATGAAGGCCCCTAAGTGGCGCTGACCTTCAGTTGTAACATTGACCTCATCTCCAAACACCCTCTTTGCCTCATCTGCAAGTACGTCCGACTTGACAATCAGCCAGCTCTTTGATCCATTCACTAGATAACCAAACTTCTTTCCTTCCTGACTCAGGTGATTGTACCAGTTATACAACGGCACAATTTGTCTACCCCCCGCAGAGTCGACGGTTAGCCATACTTGTTTAACACCTGATGTGCTTGTCCTTAAGCTCTTATTAATGATAGATGAATTGATCGAGTACCAGGGCATGGCCAAGGGATCCCCCTGCTTCGTACCCTCCTGTGATAATATCTCACGTCCGCCGCAAATAAAGAGCCTCGAGGGGCTCCTATAGGTGTTAATGATGTAAAGTGACATTTCCTTGCAGGTTACCTGGATGTTATGTAAGGCGACGGATCTGTTTATTTGATTAAAGGCGTTGTTTGCATCTATCTGTAAAATACCATCTGTTCCTTCCTCTACAAACACTTGACGCACAGCATGTATCGCGGCAACTGAGCTTGCGCTATGGCCTGCGCAAACCTGAAGGGGACCTGCTGCCTCTTTGATCTCTTTCTTCAAAAAACCAGGAATAGTTTTTCCAACAATTCGCCTCAGGACCTCACCAACACGAATAGGTCGTATTCCAGGGTTTTTGTCTAAGGGGATGAGTCAGCAAGAGGTATAGCCCTTCAGCAAGGATGGATGGTAAGCTATCTTTAACAGATTTCTTGTTCTTCTCTCAAAACCTTGCCGTCAGCCTTGAGCTTTCCTTGGCAAACTAGTTTCGCAAAAACTTTGGACATGTCCTCAACTGTCCTAGCCTTTTTCGAATTCACAAACTTTCCTTTGGAGGAATCAAACTTCTTTTAGCAAGAGATCTAAATCCCCTTGCCTCCACAGGTTTAATCTTCGTTCTATCGCTGCACTATCCGTCTTGCTTTTACAACAACGCCGACGGTTTTTATTTTTGAAAATTTTATTTCATTTTTTGCAAGTTCTTCTCGTTGATTTTCAGGCGTTTTGAAACCTACCTTAAACAAGAATATGTGAAATCAACAATCATCTTTTGATATCTACGCCCTAACCTTTTTTTTGTTGTTTTTTTGCATCGATACACCTCTACACCTGACAACATTTATAATGTTCATTTGCACAAAAGCTCTACCACGATAGGCCGAAGCCATATTGGATGGCGCCAAAGACATCCCATGGTTTGATACGTGCTTAAGCCCTATTCACACTGAGGATGCCAGGTTCCTTTACACGTTACACGTCGAAGGTCCTCGGGTTCAACTTCTTTTTTTTGTAGTCGTTTTGTTTCTTTAAAAAAAAAACATATAGGAACCGTTTTGCAACATCAATTTATTAGGAAATAACGTCACATTTGACAGTAAACCTAAAAAAGCTCGAACGCACTTCCTAATCTGAGATTACTGCTAGCCTATAATCAATTTCCTCTTTGCTTTTACAGGTGTCAGAGAAAATCAAATTACGCATCAGTACATGTGATGTTTGACCTAATTAGTCACATGACCTGTCACGAAATCATATGGAAAGTCACATAGGTAGCATATTATTTTTAAGCATGGTGATCTCCTGCTGCCATTCTTATAAAAGACATATTTAAATCTAATGAACATGTAAAGAAAACAACACAAGCAGACCCTAAACAAAGCGATCAAGTGGTAAAATCAAGATTTTTAGAACAGCAGTGACATTTCTGGTCAATGGCAACGCTAAGTACTACTGTTGATTTTCTTCATTATTTGCATTTTGAAGCCCTTTCTGGTAATCTGACTTCTCCTCTTCTATTTTAAATATCGTCATGACATTTACAATTGTCAACGAAAATTAAATAGGGCACATCACATGTGATGCTTGACCTAATTAGTCACATGATTTGTCACATGACAGCCTTGGTTGTCATAACAACAGCAGTTTTTAAGGGCGGCACTTCCTTGGCACCACTATCTGAAAAAAAAAATAAACAAACGCTGAAAATTTATAATAGGAGCTCACTATGTTCACTACAATCTACTGGATTGTCAAAGAACCGTTCAGCAAATAGGTTTGTTTGCTCACAAGTATTAAAAAGAGTAAAGAGATTGTCAGGAAAGAAGAGCTTGAAATCATCTACAGGCCCAAAATCAGCAGTTTCCACCATAACACTGGTTCTTTTAAGAAACGGGGAATCCAGCTTTGATCTAAATCGTTATAGAAAGCCGCGTCTTCCTAAACAAGTTGTCTATCCTTGGAGGAGAACAAGCAGGAGAAGCCGCCATGGCGTCTTCAGTTTCCACATTCATAGATTCATCCGAAACCTCACCATGGTCACGAAAACTCAATGACTCGCTCTCTTTTAAAACACCATCGCTCTATTCACATTTTGCATCATCGACGTCGGAGTCAGAACCTGCCAGAACAGCTTCCAAAACGTCATCTAGTCACACTCTTACGCATGATATGCTTTGACGCCATTTTTAAAGTTCCCAGAGTGTAAACAATACATTACAGTAACTTTCTGGCCAATTAAGGCACTATAGTGGTTCAAAAGAACTAAGGAAGATTATTTTCTTCAATAGACAAGCTTTCCCTGCTGCTATATCGCAGAATATAATTCATTCAGCTAATGCAACGGCATATTTATCACGGGGTGAATTTTACAATTGCACGTACAAACTAACAACTCAGGAATGTGCTTATTCAATTCCCTCTAATTAAAAACACAGCCAAAAAGATAAAATAAATGCTTACCTTTGCCTTGAATCGCAACTTTATAAATGTGACTTCTTCCAACGCCTTTCTTTACGACTGTACTTGTTAAAATGAACTTCGAAATTTAAAGAAAACCTTGACATAATGATGCGACGGAAAATTAACATGGCGTCGATGTCACGTTTCTTCTTTTCTCGGACTGAAATACGAACCTCCACAAAAATTTCGCCTCAGCCGTTAGTTGACCATCAATAAATGTCAGAACTAGTCACGTTCACTGCATCTACTGGTATGGCGGCAATTCCATTGAATAGATCCCCATATAGACTGCATTTCTGAAAGGTACTCTGGGATTGTTTACAATGTCAAGAAGACTCGACATTCGCACTGGGGAACTCGAAAACGCGTGTCGAGAATGCTCGACATCCGCACCGAAAGAGTTTTAAAAGTGCATTTCACCCCAAATTTGTTTTGACATAGAATAAAATAATAATAATAATAATAATAATAATAATAATAATAATAACAATAATAATAATAATAATAATAATAACAATAATAATAAACTTCTAATAAACGTTGCCTCAGATTGTTTTTGATTTTAAATAGATCTGAATTTTTTACTGACTTTTAAATATGTTGGATTAATATCTTAGGCCGTGACATTTTGGACCTGGGGCGGGTGACGTATTCTGAGGCATTGTTCTCCTTAAAATGCCCAGTGCGCATGTCAGACTTCCACGTCTTGTGGGATTGGGTCTCTTAAACAGTGAATCCACGTTGTTCAAATATTCATCATTCTTTTTCCATGTCACATTTCGTTCAATTTGTCAAATGTTGGTGAATTTTTGTGGAGCTATTTTCCAAAGGAGTGTATCTAGGTTTAAAAAAGGAATTAGGGAATCTGTTTCACGTCGTGGTCGTGCAACGACGGCAAAGAAATGTACAAAAAAAAACGTGATGCACTTGCAAAACTATCGTTTAACTAATCAAAACCTATTAATTGTTTCTTTGCTGTTCTCGTTGCTCTCGTCGTTGCTTAGTCTTAGTTGAACCACCATCTTCCCAGCTAAATAAGATGCCTCACTCTTAAAGCATATCAAGTGTCGATTCTGACGAATTGGGATGAAATTTTATTCCTGGGTTTTTACCGAATATCCAGTAAAACGTCCAAGAAAAAGTTGAAAATTATGACCAAATGTAATTCGTGAGCGAGAGGAGAAGCTGAATATGACGATGTTGCAATTCCTTACGCGGACGAGCCTTTGGGCCAGGCAACAGTTTTTCCAATAGTACAATAGGAAGAGAGACAGAGAGCGATAGAACAGGAGTCAAGGCAGAAGCTACAACAAAGCGAGGCGGAGCTAAGAACAATGCCTCAAAATACGTCATCGTCTCACTCGACCCAGGGGACTATCTACCCGAACTCGTGGTTAAAAGCTGCTCAAATAGACAAATTTCGTACTCTGTTAACCGAGCGTAAAGTTCGCAAGTTTTATCCGATTCACGCAAATTGTACCTCGTTTTTAAGCTGAAAGCTCGTAGAATTCCTCCAAATTTTATCAATTTTGAGGTGATACCCATTTTAAAAGACCTTATCTAACATTTACAACAAGAGATTGAAGTCGAGGATTAATAGGCCATTTAAGAGATCGGAAAACTCTCACTATCAAAACGAGGCTTAGTGCAAAATCTTTGCTGCGAAAAGGATTTTTATTTTCAATAAAATAACAACAATGGCTTTGCATTTAGCCTCGTTTTGAAAAAGAAGCTTAAGGCAACTCGTGGAAGGCCTTTTGGAAATGGTTTAGAAACTGGGCTTTGACAGGCATGGCTAACAATAATATATTTTTTTGAATATACCCGATTCCTCAGTCCACCCTGTGGCCTCTGAACTCTTGTAAGCTTTTCCGTTACCATTTACACCAAGAACATTGAGTCGATATTCCATATATGGCGACAGCCCATAGAAAACATCAGATGTGGTGTTTCCTTGCAGGATATTTCCATTCACGATGCTTCCATCGCTACTTTTTATGACAGTTATATAGTGAAGAACGCTTTGGGTCAGCAATGCTGATAGATTTTTCCAAGAAACTTGCATGCTGGTTGCTGTTTTGTTATCAAGAGACAAGCTCCAACTGGACACTAGCTGAGCTAAAAAGGAAGCAGGAAAGTTTACAATTGACGATCATAATAAAAAAGATTACTATACAGCATGGTGGAACAGGAGAACACTAATTTCCACAATCATACGCAACGCTCCGATTGAGAAAGAATGGCTTACTGCATCTCCTTTAAAATCATGTAACCGTTTTAATCAACCTTTGTGTAAACCATGCAATATGTTTAAAATATGTCAGCCGAGTTTAGAATTGATATATTAATACAAACAAATCAAGTTGGGTGCTTTCTAGGGTGTTTATTACACGTTTCAAAGTTTGAGCTCTGCACTCTGCACTGGTCTTACTTAGCATGTGGACCCACGGTGTTTTATTATTATTATTATTATTATTATTATTATTATTATTATTATTATTATTATTATATTATTATTATTATTATCATTATTATTATTATTACAATTTTTTATTATTATTTTACAATTACTATTGATGTCGTTGTCAGTTAAGAAAATATGTATAAATGAGGATAAATCTGGAAAATTGGTATGGTAACCAATGGAAAAAAAATACTTCTAGGACTACAATGATTTTTTTACAGGAATAGACATGAGCAAGGAAAAAGATTCCTTGGTTAATAGTTTCCAGAGGTTTCAGTAGCCTGCAGTGCAGGCGTTTTCTCTGTGCGCGCAATTTGCTCGCGAAAGCGCCATGTTGAAACTTCCCGATGAGAGGAGGAGATGGGGCGAGTCAAGGGGAGCGAGGAGGGGGCGGTGAGGGGGCGGTGAGAGAGAAGAGAAAACGCCTGCCCGAAAACATTGTGAAAATGAGAAACACCCCCTAGACGCGCGTGACCGCTCCTCCGGAAATGAGTAGCCGACAATAACAAAACAACCAAACAGTCGTTCCAGTCCAAAGACTCGCATTGTCTTTAGAAAAACAAGCTGGAGTTTATCATTGTTTTTATCTTGACTGAGTAACAGCTGATGAAGCTTCAGTTTAAGCTGCAATTCATTCTTCTAAATTCATCTCTGTAAATCGCAATCCGTGGGAGTTCAAAACATCTTGCAAACAATTTTAAAAACTAACGAGCTGGGCCCAGCGTGATACAACATTGCAGGAAAACATCACATTCTCGGACTAGAAAGAAAATAGCTTAGTTAGTCAGATCCTGAGGCACTTTGGACAAAAATAAAGAACCAAACAGCCTTATTTAGCGAGAAAAAAGAGCTTTACGCTTCAAAAGAGGTCAAAGAAAACGCTGTGCATCAGAGGGCAAACCATGAAGACCAGAAATTCAAAAACCTCAGAAAATCAATAAGCGTGTCATGACCTCTCAGTGTGAAACAAGCGGCTAAAATCACTTTTGCTCAGTCAAAACATGGAACCCTCTAGAGCATAATCTACTCGCCAGAAAAAAAACCATTGGAACAAGCAGCACTTTGGCATGAGGTAAAAGTGGTGTAGGTTTTAGTACTACGAGCACATCTTGTCCTGATGACCAATGTAGAAATAGCTTTGACTTTCTCATTGCGTAATACACGTAACATTCCCAGCCGCTCCAATTCCAAAAGACTGACGGAAACGGAATAAACAATATAGCTTACAGTTAATTGACAGGCATCAATCTACTTCCCTACGCCGCACCAATCAGGAGCTCCGTTTGCCAGCCTACGGAGTTTCCCAAAAGAACAATGATATCGTGCAGACGTATTTTTTTTCTCCCCTCCCCCTCCCCTCCCCTCCTTTCCTTCTTTCGCCCTTTCGCCTAATCAAACATGGCGGCTACAACAATATTACGAACACGAACAAGGTTTCGCCCACCCAAAATACGCCTGCACTGCAGGCTAAGGTTTCAGTGGAATGACCGACACAAAGCGTTGTAAGCCACCAAGATTTGTACATTTTTGGGTGAGATTGTTATGTTAGGTAGTTGTTTTAGATACGAAAAACAAAAGCTCGCATTATTAACGTTGCGTAAACTATATAAGGATGAAACTAACCCAATTGCAATCCCTGCGGTAGAATTCCGAATTGAAGCCTGGCTCTACTGTAACCATAACTGTATATTTGAACGGTGATATTTTTATGGTTTCCAAAAGAAACTTCCGCGAAAGGTTTTTGACGAGTCGCTGAGTATCCATTGCGAGCAAGCACAGTTGTACCGTTCCCATCGATTATTTTTATGTATTCACTGCAAAATAAAGGGGGAAAAAGCATGTCTTGTCATTGATAGTGGTAACCTAGCCATCCTTAACCATAGTTTATTCCCTAAAACAAACAGTTATTATTCTCTTCCTTCCTTTCTTCTTTACTTCCTCCCCCCCCCCCCACTCCCTCAGTTCTTCCTCCCTTTCTTGCCTCATCCTTTCCTCACTCCTTCCATTTTTTCCTTATCTTCTTCCATAATAACATCTTTCTTCCTCCCATTTATATAATGTACCTTTTCCCCGTTCATACGGCTATCAAACCCGCGACCATGCAATCAACTACTATCCCTCCTTTCACTCATGTATTCTCACTGTCGTTTCTTCCTTACACCTTTCCAACCAAGCAAGCACCCATTTTATTATCTAAATTATCCTCCGTCCGTCCATCCATCCATCATTCATCATTTAACACTTTTGCATAATACACATCCAAGCAATACAATAATAATAATAATAATAATAAAATTGTGTATCCCTTTCCGATGATATCGTACCTTACAAGCTTTAAATTTTGCAGAACAACTCTTAGGTTTCAAAAAAAACAAAAACAAAAACAAAAACAAACGAACAAATCTTAGTTATTTATTTCCCTATGGAAGACATTGTTTCGTTTGACTCACTAGAAAGATGGCACGTAGAGATCTTGTATTGACATAAGTGCAACTGCTTGTTCGATTCCTGCATTTCCAATTGACCAGGTGCACAGCAGAGAACCATAATAACCTTTTGGGCCAAACTGTAGCAGGCCAAATGATTGATTTATATATCGTCTGCAACCTATGGAATAACCAATGCCAAGAAGTTAAATAGGTATTAGAAAGATTGGTCGGACTGTTCGGCCTAAAAAGAAACGTCTGGAGGGTTCCTTTCACCGCCTTACCGTCATTTTCTTCCTCTCCGGAACTGCGTTAATTTAACATCATTATCTCTATCTCCTTCGGAAAGAAGGAGATAGAGACATTTAGCATCAGGGTTTTCATAGAACACCGCAAGCCGCAAAATGTCACGTGACCACGGCCTTGCGGTCATGTTTGCAGTTTGCAGTTCACGTTTGAACCGCAGGAAGGGCTTCCAGCGGTAAGTGATTTACGGCAAGGTTTTTTGCCGCTAAAAATTGTACAGCCTCGCGTTTAAAGGCACGAACTAACTTTTTATATCCTTTTACGATATGTTTGTTGGATTATTGATCTCAAAATAGTGAATTATTCCTGTGTCTTGGGCAATAAAAGTGATGCACTTCGACTTGATGAAAAAGAACGTGGCGACACTAAACAATGAACGCGTCACAGTTCAAATTGATTTTATATTGTTCCTTTCTGCTGTACTAACATAAGAAAGTTTTCTGTTCCAATCCAGAGTTGTTTTTTTTTTTTTTTGATCTTGTTACTAATCCATAACTTAACTCATTCTCTGTTTAATTCCTATTTTTTACATAAAATTATCACTCCACGAATTTTATTTTATTTTAGTGTGACAGGGGAGCCCAGGCTTCATAAGCCTCCTGGTTTCTTCTGGGCTCCCTTGCAACCTTACAATTCCTATATGTATACTTGTATTGTATGATATTTTGGCTAAATAAGAATGAACTCAACTCAACTCAACTCGACGCCTTGCTAAAATTTGAAATCTCAGCAACGTGAAACTGCAAACGCGTAACTGCAAACTGCGATTTGCGGTTTGCGGTTTGCGGTTTGCGGTTTGCGGTTTTCCATGAAAAGCCCGATGCTAAAGGTCTCTACTAGCTACTTTGGAGACGCAAAAAGTCCATTTGACGATAACTTATCAAAAATCGGGCTTTAAATATATATAAATATATTTAAAAAAAAACTAAGCACATAAGGCTGTCGCATTCTTTTTCGAAGATTTAAAAGAAAAGCATTATAAAGGCCACAACAATTCCAAGCATTAAATTTGCGTTTTCCTTGTCTACGTTTTAATTGAATCCCAGGGGCTCTCTCGCCCGTTTTTGAAAGCTTTGGCCAGTTTTCCCCCGACCCAGCTGACCGCCCCTAGGTCTCCGAGGATAGAGACAGGGGTAATAGGCTAATGACAACGGCTGACGATTGTAAACAGAAAAACACATGAAAAAATAAAACAAAAACAAACAGACAGAAAAAAAAAAAAACAAGCAAACAAAACAAAAAACAATACATAAACGGGACAAAACGAGCTTCCCGTTGTGGAGAACTGACAGTGGCTGTTAGAAGAGATTCCACCTCATTCTGGAGTTAATATAGAATTAACAGTGGCATTTTTTCCCTTTGCTTTGAATTAACGATTAGGAATGATTAAATTTTTGCCGTAAAAAAATGTGAAATTAAATGGGACTATCACAGACATTTAATAATTTATATACGTAGTCAATGTTTCTGCTGTTAACATTTTGCACATTGCTATTACATTTCTGAGATGAAACATTTATCATTTATTCATAGATAATTTGATGGCGATTTGATCAATCCCGCAACTAAATAATATCGAGTTGCCCAAAATACTCACTCTAAAAGAAAAGACATAGCAATAAGTATCACCTACAAACAAATGCATCACCTGTAGTTACTGAATACCAGGACGAGCGTCGTCCTTCGCCCTTAGAAGTAAAGGCTGTCACTGCTATTTGATAACGTGTAGCCTGTTTCAGGTCTCTCAGTATCACCATAGTAACATTTGCACTTCTAGTGTTAACACTGTTTGCATAATACATGTATGAGTAACGTTTGTATTCCCTATAGTAGACTTTGTATCGAAGGAGACGTCCATTGGCGTATTGCTGGGAGAGTGGATTCCACTGTACTTTCACCTCAACAAACTGTAACGTTGAAAGTCGGATATATGACGGTGCCCTGCTAGGAACTAAGAAAACAGAAAATGTATATTATTTTGCAATCTATTATCTTAATATCTGATTTTTTTTCGTTTGTTTTGTTTGTTTGTTTGTTTGTTTGTTTTTTTTTCTAAGCACAACTAAGTTAGGTTACATAGTGAAAGTACGGTGATTATAACAAGAAAGATTCGCCAAGATCTGATGAATAGCACGAGATGGAATAAGCGCAATAACGTTTTAAGGAGCGCGAACACACTTTTTAACTGACATTTCCGAAGCCGTCGCCGTGGTTGTTGCTTAAGCTCCCTATCGACCAGTGGGAGTGGTGTGGAGTTTCTATCACACGCCCATTCTTCACATACTAAGAGTTTGTTTGCATACACCTGTGATGCACGAGATATAACCCCCCCCCCCCCAAAAAAAAAAACAACAACAACAACAACACCAACAACAACAAAAACAAGAACAAAAAAACAAGAACAAAAACAAAACAAAATAAAAGTAGTAATAGACGGGGGGTTCTACGCAGTGGTGGAAGTGGTTGAGTGACGTCACAATAGCTCAGGGGATTAAAATGATGAGATCATCATCTAAAAATAGAAAGGTATTCTGTATAACAATCTAGGGAGTTGAAGTCATCAAAAAAACGATGAGATCATCATCAAAATAATCATTTAATTTGGTAACTGCTGAGATGAAATCATCAGCTTAAATTAGAAAGGGTTTTTTTAACATGATCAGCTATTTTCTATAGTCTATAACATCATTGTTTACTTTCATCTTTTTAAGATCATATAAATAAAGGTTATTATTATTAATCATTATTATCATGCAAAACGAAAATGGTTATTATTCAATCTTTCATAAGAATAAAGTTTAATCATTATCGTATGATAGCGAGGGCCATAGTTTCCCCCTCAAAAGAAATAACGTCTCTCAAGAAAACATTTTGCGACCTCTCAGGGTCAACAATTTCCAAGCTGAAAGAACTCCATTCTGAAGTATTTCTAAAAGTTAATTTGGGCAGACTCCTGGTGTTCTTGAAATTTGCAGAGGATCTGGAACTGACGCAGGAAGAATGAGGACAATTATATGCTGTTATTTATCCCACTTTAATATATCAAATCTGAGAGCAGTTATATAAGGCGATGATGTAGGCAGTAAAATCATTTAAGACTGGAACATTGCGAAGTGATTAGAGCGATGGGTTGTTGTCCACCATCGACCACTTTTGGACATCGTTAGTCAGTTAATTATGCGAGTTCGCAAGCCCACCGTTGCATACAAATTAGTACAGCTCTGCAGGAAAAGCCCCAAGAGAGAACTTTCAAGTGACTTATTATCATAAAAACAATAAAAACATAAAATAACATAACAAGGATCAATTGAAACACGCGACTTACAATTGCGAGCAATAAAGTTTTTTAAAAAACTTTATTAAAAACCAATAACAAAAAGAGTCAAATACACAGCGATTTGAAAGGGAAAGGAATGAAAATTAATCCTTTGACTGACTATTACAAATTCGTTTTATCCGTTCTATTACGAGGAATAATAAATAATCCTTCCGTGTCTACACAATTTTCCTATAGCCTCTAAGCCAAGAGTTCGACTTTCTTTGTTTCTTTCGGTTTGTCTTGTTCTTTGTAGTTGTTCTTTTAGCTTTTGCTTTAAAAGAGGCTTTATTTCTTCGTGATCTTGACAGTTCGTACACCGTTTCTTGTGTCTGTACTGGACTGCGAGTACTAGTTGAGTGATTTTTTCCGGAATTATCCGCTTCACTTTCGTAAACGACAACTTTAACTTTAGGTTGCAGCTTCGCCTCTTGTAAATACTGTCCTTCGCTGTATGTGGTCTAACTGATGAACATCCGCGAGATGGTTAGCTAATCTGACAAGGTACTTTGCCCCGCACCATGAAATCGGACAGTTTCTGCAAACTCTCTTGTAAACCATGCTCAAACAATTGTTGACAGTTCGATGGCTGAACACAAATGACTTCTATTTCGCAATATTCAGGTTATACAGAGTATTAGAAAGGCCAAACACAGGCCCGAAAGGCCATAACCAGGCCAGAAAGGCCAAAACCAGGCCAAAAGAGACAAAAGGAGACAAACGCAGTTCATTTTCAGTCAGGTGCCTCTTTTCTCGTACACACGCGTGGGTGTCGCGCGTCGCTAATCACGCAACAGCTTTCAATATTGGAATCATCATCTTTATTAAGTGTAATCACAAATAACAGTGCCTAATTAAAAAGTTTTGTTCTTCCTTTAGTAATTGGTATTTCAAATTTCAGATTTGCTATCTATTGCACAAGTTTACTGTTATTGGTATTATGATCAAGTCATCAATAGTTTGGTTGTTTACAGTTTTTATTGAAATGTAACAATACAAAGTCCAGGAAGTAAAAAATTCTGTAACATTCATAGTAGGTCTAGTCTTGATCTTTCGGAATGGGCCGCTTTTGGTACAATCGATTGAGTAAGAATTTTCGCTTATCGATAGCAAGTTCTGTCGATTCCAACCAATCAAATCCTTCTGTGTCTTTAAGCTCTTTTTGAGTTTCCATCACTTTTTTGAAGGTGGGATCCTTTTTCATTGCACGCATCCACTGTAGATTCTCTAAGAGTACTTTTCTCAGCTCTTTTCTGTAAACAGGAAGAAGAGCGTTCTCAGCTTTCACGCGGGCCACATTTTCTGAATCTCCGTTCCCTTCGTACTCACTGATCAACGCGTTGAGCTGAGTCTCATGGCGTTTCTCGGCTTCATCAAATATGCGTGACCAAGGCTCTAAGCTTTCTGTTTCTTCTTGGGAAGACTCCGTTCCTTGGCTAGAGACTTCGCTTTCTTCGCTTACTTCGCTGTCTTCATAATTTCCAGCACCTTTTTGAATAAGGTTGTAATGGAGGTTACTGTTCCACATCTTTTTGGTTTGAACCGCACGCGTTCTGATAGGAAACCAAACATCAGAAAGTAACGCGTCTCTTTTATAGAAAATGGGTGAAGGCGGAGTTACTAAGCATTCTCCTTGATAAATAATAATCGAACTTACATCGACCAGTTATTTAGAAGATCAGACGGGCCAAAGCAATGCTAAAAAGGCCAAACGAAGGTAAAAAGGGCCAAACGAATATCAAGACTAGACCTACTATGAATGTTACAGAACAAAACTTTTTAATTAGGCACTGTTATTTGTGATTACACTTAATAAAGATGATGATTCCAATATTGAAAGCTGTTGCATGACTAGCGACGCGCGACACCCACGCGTATGTACGAGAAAAAAGGCACCTGACTGAAAATGACCTGCGTTTGTCTCCTTTTGTCTCTTTTGGCCTGGTTTTGGCCTTTCTGGTTATGGCCTTTCGGGCCTGTGTTTGGCCTTTCTAATACTCTGTATAACCTGAATATTGCGAAATAGAAGTCATTTGCGTTCAGCCATCGAACTGTCAACAATTGTTTGAGCATGGTTTACAAGAGAGTTTGCAGAAACTGTCCGATTTCATGGTGCGGGGCAAAGTACCTTGTCAGATTAGCTAACCATCTCGCGGATGTTCATCATTTAGACCACATACAGCGAAGGACAGTATTTACAAGAGGCGAAGCTGCAACCTAAAGTTAAAGTTGTCGTTTACGAAAGTGAAGCGGATAATTCCGGAAAAAAATCACTCAACTAGTACTCGCAGTCCAGTACAGACACAAGAAACGGTGTACGAACTGTCAAGATCACGAAGAAATAAAGCCTCTTTTAAAGCAAAAGCTAAAAGAACAACTACAAAGAACAAGACAAACCGAAAGAAACAAAGAAAGTCGAACTCTTGGCTTAGAGGCTATAGGAAATTTGTATAGACACGGAAGGATTATTTATTATTCCTCGTAATAGAACGGAGAAAACGAATTTGTAATAGTCAGTCAAAGGATTAATTTTCATTCCTTTCCCTTTCAAATCGCTGTGTATTTGACTCTTTTTGTTATTGGTTTTTAATAAAGTTTTTTAAAAAACTTTATTGCTCGCAATTGTAAGTCGCGTGTTTCAATTGATCCTTGTTATGTTATTTTATGTTTTTATTGTTTTTATGATAATAAGTCACTTGAAAGTTCTCTCTTGGGGCTTTTCCTGCAGAGCTGTACTAATTTGTATGCAACGGTGGGCTTGCGAACTCGCATAATTAACTGACTAACGATGTCCAAAAGTGGTCGATGGTGGACAACAACCCATCGCTCTAATCACTTCGCAATGTTCCAGTCTTAAATGATTTTACTGCCTACATCATCGCCTTATATAACTGCTCTCAGATTTGATATATTAAAGTGGGATAAATAACAGCATATAATTGTCCTCATTCTTCCTGCGTCAGTTCCAGATCCTCTGCAAATTTCAAGAACACCAGGAGTCTGCCCAAATTAACTTTTAGAAATACTTCAGAATGGAGTTCTTTCAGCTTGGAAATTATTGACCCTGAGAGGTCGCAAAATGTTTTCTTGAGAGACGTTATTTCTTTTGAGGGGGAAACTATGGCCCTCGCTATCATACGATAATGATTAAACTTTATTCTTATGAAAGATTGAATAATAACCATTTTCGTTTTGCATGATAATAATGATTAATAATAATAACCTTCATTTATATGATCTTAAAAAGATGGAAATAAACAATGATGTCATAGACTATAGAAAATAGCTGATCATGTTAAAAAACCCTTTCTAATTTAAGCTGATGATGTCATCTCAGCAGTTACCAAATTAAATGATTATTTTGATGATGATCTCATCGTTTTTTGATGACGTCAACTCCCTAGATTGTTATACAGAATACCTTTCTATTTTTAGATGATGATCTCATCATTTTAATCCCCTGAGCTATTGTGACGTCACTCCACCACCTCCACCACTGCGTAGAACCCCCCGTCTATTACTACTAATAAAACAAAAACAAAAAAACATCTTTAAGTATGTTCCACGTACCCCCTTCTTCTGTCCATGCTGTGATCTCTGTGCTGTTGTAGGCATTTCCACTGTAATTAACACCAACAACAGATAAGCGATACTCCGTATACCCTGTCAGTCCAGATACCACATGGGAAATAGTATTTCCTGGGACGATGTATTCGTTTAGACCTCTACCATATGAGTCTTTGACGAATATAAAGTAATGACTTGTTTGTTGACCAACGAGTGTTTGCAGGTTTTGCCAGGAGAATCTTATGCTTGTTGTAGAAGTATTGTCAATGGATACCCTCCAGTTACCCAGTGGAACTGCTGAAAACAAACAAAAAAGGGCGCTTTAAAACATGTGACCTACAATATTTGGCAGTTTCAAATGCCCAAATTTGCTCTGAGTCAATAGCACATGAGGCCGAAGGTCAAATAAGCTATCCACTCAAAGGCCACGAGGGCGAGAGGAATAATTGTTTTAGTAAAATCCAACTAGTTGGTCAAAAATATCGATACAAGACAACTTTAGCTAGTTAAAGCTAGACTTTAATCCTCTTTTTGCCGCCAAAAAGCCGGCACCTTTCGCTACTAGTGGACTATAACATAAAGCCTAGTAGTAGCTCAACCAATGAGAACGTAGCATTGACAATAGACCACTAATGGATTTTGGTAATTTTAAAGAACGTGGAGGGAAAAAATAATCAGGGGGGAGGGGACGTTTCCCAGGATAATGACGTCTGAGGATCGAGCGCAGAAATTTCGTAGTGATGACGTGCCACCGACCCAGTTCTGGGTAGTTCATCCTATGGGTTGAAGCAAATTTTCAACAAATCAAAAGCACTATCCAGATTTTTTGTTTCGCTGCAAAACGTGCATAGCGCGCATCATAGCGTTGTGCGCTTCCGTAGCAGGTGTGAAGCAACATTAAATGAATTTAGCAGATTATAAGGCTAACCTGATTCTTGTTTTAGTATTCCAACTTGTAACTTGAAGGTACTGTAGCTCCGTAGGAAGATCTGGACAATGATGTTCCCAGAATTCCCAAAAGAAACTTCCCTGAAAGTTTTCTGAGTGACAGAAGAGTATCGAGAACGACTGATAACAGTGATACCGTTGCCATCAATAACCTTAATGTACGCACTAAGAAACAAAAAAAAATAAACAAAACAAAAGAAAACAAAAACCAAATTAAGAATGACACCTCAAATTAATTAATTATGCGTCCAATTTTATAACTGAGTCGGCAACTATGTATATTGGCCAGATAGGTTAATAGGATTTCATTTTTGCCATTAGGGAACTTAAGAACCACGTCGAAGTTCACGACGACGACGTCTGTTGAATGGGAAAAGACTGGAACGAGAACGTCAGTTTCAGAGGGAAATAGGAATCTTAAGATGCAGTTGGTCGGTAGGTCGACAACCACGACACTGAATGTAAACACAAATGTAAAACTGTGATGTTCGTTCGCAACAAAGTTTGTCGCAATGGCGTCTTTTAAAACAACGCAAGATCTTATTTTTTAAGCCATACGTCTAATTTCATTGACGATGGAGAATTTTTTGTGTTGTCTGCCCCTTTCGAGTGGAAAACACCTGCTTTCCGTACAAAGATTATTCAACTTTCAACCTGCGAGAGATGACCGAGTCCGAGTGTCTGTCAGAGTTTAGATTCTGAAAAAGAGACATTCTGATGTGATAGCTGTTTTCCATATAAAGTTAATTGCCTTTATATTAAAGATGTATGATTTGCCTTACCTAAATACGTACAAATATATATTTATCACTTACGAGTTCGCACGCTCGGCCTCCACAGCTGTTGTCATTCTTCGAAGTAAAAACAATTCATTAGTCGAATTTTCAATCAACATCGCTTGTTACGAGAAAAAAAGGAACGATACCTGGAGTCACGAGGATAAGAAAATGTAAAGGACTTCAAAAATCGCTTAAAACAGCGGATTTATACCTGCCGAAGCTTGTGGATTGCAGGACCACGTGATTCTACTTTGTCTGGCGTCATCGACGACACCACGACGAAATTTACTGGTCGCGCTTGCACAGTACACGGTAACTCACTTCCGGTCGTCGTCGTGGTTCTTAAGTTCCCTAATGTTGCGAGAGTCTTGCGTGTCTGGTGTGATCCAAAGACAGACCGTACCTAAATTGCATTAACTGGGGCATTGGTTTGAAAATGTTTTTTTTTTTAATTCTCATACAAATAAAGCTCAATTCATAAGAAAGGTTTCGCGGCGCGATCGGCGCCATGCATGTTTTGTGAAGAAAGCCTAGAAAAGATTAATGCGAAAAACGTAGAGCTTTTCCAGAACAGTTCGGTTGAAAGCGTTGATTACTTAAGCAATAGACCACACTTTCTATGGGTTTACCGGCGTGATAACCCACTTGGGATGTTGGGAGAACACTCGAAAAGCTTGTAAATCACTCGCCTTTACATTTGTCAGGTTTTTGCCCAAATGGGCAAAAGCGATCGAAGATGAATTTTTGAATGCTTTTGCTCTCCATAGCAAATTCGGTCAAAGTAGTAATTTGCCACATTTTTGCTCAATGTAGCAAAAGTGACCAAAACTCATTTTTCAACAGTTTTGCCCAGGATAGTAAGTCTGAGCAAAAATTCACTTTATTTGTGTATCGCCCAGTGTAGTAAATGAGGTCAAATTATCACTTCTTCCGTATCTTTGCTCAGTGTGGCAAATATGATCAAAATAGGCGTTTGTCACTGTTTTGCTCAGGGTAGCAAATTTGGCCAAATACCACTTTATTCTCAATTTTGCTCAGGATGGCAGAGATGATCAAAACAGTAGTTTCCCATACCTTTCCCCATTGTAGAAAAGTTGATCAAATATCAGTTCTTCTGTATCTTTGCTCAGGATGGCAAATATTGCCATGATAGCAGTTTTCCATACTTTCAGTAAGGTAAACAAAGTTGATTAAAATATCACTTTTTTACACTTTCACTCAAGATTGCAAATTTGATCAAAACATCATTATCCACATGTTTCTTTTTTTTTTATTTGGTTCCATAAATGACTGACAAACAATTTAGACACCAAACAAAATTTCAAGAATAAAATGACTTTATTATCTTTAATATACACTGTACAATAGAAAGCAAGATAAATTAAAAGGAAGTTCCATTGGCCTCTGCAGGGCACTGCATGTACCACAAAATATATGCCTTTAAATAAAAAGCACATACAATGTGAAACTATCTAAATTCATAAGTGTATAAGAATGTACATTGGGTTTGAAAGTGCAAGTCAACACTAGCTGGTTCATAATTATCTAAGGTTGGTACAGGTAAAACGTAACTCCAATTGAGTGGTATACTTCAAATATACTCTTTCTAGATTCAATTGATACTATTGGCAAATGGTTGTACGATGACAACACGTACACATCACTCCCAATGTAGATGTGACATCCTTACTAATGGACAGAACATCAACCACAGGAAATAAAATTAGTCTCAAATTATTATGATAAGCGATATTCCTCTAATTATTATTTATAAGAACTTGTTTTCATCTGATAAATATTATCCACTACCCAAAATAGGCAGTGAATAATATTTTATATAGTGTACCTAGTGCTATTCACTTACCCCAAGGGGAGATACATCTGTATGATTCATTTTTAATCAAATCAGTTATATAAAAATATTTCTTGTAAATAAAATGAGTTACTATGCGAAAGCTCTGTGCATTTCTATGATTTGGGTACGACTTTGATATATTTTTACCCAGCAGTAAACACTTATAAGGTTAATTTTGTCACCTTTTTAGCATGTACATGTATATTATTTTACAGGTGCTTCATTTACTGCTAAACTTCTAAAACTAGCATGAAATGACACCCCATTTTACTCTCATCCTATAGGTAGCCAAAGCTTTTCAAGTTATGAAAGCAAATCTGCTATCTACTGATTTGGTTAAATACTTGTATTATTATTATTATTATTATTATTATTATTATTATTATTATTATTATTATTATTATTATTGTTATTATTATTATTATTATTAACATAATTATTATTATTATATCACTGTAAATAATATGATTTGGTGAAATTCTTGTATTATTACATGATTTGAGGAATTTTTTTCTGATTCACATGATCAGCTGTTTTGCTTGCAGTATTGGACTGATTAAATATCCAAATTATCCAAACACAATCTATACATTATGAAAGCTCTGTAGAACTTCTTTAATTCATCATCATTATTATTGTTATTGGCATGCAGGTGATTAAACTTTAAGCCACAGGCATGCTTACTAAAAAACTGTTATCACACACGGTATTTTTTTTTTTTTTTTGCATAAAACATAACTGCACTCTTTTTTTTATAAAATATGCCAAGAACAAAGTAGGATCATGGCATTTGGAGTCCACTAATTACTCTACTATGGGGTGTATTGGCTAGATTTAGTCCTCGGAGTGGCACTTTTTAAGGCAGTGCTTAGGGTAGCCCTAGGATCTGTCACCACTGCGGAAAGTGGATGCAGATGTATCTCCAATTACATATGTTGGGTGAATGGACACGATGACTGAAAATACAGCTGCATTTACAGGCTACTAGATGGAAGGTTTTTAAAATTCAGTAAAGTTGCCAAGTTACAGAGTGATTCGGTGCAAACTAACAAGGACAGCTCTGCAAAGATGGCAAATTTTGCAGACATTTGTCTGGTAAGGAAAAGTTTGTGGCTCCACCATACCATACAAAGGTCATTGAGATTATGTGACTTTGTGTCAACAATTTTTTTCAAATCGGACTAATCAAAATCAGCGTAAGAACCTAGCCAATCACAAAACGCTGACATACATGCATGTCTTTGTGACCCTGTGGGATTCAAACATGATATTGTGCACTAATTCTCAGACGGCATGCTCCATACAGAAGGTTTAGAGTGTCTGCAACACAGGCAAGATCTTCATTGGATTGTGACAAATCACTTTGAGATTTGGTAATTTACCTAGTTTTAACGTGGCTCCTTCTCATGGGTGTCAAAGGATATTCACTTACCACATTGTAGGTCTTCATCAAAACAAAAAATTGTGCAATTGTCTACTGAGTGAATATGGTTCTAGGAACTTAACTGAAAAGGAACTGAATCATGATGCATGTCAACTTCAAGTTGAGTGTTATTATTATTTTGTACATTTTTATCTAAAATGTCTTCTTCTTTTCTGAATGTTCTTCAAAAAATTATCTGTGTTATGCTTGTGATCAAGTTCCTTTTTCTATTGTAAGTGGTGGGTGCCAGAGCAAACTCAGGAGCATCATCTGGTGCTCCTTGGTTTGATGCTGGTCTCACTGTGTGCTCTATTACCATTATTTTCACTTCATTGGCTTTGACACCATGCAACTTTGCGGTCCAGCTGGGCCATTAAACCATTAACCTCAATGCTCTGCCAGGAAAGTGGCCTTACACAGAGATTTCCCCTGTTTGGAAGGTCCTCATCTGAACCTGAAGAATTACCTTCATGCCACTCTGATACAGCTGTTTCAGACAAAGACTCCTCTGATGACATATATGCAACGGACATACATGCAAGGTACTTGTCCTTGTCTGACCAACTGATGCTAGTTGACTCCCACAGAGCATATTGGCCCTTTAATTTTTTTTTCTGAAAGAAAAATGAAGAGCCATGATTTAGCAGCCAACAAGTAACCCACAGTTGGTAAACAAGCATGTACTGCTCATACTCAGTGTAAATGACTGGGTTGCAGAACAATGACATGATGCTAAAAGCTGAAAACACTCTCTTAATCAAAGGAACAGTTTGAGGATATTTGTGAGAAAAATTTTTCCCTGCATTTTATTCCTACTAAATTTTTCATTAAATATATAATATGTTTTTTGGAACAGGTGATAAAGTAGAGAGCAGAAATGCCTCTTTCTGTTGAATCTGCATTTGTTTCATTAAGACTCTTTTAAGTGTAAATAAAAACTGAAAAAGGAATCAATCAATGGCATATCTGTGCATGCATCTTAAATTTTAAGATTTATCTTTGAGGTTTTAAGCTTACGCAAAGTTATTAGAAAACCAAAGTATGTAAACGAACCACGATATCAAGAAGAACATACCTTTCTGCAATCCAGCTGAGTTGATGACTTGGAAACAGGCTTTATGTGAAGAATATCGCAACTGATCACTGTCTCTCGAAAATAACAAAGGTATAAATCGTAATAGAACAGCTGAATAGAAAGACAGGCTTTCTATTATCCGAAAATTACAAAACTACTCGTTTTGCAACGCTGTATCGCTTGTGAAGTCCGCGTGAAATTGAACTGTTCAACGAAAGTTTATTTTACACTATTCTATTGGTTCAAAAGCCGCACGTGACAATGTAAATGTAATCGCGCATGTGTCAAAGTCACGTGGAAGCCTGGGAAACAACAAACATGGCGGCTGATCTTGCGACGGAGTGCATTCAGGACTACATTCACCCGGACGATGAAACTCTGCAATCTACTATTGAAATGACTCCTGGGTTCAAACCTTTCACATATTGTGCATTTTGTTCACTCAAATTGTAAATAGTAAAGTTTCACGTCAGGGCCTCCTATTCCGAGACTTCTTGTGATATATATATATTTTTTTTCCGAGCCACCGACCCAATATCAGGAAACGCATTCGACGCTAAACGAAAAAAAAGGGGGGATGGCCTTACCCGAAATAACCAGCTGCAGCAAGTAATATGATAAACTTTGAGAAGAATGTGATGGTGATTGAAACGGGGCAATGGAAAATCAAAACTTGCGTAAAATAACACTGTGAACTTAGGTAAATGTGCAAACGTTGGTTAAAGTGGTCGTAAAGATAGTTCTTTGATCATATTTTGCTTACATTTACGCCTCTAGTAACCACAAATTTACACAGTAACTTTGCTATGCCAGAAAATATCAAGCAAACATTCATTTTTGACGTTCGATTTTTACACAGAGAACAAAATGGCGGCAAATTTGAATCTAAACACCAAATTTACTATGGGGAGCAAAAGTGAAACAAAATATCTGTAAACTTGATATTTACTCCACATTTACGCCACCCTTGCAGAAAAGTAAACTTTCCCTTTCGAACAAAATTTGCACCAAGAACAAATAAGTGGCAACATTAGTACCCTAAATTTACAATAGATTTGCTCAACTAGCAAACTTAGGCAAATCCGTTTTTTCGTCCAGTGTTTGTTGAGTCGATCCGTAAGAATTTCGTGCCTACAGAAGGAACTGGCAGCTATTGTAATGGAGGACTTCATTCACATTTTACAAGCCGCAGTAGTTTAAGATCTGTTTTCTGGATTTTGTTATGATCAAGAAATACTACGGTAACGACGTGGCTGCATTTGCGAAGTTGTCGCACGCAACTTTATATGCACGTACAGCGACCGATGGAAATATGTTAGTGGCGGAGAAAGGTTTCTTTGCCGTGGCCACATATTGGCGTTAATATTTGTCGATTTGTAAAGTCAGGTGGTTTGAGGTAGGTTATGGCATCGATATCACCGAATAATTTGTGCAAATGTTGGAAAAAAACAGCCTGAAACTCTGACATCTTTCATCATCGTTGGCAGCTTGTTTACAACCTACAGCGGCCGATTTTGTACTATATCTTGATCAGAGATTTTTTTGTTGAGACAATTTCTTTCATTAAGGAATTTAATTTTGACATAAAATAAATCAAGAATGCTAAAACTATCCGTTTTGTTACTGGTTGGCACATGGTTAAGGTTTCCTGGAGACTTTCTACACCAGAAATTGACACAGTTGTTGTCTTTCTCTGCGATTTGGCACCGTCGTGAAATGTAAACTGCTTTCCAGCTTTGTGCTTTATTACTTCTAAAGCTATGGCAGTAATAAAATGTGGAAACCAAACGTTTTTGTTATTATGAAGGGCTGGGTAAGTAACTTGTTCTGTTTTTTAGCCTTTCTAAAATCATTGTTTGCAGATCAATAGCCGGTTTTGTTTATGGCTCGTGGTCCGGATGCCTATTTCTATGGGTTTACTGGTATAATAAACCATTGGTTTTTGACCAATCAGATCACACGTACTCTCTCAGTTATTTTATAAATACTTTGGAACAAGTGAATACTTCAGTGGTAAAAAAAAAAAAAAGGATCTTAATGAGCATGACTTCGAAGGTGAGGCTAACTGTTCGGGTGTTGTAGGCTTTCATTGTATGCAAATGAGTCTTGTGATGAGCATGCTGTCTGTTTTCGGCGATGATTAAGATGAAGCGCTATGTTCATCACGTTTTTTTTTTCTCGTTGGTAATGATATAATTTCTCCCGAATCGAGGCTCTTGATTTTCGTGTATTTATACACGCGTACTCAGTCTTTTCGGAAACAAATTGTCGATTGAATACGATATAAACTAGGAGTAATCGGAGCTTAGGAGAGTGCGTTCGATATGTTTGTTGAGGCGGAAGCGTGGTTGCGATGTAGGTCAATATGATTATGGCATATTTTGAACGTAAGGGTTGCGTACAGCGAAACCTCTATTTAAACTGTGTATCATTTTAAGAACGTTTTCAAAAGATATCGTATGGTTCGGTGTCAAGTGCTTTTAATCGGAGGAGACATTGGCCAGCGTCGGACGTGTAAATGGAACAGTTTGTTTTACTGGCGAGAGTTACAGGGCGCAGTTTCTCAAAGGCCGATTAGTTCTTAACCCGGGATTTATTTTCTTTCTTCAAAAACATTTATTCGGATAATTTTCTCTGTTTTTAGTTTAAGAGCATCCAATCATCAACTTGTTGACAAAATGAATTAAATTGAATTTACTGTTTTGAAAGCTTTTAATTCCTTCCTGGTTCCATGTGCACGGGAAAATACATCTAGCCACTCTGTAATTTCTGCAGTACAAAAGTCTTCCCTGGGAAGAGAGATATTGGTAACGTTTGACACAAGGTCATCTATGCTCTTTATTTCCTCCATCCTGTAAACAAAAATAAATTAATGACTTCAGACAAATTGTTTGTTGCTTTGAATGGGAAGAATGTGATCCCCAGCTTACTTCATCAAAAACTTGCATTTCATTTGTTTGCCTTTCAACACAAAACAGCCAAATCTAATTAACCATATTTGATCAGAAATGTATTTGTCACAAAGTGTTTAATACCATTTAAGACAACACAATAAGCTATTGTTTAGTGGATACAACAAGCATACACGGAACAATATGTACTAAAAAATATTCATCAAACAATACCCATATGTATTCATTCAAAAGCTGAGTTTTGTTTTATAGGTTCAGTTCAGAGGCAAGCAATTCACTTATTATTTGAAAACTTATCCCTCTCAGTGCGTTTGAATAATGAAATCCACAGGATCGTTTTCTGTCTGCAACTTATTAAAAAAAAAGAGGTCGAATGTTCCAATTTTTATCGGCTTATTTCAAAATGAAACTACGTTTGAAGACCAAAGGAACATAAGCAATTACAGGAAGCGGGCAGTAAACAATGATTCATAAGTAGATCGCAGCTCAGTCGCGAAATTGTTATTCCCCTGTACACCAGGTACTGCTGCCACACAGCAAACGAAGAATGTACCCAAAAAACATATGCAGAAAAATAATATGATGAAAAAACATGGCCTTCACCCACCTGAACGAGAGTCGAAATTCCAAAAAATGGCGGGAGAGACAGAAAAATGAGCCGAGGATGCAACTGGCCAGCAGAAATAGCTTAGTACGTCAAGTGTGCATGTTTAGTGTGTCGACCGAACCATCGAACCAAAGAGCCATGAATCCTAATCGAACCATCGAATCAAAGAGCCATGAATCCAATCGAACCATCGAACCAAGGAGCCAACGATCCAATCGAACCATCAAACCAAGGAACCAACAATCCAATCGAACCATCGAACCAAGGAGGCAACGATCCAATCGAACCATCGAACCAAGGAGCAAACGATCCAATCGAACCATCGAACCATCGAATCATCGAACCATCGAACCATCGAACCATCGAACCATCGAGCCTTCAAGCCAACGAGCCAACGAGCCAACGAGCCAACGAGCCAACGAGCCAACGAGCCAATCCAACCATCGGGCGAACGATCCAATCGAACCATCGAGCCAACGATCCAATCGAACCATCGAACCAAGGAGCCAAGGATCCAATCGATCCATCGAGCCAAGGAACCAACGATCCATCCGAACCACAAAACTTACTTCCTATGTGGGTGACGTCGATAGGAAAGCTTGGTAGTGAGTGACGTCAGTTGTGGGTTCTTACACCGAGGTAAAGCCCAAAATTCGCAGAGGAGAGGGAATATTTCTCACTGTCACAGACAACACACGTGTCTGCTCGATGCATTTCTGCGAGGAGGATTAGACGGTTAGCGAAGATGGAAAAGGAAAGAAGACCGTCCTAAAAAAAAGATGCTGTCCCGTCTATTTTCAGTGGTCTAGTAAAACACGGGCCCGGATTACTTTAGGAAGCAAAGAAAAACGCAAAGGAGAATCATCCGAGGAACCCAGGAGGAAACGTCGGAGAAAAATCTGTCAGTAATGCGAAAGGAAGCGTGGTGTCATCGAGAAACTACAATCTGATCTTCAGGAAAAAAACAGCACAGTTGAAAGAACTTGGACATAAAGTGCAGCATTACCAAAATGAAAACCAAAAGCGCGAGCATGCTAGCGCCTTGAAGGAGGATAAACTAGATGTACACGTCTGTTTCCCTGCTGGGAATTTTCGTGAACAAGACAAATATATTCGGTTTTATTATATCCTGGGATGTATTTTTACATTTGTTTTTAGCTATGTAAAGTCGAGATGTAACGATATGAATTTATTAGAGATCAAATGTTAAAGTAAGTGAAAATCACCAGCATGAGTTACGTCAAGGGAGATCTCGTGCATTGTCAATGCTTGGTGAATTTTTCTTGACTCCCGAAAGATTGAGACACGCCTTTGCAGAGGAGCATCTAGCTTATCATTTTAAAATATCTAGGGAAACACTTTCAAGAATTTTTCTGTCATGGATTGTTATTTTTTGAATTGGGATCCATTCCCATCTGACAGAAGAAGGACTTGATATGGGAAACAATGCCTATTGGTTTCAAAGGAAAATACCCTCCCACTAGATGTATTTTTTTTATTTTTTTATTTTAGATTGCACGGAAATTAAGGTTTGAAAACCCTCATCCCTGCGAGCTCAGAATCAATGTTTTTCCTCTTACAAGAACACAACAACTGCCAAGGGATTGTTGGGGATTGCACTCTCTGGTGCTCCAGTATTTATTTCTGATCTTTACACTGGAAGTATTTCAGATATAGATATAACAAGACAAAGTGGAATCCTTGAGCTGCTGGAGAAAGGAGATGACTACATGGCAGACAAGTGATTAAACATCAAAGATCTATTAGATCCAAATGAAGTGACTTTAAATATACCTCCCTTTCTTTCTGAAAAAGGCAAGTTTGATGAAGAAGAAGTGGAAACTGCACAGTCTATAGCTAGTGTTCGAATCCATGTAGAGAGGGCTATCAGTAGAATCAAGATGTACAAGATTATTAACAATGTTGTTCCCCTGTCTCTCTCAGATTTGGATATTATGTTGCATGCTACCATTATTTCAGTCTTTAATCATCAACCAGGAGAATGAGGAACACTTGTCGTGATTTATCAAGATTTTTTTGTTAAAACATGAACATTTGACATGACTGACACAATTGTAAATTATATTTGTAAATTATATTTGCATACTTCAAAACTGGCATTGTTGAGTCATTAAACTGTTTGTTCAAACTTATTTATGTATAAGTTTATATATAATTTTCCATTTTCCATGGCCTTTGGCATGAAACAAAAAACTTTAATGCCTTACTAGGTATGGCACGTAGTGAGAAAAATAAACTTCGTGAACTCTAGAAGTGAGTTTGTGAAAAATTTCAGGTTCAAATTCTATTTTCTCCATAAAAAAAAAAAAAAGATTCTCGGACCCTTCCTTAGAATGGGTGCAAAATTTGGTCCACAAAAAAACAGAAGTTCCCATCAAGTCCTGAAGTTTAAACTAGTATTTATAATTTCGTTTGAGTCTTATGTCTTTATTCTTGTCTCGATGAACGTAAATGTCTGTCTTCAGCTCTAAGCATTCTTCAATTGTCTTACCCGTCGTTGTAAATAATTAAAGCATTTTATTTCTAGAATGCCAACCGATGGATTTTCATTAGGATCATAATTGATTCGATCAACGGAACAACCCATCCAGTAAATACTGGGATGAACTAGCAAACCACATTCATGACTTGAGGTCCTGTCACCTCTTTGAACTCTTTAACAACCATTGGTTCTGACTCTAGAAAATATTTCATGGCCTGAGTCTGCCCCTTTGTTGATGAGAATAAACTACGTAAAAAAATTTTATTAATGGGAGCCTTTCTTGACCCAACTTCACCAAATTTTGAGGCAGTTAATCCTAAATGCTCTGTCTTGACGCCAAACTGAGCTGCTGTACTGACTTCTTGTATTATTATTATTAGCTTTTTTTTTTTTTTTTTCAATTTCAAGTGACCTTTCCCGTGAGATAATGATATTTGCTAGGAAGGTGTTCTCCTCTTTTGTAACTGTTGGTAGTGGACCTTTCCTAACATATTCTGGCTCTGGCTAAAGTCAAACAGTGCCTCTAAGCCCTCACTGTAGGCAGACTCAACGAAGCCAGCGGGATAAATATCACTTTATTTATATGTTTAATGGCAGGCAGCCTGGCAAGAAATTTCTCCAAGGAAGGGACTGATGGGTTACTGAGTTATGGTATTTGAGCCAAGAAGCATAAGTGGTAGGGTTATTAGCTGAGATGTTCTCCCCTAGTTGCTGTATGTTTTCTTCAGTAACCAGTTTTTGTTCAATAGTTTTGGTATCATATAAATATCCCTGCACAATCTTAGGGAACTCTTCCCGTGGCTTCCGATAAATTCTTAGCTTTGCAAACTCTGAGGCGAACCATCTTTGTGGTTCAAGTGAGGGACCTGAGGTTTGTTGCATTGTTGTAGATGCGAGGTTGGTGAGTCATCATCGCGCAGTTTTACCATAACGTAGGTAAACAACACAGATACATTCTGCCATTTCCAAGTCCCGGCTTTACATGAACACTGAGTTACAGTTTCTATACATTCGTCAACGGAACTGTCATCAAAGACAATTCTTAAGCTGCGTGGCGTTTCAGTCATTCTCATTGAACGGTAACACTTCCCTTTTATCATGCAGCAATATTCCGAAAGCAGGATTTTGACGTCTTCAAGGTACGCTTCTAGATAGTACTTGTCCCCTTTCTGCTTTCCCTTTTTCGTTTCAAGTCATGTCTTCGAAAACTCCAAAATATATTCAATAATTTTCTCCTTTCCGTCTACCGCTTCCGCCATATTAAACTTCTTTTATACCCCCAGTTTCCAGGCCTCACTCGGCCGGCGTCATTTTGGAGAAGGGACTATTGCTAATAGGGAACTTAAGAACCACGAAGACGACCGGAAGTGAGTTACATTGTACTGCGCAATCCACAAGCTTCGGCAGGTATAGCCTGAAATTCATACGATTCCTTCGAGTCGTTTTCTCCTCTCGACAACGTCTGAATCGACCGGCCGTTAATGCCGTTCAGTGACGTCACTCACTACCCAAAAACCGGGTAGTGATTTTGATTGGTTGTTTGTCTAAACATTCGCATAATTGTGTATAATTATGAAAAATTTTAGCGGGATTGTCGCTAAATCGAACTGCGAATGAAGAATCATTGCGGAGAGTCGGTAGGTTTTTCATTTGGAGCCGCTTTGTGGTTTCGGCGGCCGGTGCTTTTGTTCACGCGAAGTTTTCTGAGATCAATATTATAATTCGACCTTCTTGCTATTTTTACCGTCAAGTGTAATGATTCTGTTAGCTTTTCTTTCTGCTCTCCTTGTTGTTTTCTTCGTTAAGGACCAAGTAGCTTCCTTTCAATTAAAGCAAATCATTGTGTTTTTTAACTAAGTGTTCCATGTGTGTGTTCATTTCATTGCGTGATTGCCACCGAGTTTGATTATAGAATTCAGTACAACCGTTTCAGAGTTGTACTGCATGCAGTTGATAGTTTGAACGTTAAACATGAATTACGATAGAAAAAATAAAGCAATTCTGTATCATGCAGACATTTGCAAACGATACTTCTCGGTTTGCCACTTGAAAGTCGTGTTTTACTTTTTGCATGAATTAAAGCCAATGTCAAGGAGTAGTATCGTCACTGGACGCATTAACGGCCGGTCGATTCAGACGTTATTGAGGGAGTAATAACGACTCGAAGTAATCGGATGAAATTCAGGCTACGGCAGGTATAAATCCACTGTTTTAGGCGATTTTTTAAAGTCCTTTGCATTTTCGTATCCTCGTAAATTCAGGTATCGTTCCTTTCGTCTTCTAACGAGCGATGTTGATTGAAAATTCGGCTAATGAATTGTTTTTACTTGACAACAGCTGTGGAGGCCGAGCGAGCGAACTCGTAAGTGATAAATTTATTTGTACGTATTTAGGTAATGCAAATCATACATCTTTAATACAGAGGAAATAAACTTTATATAGATAACAGCTATCACATCAGAATGTCTCTTTTTCCAAATTTAAACTCTGACAGACACTCGGACTCGGTCATATCTCGCTGGTTGAAAGTTGAATAATCTTCGTACGGAAAGCAAGTGTTTTGCCACTCGAAAAGGTCAGTCACAGTACAAAAAATTCTCCATCGTCAATGAAATTTGACGTACGGCCTAAAAAATAAGATCTTGCATTGTTTTAAAAAGACGCCAATGCGAAAACTTTGTTGCGAACGAACATCACAGTTTTACATTTGTGTTTACATTCAGTGTCGTTGTCGACCTACCGACCGACTGCATCTTAAGTTTCCTTTTTCCCGCCGAAAGCTGCGTCCTCGTTCCAGTCTTTTCCCAGTCAACAGACGTCGTCGTCGTGAGCTTCGTTGTGGTTCTTGAGTTCCCTAATAATGATTGATTATGATAAACTATATCCTCCTCTACTTTGAGGAGTTCAAATTCGTCTAGGGCGAAAATTCGGAAGTTGGCAAAATGCCTAGTGATTACGCCTTTCCGTTTGTTGTGCTGCAGCCGCGTTTCCTCAAACATATATTTTCCAAAAACCGATGTATACGTAAGCGAAACAATAAACACGAACAGAAGGCTTTTCCCCCCTATCATAGTCACTTGGCGTTCACAGCATCAAAAAATCTTTCCATGGGCGTAACCAGTAATTTTCTATAAGTACGCTCAAGTAAGAAAAGAAGCCCCCCCCCCCCCCCCCCCCAAAAAAAAAAAAGACATGCCATTTATTTGAAATGATAACACAAGGAGATTGCGATAATTTTTCCAGTATAGTTCGGCTCTTGTTACATATTTGCATACATAAATACATGTTTACATACATGTTTTTATTTGGGGTCTTATACAATAAATAGTACATCAACTATTTCCAAATCACTAAAATTACAAACAACAAAAATACCTAACCATACATGGGTAATAATTTATTCATTAGTTAATTCCTAGGGTATTTACTTTTGCCGTTTTCCCCTTTTATTTTATCAAAGCATTCGAATACTTGTTACATAGGAGGTGGTAAAATTATGGGGGGGGGGGAGGGGATTCGCAAGTTAAGTTTATTTTTAATCAAGGAGTCTGGGGGCATGCTTCCCAGATAATTTGCAACATCTATATCTTAGAAATGCAATTTATAACATTCTGGGTATAAAATAAGGTTGCGTCCATGACAATTTCCATTGTGATAAAGCAGTTACTATTCTCAGTAGGAAAAGCAGTTATAGATTAAGCTGAGTGCAGTCGTCTGTGTTCACTCTGTGTTCATTCTCAAATTTTGAAGTCAAAACTCCCCGTAGCATGAGCCCTCTAGTCAGAAGGCAATTAAAATAGACTGCAGTGATACTAGGTTGTGATCGATATATTCCAAAACCGGAGAACACCGGAACACGGCCCCGGAAAACCGGGAAGGTAAATTGAACAGAACAAAGACATACGGAAACCTAGTAACATGAATAATTTGACTGATTTTTTATTGTTTCGGGGTGTTCAGGGTCTTAGTAGATGCATGATCTTCGATAACCGGAAATACCCTGGAAAGTCGAGGCAGGTTTTTCTTAGGCTGCTCATCGTGGGGAATATATAGATATATAGATATACATAAAAATATATTACACTCACCGGTAATCAGACAGAGATAGTTCCCGTAATGATACAAGTGCAACAGCTTGGCTGATCCCTGCATTTCCAATTTTCCAGTTGCATAGTAGCGTATGAGAGTAAGATCTTCGGCCGACTTGAAAGTTCCCAAACAATTCATTTAAGTTGCCTCCACAACCTGCAAAGCAAACGGGCAATGTCCCCTGTTATTGCTGGTTTTTAATGTCAGGCCATCAAAAATAAAGGAATCGTTCAATAGATATGGTCCAGAAACAGGGAAATGAAAGGAGATAAATAAGATCCTCGCCAAGATTCAGGTTGGTACATTTTTTCATATGCGAGAAATTCAGAGAAATGTTTTACCCACATTTATAGAATTTTGTATGGAGACGCCATGCTGGTCCAAGACGGCGTCGGAAACAAACAGATACATATGTCACTGAGGTTTGCTGCAAAAGCGTGCATTTATCTCTCGAAGAACTCATAAACATTAAAATAGCGTTATTTTTTTCAAACAAAATGACTGTTCAGAAATTTCTTGGATATACATTTTTGATAAAAATCAGTGATGAAAAGCCATAATAGGGCCATTTATACGAGGAAAAATAAGATGCGTCTTTCATAAGACGCGTCTTAAATAAGACGCGAACTTTCCGTATAAACGGGACATTTCGTCTAAAATAAGACGGGGCTTAGCTAAGACGCGTCTTATTAGATAAGACATGTTGGTATAAATGGTGCAGTTCGCGTCTTATGTAAGACGCGTCTTATTTTTCCTCGTATAAATGGCCCTAATGTCTCGACCTCACCGAGGTCATTTTCGAGTGCGAGTTTCATAACTATAACGGTTTTAAAATAGTTTAAAATGTAAGAATACAATGAACAACAAAAAGCGATAAAACGTGTAAACGATAAGTGATAAATTATTTTTTTAAAAACATGGAAATAAATAATAATTATAAAGGTAAATTATAATTATCATAAAAATTATCCCAGAATCCTTTGAGGCAAGTTTTTTTTTAAAGCTTTGCAACTTTGACAATTTTATACGTAGAAGAATGTCAGACCATAACAAGATAACATTTGCCATAAAATATCTCCTCATGTCACCCCTAGGGTGATGACGCCATCAGTCACGTGACCATTGCTGAATAAGGTTTTTTTGTTGCTGTGACAAGATTTCATCATTGGGTTAAAATAAAATAGCATTTTGAGGTTTGGTTGTGTGGAGCATTTAAAAATAACCAGTTTATGTCCGGAGTTTAAAATTTAAGTGGGCAATGAGCATAAGCGCAAAAAGTCGGGAAACTAGGCCGAGGGCTGTAGAGAATTGACATTTCATCACACGGCAGAGAAAATTTGTAGGAAAGTAATGTTCTACCTGACAATTTTTTTCGTTACCCAAACAGGGACATGACGTCATCAGTCACGTAATCTGAGCGTTTTGAATATTTTAGGTCGTTGTTAAAGTACATATTTCGCCATAGATCTGCAAGTTTTTGTTGTTTTTCTCCACAAATCTTTACGCTCTATTACCCCTAAGTAATTATTATTCCATTATTCCAGAAGAAGAAGAAGAAGAAGCAGAAGAAGAAGAAGAAGAAGAAGAAGAAGAAGAAGAAGAAGAAGAAGAAGAAGAAGAAGAAGAAGAAGAAGAAGAAGAAGAGGAAGAAGAAGAGGAAGAAGAAGAAGAAGAAGAAGAAGAAGAAGAAGAAGAAGAAGAAGAAGAAGAAGCAGAAGAAGCAGAAGAAGCAGATGAAGAAGAAGAAGAAGAAGAAGAAGAAGAAGAAGCAGAAGAAGCAGAAGAAGAAGATGAAGAAGAAGAAGAAGAAGAAGAAGAAGAAGCAGAAGAAGCAGAAGAAGAAGATGAAGAAGAAGAAGAAGAAGAAGAAGAAGAAGCAGAAGAAGCAGAAGAAGAAGAAGAAGATGAAGAAGAAGAAGAAGAAGAAGAAGAAGCAGAAGAAGCAGAAGAAGAAGATGAAGAAGAAGAAGAAGAAGAAGAAGAAGAAGAAGAAGAAGATGAAGAAGAAGAAGAAGCAGAAGAAGAAGCAGAAGAAGAAGCAGAAGAAGAAGAAGAAGAAGAAGAAGAAGAAGAAGAAGAAGAAGAAGACGACGACGACGAAGAAAAAGAAGGCTAATTAAAGCCGATGTAAACAAATAATTAAGCGCGGATGGAATCACTCTGTTCAGAGTTGGTTTCAGTTCTTTGATAAAAAGCATTTCAAAAATAAGGCAATCAAGTTTGTTGTGGCACTTTCTTAACCTTCTAAAATTTCGCGCAAATTCATTTGGGGACATGTTGTACTGATCCCTCAGGTGGTTTCCGATTGTAGGTCGAAACGAAGTCTAAACGTCGTGGCCTTTCATCACTGATTTTTATCACAGCATTATGACATAAAATATCACCCGTTGTTATGTACTGCCAATACGACTGGGGTCCTGCGCCTTTAGGCGTAAAGGCTGCTACGGCTATTTTATAGCGAGTTGCTGCCTTGAGACCTCTTAATATCACCATGTTAACATACGGACTCCTGGTTTTCAGCGATTTTTTCGTATACGGGTAATAATACTCGTGATAGTAGATTGTGTATCCAAGGAGACGCCCATTGGCAAATTGCTGAGGGAGAGGATCCCACTGTACTTTAACTTGATCAAACCGTACGTTAGTCACCATGATATAAGATGGTGCTCTTCTGGGAACTAAAAACAAAACAAGGTGATTGAATGTAGTAAAAATAAGTGTACTCTTTTGGCCCATACTAAGTTAATGGCAGTATATAATACTGTAATAATTAATTAAACAAATCATGCAATGCTACAGAAACGGTGAAGACAACAAGAACGGTAAAAAAACAAAAAACAAAACAAACAACAATCAACTTTGCACGTGCAGTACACTTTTTTGTACATTTCTTTGCAGTTGTTTCGCGCAAATACAACCTGAAACTTCCAGAAACTTCCTAATTACACGTTTCATGGAGGAAATGTCGTACGTGTTCTTGTTGACTTTTTTCACTGCCGCTCATTTTCACCTTGGTGGCCACTAGGATTTCTCATTTTCTTACCGCCGCTACAAAATTGCATGATTTTTTTTATTTTGTTTAATGAAACTAAAAATATTAAAGACAGCCTCGCTTTTAGCCCTGGCTAAATCTATTTAGTATATACTAAAACAGTGGATAGTGTTTTTCGTGCGCTCTGATTGGCTACTCAATCAGTGAATATCGATCCTGCACTATTCAATGGTCACCTCCATTTCCTCTGAGCGAGCGACGCCAAGCTCGCTTAAGTTGCGAGCAAAATGCCTTCCCATTTTGCTGCCGTGACAAACGAAGAAATTTCACAACTAATCAAGCAAGCTGTTCCCGAAATACACGAAGAAGGAGACAAAATTCGGTTTGGAAGTTTTAACAGGTAAAGCTTTGTCTTTTTGACTTTAATTTATCGATAAAACCGGTGAAAAAGTTTTTTGTTTACAAATGCAAATTAAGCGTGTCTTGTGTTACTTCATTTAGTTGACTTGTTCATAAATAAGCTTAAACTAAATTTAATCATCTTTTTTACAGAATGATTTTAAATAAAAAAAGAATTCACAACTCCGTTTGAAGAAATTTCCCCACAAGAGCTAAAGAAATGCCTTCAAAAGTTTCATTTGTCGGCAAGAAAAGCGACGACCGCGGCTCTTCGGTCACTGCGCGCCAAAATTGTAATCGTTGGCAACAGTAAGTGAGTTAAAAATCATCATTTTTGTGCTCAATTAGCTCACTGTTTTAGTATATACTAAGACAATTATTCACCTCAGTGTCGGTGGCTAGTGGTAGTGAGTTACCTCGCCACTTCGCGGCCTTGGTAAATACGCACCTCTAGCCACCTCCACTTCGGCGAATAATTGTTATTTATTAGGTAATCAAATGGTATACTTGTGATGAATTATTTCCAAATTTCAGTAGTCACCACTTGATTACACATACCAGTTACTATAATTATCTATTATATTTTAGTATATACACACTCAGTGATCTTGGTGATTTAAGCGATCTGATTGGTTCGCTATCTCGAACTATTCAATAATATTCACCTCCTAGCGAGTGGATAATGTGTGAGCTCGGTGTTTTTCCCATTTTTTTTTTTACAGAATGATCTTTTATAAGTCGACAAAATCCTAGGGCTGACTTTTTTTAAGGCAAGAAAAGACTTGGAAGGATTCAATAAGGTGTTTTTCAATTTACTGTAGCTGAGTTTTGTGCTGGATGGATTGTTTACAATTCCCGTGTATTCGCGTAGAAGAAGCCGTTTCGTGAACTCAGCGTTTTCTAACAAGAAACCTTTTGGCTCAAAAATCGAGGTTTATTTAAGAAAAACAAATTTAAAAGGAAATATTTGCAAAAAAATAAAAGAATGATACAGGATGACGACGTCTTACCTCAAACAACCGAGCCGCCATTTTTGTCAGTACTTCATACGAAGAACGACACAACAAACCCTTTTGGCTATAAACTTGGCGAGTAAACAGAATACAACAAAGCTCTTTTTTTCTTAGGTAAGGAAACAGTTGAAACTTTTAGCAGTTCCATTTAAGCCATTACGTTGTTGTTTGCGAAATGATAAACTTGTGAAATGCCATGTTTGAAAATTCTGCAAAGATCTATTTTTTAAACTTACGCGTGATTTGATCTGTCAATAAAATCGTTTTTTTTAATGGTTTCCTTTCTGATTTTGTTGAGATCACTTCGTGAGTATATACTAAAACAGTTATTCTTCTCAATCTCGGTGAATAGTGGCTTTGGGAATATTTACCTCGCCGCTTTCGCAACTCGGTAAATACTTAGCCACTATTTACCTCGATTTCAAAGAATAATTGTTAAATAATCACTGTATAATCGGTCATATGCACATACACCCTGTAATAATTATTCAGTAAGGGATTTTTTCTGTAGCTTACGAATGCATTTACTATCCCTTGCTTATTTTCGTTTTTTCCTTTAACTTTCCCTATATTTGACATGGACTCTAGCATGCCGATTTATTATTAAAGTCACATATTTGTGTCATATGTAGAGCAAAAAAGTAATTGCAATCCATACCATCAAGAAATCTACTAGAGAGAAGCTTTAACGGAAGTTACAATGCTTTTACGTGTTATCTTGAGAAACGATAACCTAGTGACAGTGAAATAAAGTATTATTTTCGTTCTTGGCGTAGCGTGGCTTGGCGTGGCGTGACGTGTTTTGCCCAAAACGTTATACAACACTTACTTCCTCCCTCTGTTAGGGCTGTGACGTTTGAGCTGTTGTAGGGTTGACCATGGCTGTTTATTCCAACGACGTTTACTTGATATTCAGTGTAAGCTGACAGCCCCAAAACGTTTGCACTGTGTAAATCTCCAGAAAGGACTGCTGCTCTTGGTAGGTTACCATGGTGAGCATTTGCGATATAATAGAGTACGGTGTCGTTGATGAGCGGTGCTAAATTCTCCCAGTGAACTGTCATCGAAGTTCTTGAGGTGTTGTCAACGGTCACATTCCAGTTAATAGGTAAAGCTTAAAAAATGATACATAAATCAACCGATATCTCCATGTATGAATATTACAGTAGAACCCCGAAATATCGAACCTCTATAGAACGAAGTCCTCAGTATAACGAACGATTTTCTTTAATTTGCCCTAGTAACAAAAACATATATGGAAAAGAACCTCGCTAACACAAAAACTCGCTATAGGGAACAAATTTTGCCAGTTCCTTGACCCTTTGTGATATCGAGGTTCCATTGTACTAAGCTTTTGTCAAGATCTGTTGGAGGCTGTGCAACGTTTGCTCGAATCAGTGAGTACAACTAGACCAATAATTCTAAATGGAAGTAATAACAAAAAGGGCAACGCATACAAATCTTCTCAATTAGCTGGGGTGTTTCTTGGTGTTACGGAAACTATTGTTGTTTCGCTTTTGGCATCCTATCTAGAATGCTAATATATGCCAAATTTAATATATCAGAGAGTTTTATCTACCTATATCATTTATTCATTTAGCAGATGTAAGGATTCTAACCTGAGAAAAGACCTTTCTTCATAATTCCGTATTGAAGCTTGAGGCGACTGTTGCTGCTTAAATGTATCTGAACAGTTATGTTATCGGCATTTCCAAATCCAACCTGACCGAAAGATCGCAGATCAGGCGAATAAGAATATCCGCCCTGCCAAACCAGCGATCCATTTCCGCCAGTTATTTTCACATATTCCCTAAATATAAGAAGAAAAACGTAATAAAAAAAAATCATAAACAGGTAAATAATAATAGTAATAATAATAATAATAATAATAATAATAATAATAAACTTTAAAACGCTGATAGATAGGTTATGATTCCTAACAGCAGAGAAAAGATGTCACGTTGCCATGGTAGCAAAATTTTTAAGAGCCATTTTCTGAGAAAATCGAGAATCGCAAGACACTCGTCAAAAAATCGAATTTTTTATTATTTTGCCAAAACATCCCTTTTAGTGACCTAATTTAAGGAAAAATAGTTTTGGGTTCAAACGATTCATTTTAAAGGAGAAATTAAAAAAAGTTTAAAAAATCGATTTTATTCCTGTTTTTCGAACAAAACACGGCAGGATGCAATGGCAACTTCGAGAGAAGGGTGAACGCGTAAGAAACATTCCCTAACACTGAAACTTCACCGAATTATTATTTTGTTCTTACTCTTGAAAACCTTAGAAGAAAAATTGAAAAACAATGTCTTATATTTTTATAATCGACAAGTCTAAAGAGGTCATATTTGTGACGTTAGACATGCTAGAAAACGAAGGCCAACTTTGACTATTAAAAAAGGCCTCTGGTATATGCCGCTTGATCATAAAATCAATATAAAATGGAACCTTGGCTTTTGTACTAACTTACTGGAAAGTTTTAGCTCTGGAAATCAAATATCATCCTGACACTAAAGCAAGCGGTGAGAGCAATTGAATTGGGAAATTTATGCAAATTAGACGGCTTGCGGACGGTTGTCAAACTAAAAGAAAGGTTTTACATGAAAGGATTACTCACCATTGCTTGTAACACGTTTTTACGGCAAGGAAAGTTATTTCCAACTTCTGTTGCGTCGGTTTGAGTCACAAAATCCATAATTTTAAGCCAAAAGGTCCAAAAGACAAACGCACGTTTGCTCAGCGACTGCGCCAGAATCCGGCCGTGAATCGAAATGAAGTCACATCACGTCACTGCGGTCCTTTAGAAGCAAGAGTTGCAAGAGTTTTTACTTCAGTCAGGAGGCCAAAAGATTGAAAATTCATCGCAAACTAATGACTTCGATTTTGAAAACCTTTCATCACTTCAATCGTTCGCCGGCTGATAATAAACATCACACAAGATCGTATGACCTTTGGCGTGTGACCGGAAATCGGTCACACCCTCAAGTCACGTTAGCATACTGTCACGAATTTCGATTTTTCACGTTTGCTTTCGACAAAAAATAGACTCATCGAAATAAAATCAGGCCTGCTTTATTTATTTATTTATTTTTTAATTTCTTTTATAGCCTGCAGAACTTGTTCCCCATGCATCGCGCGTGTCTCGCGCCCCCAGTCCGCTTCGCAGTGCTAGCGTGAAAAGCGCAAAAAACTGAAATTGACTCCTGTTCTGCAGTTGATTTCTTTTATAGACACCTTCTAGGCATTGACAGGCTGTGAAAAAAGTGTATTTTTATTATTATTATTTTTTGAAGTGCTACATCATTTTCCTATAAATTTCAAACGTAACTGCTAAAAGACTGTTTGGAACCCATGGATGGAGAAAAGCTGTGCCGGAGAGAAGGTCAACCTCCCAGCCGAGCCAACTTTTGCGAGCGTTTATATGAGGAAAAAACTGACCACTTTGTCCGAGTAAACAGTGCTTGCGCATGCTGTCTTTGTCTAGCCTTGACCGTGTTGTCCCAACTACAATCGGCGACAAAATTGTTGAGACAAATAGGGATACTTCGGAGAACAAACGAATCCGCACCCTCCCCTGTCCCCTCCATTCAAAGTTGGGGTGTTTGTTGTTTTCTATAGGTAGCTAGAACAAGGGCACAACATTGTACGGAGGGGATGGAGGAGGAAAGCTATATTTCCTCCTTTTGAAGTTCATAAAACGTAGAAAAGCCTACTTTTGGGCGAAGTGTCTCAACTCATTTTTGTCGCCGATTGTAGCTGGGCGAGCCAAAGTGGAGAAATATTAGCCGGGCTGGAAGGGTGAGGCCACCACTACCGGCTCAGTGGAGGGCTGACTTCCGGAAGCCCTCAACTCCGCCCACTACTGGTAGTAAGGCGTCTATCCGAACCAACCTTTTGTTTCTCATGTAAATGGTTTACCAAGTTTTGTAAGGAAATGGAGGAAAAGTTGGCTCGCCCAGGGTAGCTTGGGAGGTGAGTAAACACCAGATAACCCCAATAATAAGCACAAACTTTGATTGTCAGTTAGATGTCTACTATTTTAAGTAAGCGACCTGCATGTGATTGTCGCATCCATGCCCCCTTCCAGATCCCCTTTATTATCGGTAAGCCTCTGATAGGTCAAAGTAATACAGTCGTACCTCCAGTAAGCGACCACTAAAAATGCAAAGACTTAGTGGTCCCTAACGGGAGGTGGTCGTTTAGAAGAATCGGACCACATGGGGTCTATTCCGAGAAGAGGTCCAGGCACATTCAATTAAATGGCGGTGTAACAAATTCCTGGCAAAATATTATCTTTTACCTCTTTTGACAAATACAGCTTTTAAATCATGCTCAATTTAAAGAGGGATTCAGGTGAGTGAGATATAGAATAGTCTAGAATCACAACATAATCTTCACTTTGTTGGCTACATCTACTAAGTTAGGATATGTGTAGTTCCACGATGTCGCTAAAGGTCTTCAAATTTTCTAAGGAACATAGTGCACACAGCAAAAATAGAGAGCAGAGAATGCGTCAATTGGTCGCTTATGGAAAACAATTAACCGTGACGCCCACAAAGTGGTCGCAGTCACTTACAGAAGGTGGTCGTTTACTGGAAGTTCCAACTGTAAGGCTTTGACTGGGAAAATTTGGTCTTTTGGATTGGCAGTCGAACATGAAGGTTGGACTGTGTAAGCCACCATCACCTCACTGTGAGTGACGAGAGCCAGGAAAGTATAGTATACACTCCCTTAGGATACACAGAATCGTTGTTTTGAGGTCCCGTTTAGCGAAATGGATCATTCAAGGGAGGTGTTGAAGTCCCATAGTGAAATTTATAAGGTTTATGGGTTTTTAGTGCAAGACGAAACACAATGCTTAGGGCCCTGTTGTTCAAACGTTTAACAACAGGAAATCACTATCAAGCGAATAAGAAGAAGCAGGGTGAAAGCGTTAGTCCCGGGGGCGTTAGTCAACTTTTCGAACATACAGCCCCTCAGTCACTCTCCTCCGCAGACTTACCCTGGGCGACCAGGATAGGGGAATATAATACTCGACCTTCCTTGCATCATCGCGAGAGCCTATAGCCTTCACTTTCTTTTGGCTCGTCCTACAATCCTACCCAACGTTCGTGGGACAGGAAGGTCTGTTTGCGAGGCTTGGGAATCTAGGGAGACTATGGTAGCATGGTGTAAATAGCCAGGATGAGCTACTTTGTCCACACGAACCAAGAGGATTGGGTCTGCTAGAAGAAATCAGGTGTAGCTTTCTGTGATAAGTAATATTCCAACAGTATAGGATCATAGTTTGAAGCCATTTCACAATCACTAGTTTCCGCGCTCCTCTACCGGCGAGTTGTGGACAAAAGCAGCTGATAGCTGTATGCGAACCTTTTTTCCACAAAATGGTTTCTGGGTTTTCGCATTCGACAGTGTCATGTATTGATTTTTTTTAATCGTAGTCGAGGTCTTTTTAATTATATACTGTCTATCTGACTGACTGTTTCTTTGTGTTTTTTTTTTTCTGGTAAACAGGTTTCATAATTTGGTCGTGGTTGGGGTTATAGGCTCCTGATCGTGAGCAAATAGCGAAAAAATCAACAAGCAAAACCAAAAGTAAACTGTAGCGTTGAATCCGTTGGCCACGGAGAATTGGTATTATTCTGCAAGTTCTTTACTACAGCAAGAGAGTATACTCCCTTGACTATGGGACATTGGGCCGGGGGAACTTAGTATTTTGACCCGGCATAGGGGAGGAGGGGAGGGGGAGGGGGTACTCTGGCCAGATTCCAAGTCACGGGGATGATCGAAGTATGTTTTTTTCTTAGTTTGAAAATATTTTGAACAATTTTTTTTTTTTTAGCTGTGGCTTTACTTAAGTATTCAAAATATTCGTTCTTTTTTGGTCTTAATTTTCGCTTCCACGGATCACTCACGACACTTGGAATCCGAGGTACCCCTCCTGTTTAGTACTTCGAAAGCAAAAAAGCTGTTTCAAAGCCTAGTAGGTAAATAAAAGAAAAATAAATATGCATGGCTGTTTCTACTGCGATGAGAGGATTTCTTGTCAAAAAATATGAAAACTGTATTAAAATTGCTGACAACAGCTACGAAAATTTCGTGACAGCATGATGACGTGACTAAAGCGTGTGACCAATTTCCGGTCACACCAAAGGTCATACGATCTTATGCGATGTTTATTATCAGCCGACGAACGATTGAAGTGATGAAAGGTTTTCAAAATCGAAGTCATTAGTTTGCGATGAATTTTTATTCCTTTTGCCTCCTGACTGAAGTAAAAACTCTTGTAACTCTTGCTTCGACGTGTTGTGACTTTATTTCGATTCACGGCCGGATTCGGACGCAGTTGCTGAGCAAACGTACGTTTGTCTTTTGGCTAAAAATTATATATTTTGTGACTCAAAACGACGAAAAAGAAGTTGGAAATAACTTTCCTTGCCGTAAAAACGTGTTACAAGCAATGGTGAGTAATCCTTTCATGTAAAACCTTTCTTTTAGTTTGACAACCGTCCGCAAGCCGTCTAATTTGCATAAATTTCCCAATTCAATTGCTCTCACCGCTTGCTTTGGTGTCAGGATGATATTTTATTTTCAGAGCTAAAACTTTCCAGTAAGTTAGTACAAAAGCCAAGGTTCCATTTTATATTGATTTTATGATCAAGCGGCATATACCAGAGGCCTTTTTTAATAGTCAAAGTTGGCCTTCATTTTCTAGCACGTCTAACGTCACAAATATGACCTCTTTACACTTGTCGATTATAAAAATGTAAAGCATTGTTTATCAAATTTTCTTTTAGGACTTTCAAGAGTAAGAACAAAATAATAATTCGGTGAAGTTTCAATGTCAGGGAATGTTTCTTACGCGTTCACCCTTCTCTCGAAGTTGCCATTGCATCCTGCCGTGTTTTGTGCGAAAAACGAGCATAAAATCGATTTTTCAAACTTTTCCTAATTTCTCCTTTAAAATGAATCGTTTGAACCCAAAACTATTTTTCCTTAAATAAGGTCACTAAAAGGGATGTTTTGGCAAAATAAAAAAAAATTCGATTTTTTGACGAGTGTCGTGCGATTCTCGATTTTCTCAGATAATGGCTCTTAAATCTCAAAACTCTTTCTAGGCGGAGACGGCCATTGCATTGTCAACAATGGAAAAGTATGAGCTAGAAACGCTTATTCAAAAAAGGAGAATAACTACTTTACTTTCAATCACGTGGTCAGCAGCTATGCCATTTTTTTTACAACAAATGAAAGCTTTTATATGAGAAAAGCTTTTTTGTTTACTTTCGGTACATCATCTTTTCCGCCGTTTCATTTCTTTTTTTTTTTTTTTTTTTACAACTCGCGTCATTCAAAACTTTGCCAAAAGTTGGGGACATGCGTCGGTTGTTTGCGAGCCTCCATTGCAAAATTACATAATCTGTAGGGTATGATCCATTTGGCCTGTCTAAGGTTGTTAAAGACAACCCTACAATATCAAACAAATCTTGGAGAAAGGTGTTAAGTAATCAGAGATAATAATTTCACGTAGTACCCGTAAAATGCCAAATCTTGTATCCACACTACCGCAACTGCCTGATTTATGCCCCCTCTGCGAATGACAAAGGTACATGTAACATAGCTCGGGCGCCCGTTGGAACCAATCTCGAAGAGGCCAAAAGACCGATCTGTGTATCCTTGGCAACCTAATTGACAGTAAGAAAACAAGAAATTTTAGTTGCTTGATGAAGTTTAACTTAGTTTTTATTTTCAATCTAGTTAAATCATTCCAAACATTCTGCGATTTCGCTACCATGTGTCAAAACCAATTTATACCAGTCGTAAAATGAGTGGAATTACTATAAAATAGATTATTCTTCAGGTCGGAATAATAAATATAATGTATGATATATCTCAATGTTCTATCTATTTCTTGGGAAAGAAGACGACTGCTAGCAGTCAGTAGTAAATGGTGTGTTCTAGAGTAAAAAAAGAAAAAAAAGTATTTCTAGCGCTGATTTCGAACTAGTGGTCTGTGAGGTCTGTTTCAAACGGCATGCTACTGCCGGGCTAAGCTGGCTCAACTGAAACGCTTCGACTGTAGCCAACTTGGTTTCAGAAGTCCAATAAAATAGCTCTTGAAAAAAACAAGGAATAAAAGTAGAAAGCAACTTTCGAAATGTATCCTAATGTATCTCCAACTTATGAATAGAGTTTGGCTTGACAGTATCGCGTCATCTGAAACGGACTTGCGAGTATTTAAACCATGAAAATGACGTCATCAAGGTGCAGTTTATCTCTCGCGAGCAATTTAATAAATTCAAGTTAAAAACAGTCAATGTTATTGTAAAAACAAAGTAAATTTTTTTTCATGGTCTTTACATTCATAGACAATTAAAATGACGTCAAAATGTATAGAACACTTTGCAGTGAAACACAGTAGGTTGCGTACAGACTTCTCGATCCTCGAGCAACAAAGAAAATAGGAGACGTGTTCGTGCAGGCTATGAAATTATTCGCCTATAGTTTGTGGTGACACTTGAGTTTTGAACAATCTAATGTCAGGTCCGTGCAGTGTTACAGCCAGAGAAAGTTTGACTTGAAAGACAAAGTGGCCCCTAGAGTCTCCCTTTTAAGGGCCATCTTTTTTTTTTCTTTAGGAAAGGGCCCATCATCTTTTTCAAGCCGCCATAATAAACATCCATGGGTAACCCATGAGCACTTCCGATGATACATCACTAATTTGAGGCTATAATATAGTATCCAGGCTGCTCTCAATTATGATGCTGAGTTATTCGCTCTGATTGATCGAGCTTAACTTGTACCCTTTTTGACCTGCTTTTTGCTATTGTTCTGTACTGAAAACAGCTATTGGATGAAAAAAAAAAAAAAAAGGATTGCTTTTAAAATCCTAAGCGTGTTCGCTTGCAACCCTGTAGAAGGAAAGGACCAAATTGGTTGCTTAAATTTCTTTATTCTGGGGGCCATCTCTTATTGCAACGCGTGATTTCCACAGAGGCGCGTTCTGGCAGAAAAACTGTCTCTATGGTCTATAAGATTTGTTGTCGATCTGTTCAATTTACCAGTAATGACAGAGTATTTAGATGACTGAGGTCCAGTTCCCGTGCTTGTGAACCCAGCCACCCAGACTCTGTAGGAATGTGCTACCTTCAAACCACTCAACACCACCATATGGACATCCGGGCTACTCGAGTTGACTCGTCTCGTGCTATACCGATAATAGGGATACTCTTCGTAGCTGACTACATATCCCAGTAGTCGCCCATTTACACTATGCTGAGGTATTGGATTCCATTGTACCTTTAATTCAGTGAAATGCAGCGTAGAAACTCGTAATCCCGAAGGTGCAACGCTTGGTACTGGGAAAGTTAAAACATTAACAAGTGATGATATTAGTGAGAAGGTATGCAAAAGAGAAGAAAATTTCCTTCATTTGGTCATCAGGGGTTTCTGATATCCAAGTGATACTTAAGCTCAATATCAAAATAAAGGTTACAAACCAGGCTCCAGCTATTCAAAAGGTGGATAGCGCTATCTACTGGACAAATCTCTGTTCAGTGGACAACGCAATAGGCCATTTTAGCCGAGCTCTCGCGCGCGCGAAGCGCGCGCAGCGGAGCACCATGGGTAACAAAATTTGGTAAACTATCCTATTTATTTTGGCCTCCCTTTTAGACAGAGGAATGCAACGCGTAAATTGGCTGCCACCAAGGACTATCGTGGCGGGTGTGTTTCTTAAGATTATATTTCGGGGTTGTCCAATTTTCCATAGTCTCTCAAACGGAGCACTGTTGGAGAGACTGGTGAATGCCACATTATGATGCAACAGCTAATGCAAATACAATACACGAATAGGTATATTTGTTTTCCAGGCCTAATCTAGTGTGATCGAACATGATTGCTATTTCTGGGTGTACAAATAGGACTTTTAACTCGATGTAAAGTTTATTTCACTCTTGGACTGTCAAATTATTTTTCTCTAAAATCACTTAGCCTTGCCTCAAAAGTCACATGAATGTGCCCTGATCTGTGGATTACAAGTTTATTGTTTGATTTAAATTATGGATCTATGAACGGAAGCTTCGCTTTTAGCCCTGGCTAAATCTATATATTACAGTTGTATGCTCAGTGCCCTGGCCTTGGGATAGATGCGAGGCTGGCAGTGACCTTGTTTTGTTACAAATCTTCCTGCTTTTCGTATACAAACCGTGATATTCTCATGCTAACAATCCCGTGAACATGATCATTTACATATGAAAAACAAGACGGTTTGTAACAAAACAAGGCCACCACCAGCCTAGCTTCTATTCAAAGGCCAGGACACTGAGCACACAACTGTAAAATGGCCTATTGGTTTCCCAATTATACTTCGATCCGCTGGATATTGATTTATCCGGTGAATAGCGCTATCTAGCGTTTGAACAACTGGGGCCCGGCTCACTAATCACAACTTAAAGCGACACTCCTTTCTGTTAGTTTGCATGGTCTCAAACTAAAATATTAAAGACAACAACAACAACAACAACAACAACAACAACAAACAAACAAAAACAAAACGTTAAGAAGTTTCTAAAGATTTTGAAAAAATTGGGAGTGATCGTGCAGAAATGACTCTCAACAGGAAAAATGATTTATTATAAATCCCCGACAAGATTTTGTTCTTCAAGTATGAAATTAACCTTTCTCCAAACTCAGTGTAGCCTATCACGGAGACATTCTTAGGATTTCGTCACGCATCCCTTGCATGGCGAACCAAACTTCTGCTAAAAGACTATATTCAGAGAGGTTAAACGAAAATTTCAAAGAGAGAAAAAAGCGTTTTGAAACGGAAACGGCACTTTAAAAACTCTCCTTTGTTGAGATCAAAAAGGAAATGTTTTTGTTTTATTAAGAAAAATGATCATACTCAGAGTACGACCGCAATTATATTGGACGTGAGCATCGCATGGGATGGTTCATAGGTTTTATTTGTTTGTTTATGTTACTTGATTGATTTTTGGTCGTTATGTTTTCGCATATTTACCTCCTTCGTTAGTTCTTGCGGTTATTGCTTCACTGGAGTACAGCGTCCCATTTACAGAAGATACGGCAACGACATAAACCTCGTAAAACATGTAAGCTTTAAGTACATTGCCAGTGTAATGTGAGTTATACCAATTTGAGACGTGGTAGATCAAGCTGACGTTTGAATTCTTGTCCTTATACTTCACTGATAAACGCTGGATTGGAACACTTAAAGGGAAGTTTGACCACCGTACTGTTAATGACGTTGATGTCTTGTTGATGAGGGTAAAATTCCATGAAGGCACCACTTGAGCTGTGGATGAATAATAATAATGGAGATGATGATCATGATGACGGTGCAATGATGATGGTGATGATGATAATGCCGATAACGATAATGATACTAAATGAAATTACCATTATCATCATGATCATCATCATCATCATCATCATCATCATCATCATAAGATGATCATCGGCACAATAATATTCATTACCAACGTTTTTTAGTGTAAAACAATGAGAATAAGAAGGAATGTTTCATTTTTAAGGATGAATTAAAATGTAGAGTTTCACAAGTCTTGATAACGTAAACAAAATTTGCAAGTAAGTTGTCTGTGTGCGAAAGTCAAAGATAACGGTGACAAAGCAAAGTTTCTTCTTCATACGCACAAAAATAGAAACATCTTTCGCAAGCAAAAATATTTTTAAAGGGTGAATGGGTAATTGGTGTTAAGGTTCAAACGGATACGTTTCACAGGTCGAGTATTAGCGATATCCGTTAGCCATTATACATTTTAATAAATATTATATGAAATTGACGGTTAATTAGACAACGTCATATTCCCC
>NC_133207.1:8276799-8326799 GCF_958299795.1 Porites lutea | reverse complement strand
AGAACTGTACACATATGCGTCAGAGGTTCTAGATATCCATTCAAGTCACTTGAGGTCTCAGAAGACTTCACTTTCGCTGTAGCTGGTCTACCTCTGCACTCACAATTTTAGGCCTAGATTTTTGATAGTTTTTTCTTAGTAATGCTTGATTTTCCTTTTCCCACTTTTAAATTATTCACAATTGTAAGTTGTTTTCTATCGTGGAAATATATTTAGTTTTTAATTTGTAAACAATACATAATTTGAAATTGTAAATATTACTTATTGTTCTGATACTTAAATAAAGATTGGTTTTATTACTTCATATATATCTTTTTATTTCATTATTATTATTACTATTTTTTTTTGTTTTTTGGCAGTTGAAAGAAACTTTTGAATTTTAGAGGTTGATAGTTTTTTTTTTTAATTGAAATGAAATGTTTTTTAATTCGAAAAAAATTTTCTTAGTTAAATTAACTTTTTTTAAGCTAAATTAAGTGCTTTTTAAATCGACAGAAATTGTAAATAGTGTTTTTGAATGAATAGTTTTTCCTTTTTTTAAGCGAGTTAATTGTAAATAGGATTTTAATTTAAATTATACAGTATGTCTTCTGTATTTTTAGATTCCCAACTGCTGATGCAACTTAAGATATGGCTTTTTACTTAGGAGAATAAAGATTGAATTCATTAGTGTTTCTTTATTTTTACTAAAAAAAAAAAAAAAATTCTTATTATTACTATTATTATTATTATTATTATTATTATTATTATTATTATTATTATTATCATTATTATTCCAATATAACATGTTTAAATTACAAACTAAGCCCACGACACAACACGAACATACAATAAAACACTACTGAGAAAGTAGAGCGCAACATTTTCTTCAAATAGATCTAGCGTACGTAAATGGAAGGACAAATTCGAATAATTTTATTGAGCAAGACATGGCGCTTGTTTTCATTTATTTTTCAGAGCACGTAACTCTTTCAGACCGCTGTATATGATTACAAGAAAAATGCACAACGCTCTCAGGGCCTTTGCAGAATAACTTTAAGTTAGGCTAGTGGTTCTATCAGTGAAGACCTATGCTTTAGCAACTCAAAGCCTTTTATTACCTGCAATTACTTTCCAACCTAAAATGTGCAACTGCATCCCTCACTCCAGCCTTGCCGATTTTCCAGACGCAGTGCACGTCGGCTTCGTCTCCACCAATAGCTTTGTACAACTCCCCGGACGTTTTATTCAAGGCACCACCACAGCCTAAAGAACATAGAATGCTGTAGTCAAATCTCTTTAGTACGGACACCAAAGCAACAGAGCGAAGTGTCCGTATTGGAGAGGTGTCAGTATAAAAGAGGTCAATGTGATGACGTAACTTTTATTACTCCACTAACAGTTTTAAGTCTTCATTAGCTAAAACCAGGCTAACGCTCGTCTTTTGTACATCTCAGCTACCGACAAATAACTGTTTTAAAACGAAACGAGCTACAGCGCAAGCTGCACATAAAGAGTTGAAAGCGTCTTTCGCTATTTTGAAAGTGCAGTACACAGTAACCAGAGTAAAAATGTAATACAAAAGATCTTTATTCTATCTATAGTTATTGAAGCCTTCAAAAAGTCGGTTCTGTTCCTCTGTAAACCTTTCGGAAAATCGTTGCTTGGTATACAGCGACTGGGCTTTATAACAACTTGCTACGATCAGTTGCAAAAATACTGAGACACTCCCAAGAAAAAACGACCTTTCCTGCTTCAAATCGCTCCTGGTCACAGGTCTGTGAGATATAATACTGACCTCCCTCCTCCCTCCCATTCAAAGTTGTTCCTCGAAGTTTTGAGCATGGTCTTGTACTGCTAGCAACTTCGATAAAGGGTGAATGGGGAATCACAAACACAAGATCATGGACAGGCCATTTATGCCAAAATACGGTGCAGTGTCTCAAGTACTTTTGCAATTAGTTGTCCCATTAAAGGTGTACTTCAAAGAGCAATTTCCACGTCTTAAATTCCCAAAACGTAGTTTGTAGCGACATAAATAAATAGAATGACACTTTCTGTTGCTTTTCCCAGCCGATACATCTTTGTCATTTATAGAAAACTGCCTAAAAAGGCACTTAAGAATGTAGTGACTTTTAAATTTTGCCTCAGTCTTGATGTAACGCATGCGCCGTTATCTACCGTGACATGGCTTAAAGTTTCGGCGTTGTCATTAGACTCTGAGAAGTGGGAAAGGATAATCAAAGCATAATTTTCCTTTTCTTAGTATTTAGAGATATTATACTTGTAGTTGCAAATAAAGTTGCCAAACATTCATTTTCACCCCTGTATCTGTAACGCAATGACATTTGATATACAATTGCGTTATCGCTGTTTTCAGTAAAACCGTTCAGTTTTTTCTTTTTTTATCTACTATGGTGAAAATAAGATGGTTATTAAAGTCCTTTAGAGCTAGAGAGCAGAAAAAGTTGTATGCTACGTTAGTTTCTATTTTCTGACGGTCTACCATTCTGGAACAGTAATAAATACAGTATATTATTATAGCGGTTCTCCCACGCGCGCGAAGCGGAGCCCCATAGCTAAGGAAATCTACCCATCCCAGAACATTTGGTAATCACGTGACCGTCCGACCGACCGACCGACCGACCGTCCGTCCGCACCACAGGCATACCAATGTTTACTCTTACACTTTCTAGCTACTTTGGAAGCCCAGGAGAAAGCTTATTGCACATCAATGTTGTCATCAATTGACAGCTGTCAAAACAGGGTATCCGCTGACCACTATCACCTGACCGTATCGCGGGCTCAGGTGTCGACCCATCAAGGTCGAGTATTTTTTAAGTTATCCGCTGACAATTTACTCGTTTTCAAATGATCGCAGGCTCACGTTTACTTTTGTTTTAAATTTACAACAAATATGTTGTGTTTATGTCAGTATCGCCCCGTACTATTACGATTTTGATTTCAAACTGACCTCAGACGCAAAAGTTTAGCCAGTTTTTTTAAAATACAGGCGGGGTCTGGTGGTCACGTGTTGGTCACGCTCCAAGTCCAATTTTTATGCTCCGATTGGTTAAAATTTGACAGGTGAGTTCATGCGTAAAATTTATGCAGCATCTTGAAAGTTGTTTACTTTCACAGCTGAAGCTGACAGAGTTTTGAGTCAACTTGTGATGTTTTTAACTGTCTTTTTCCGCTTGATGTACAAAATGAAATACAGCTGCTATCAAGAGTGTTCTCTTATTCATGGCTGGTTTGTTTATTGGGTTTTTTTGGTTGAAAAATGCGTCGCTTGTCAAAGCCGATAATCCCATTTCGCATGGCATCGTTTTTGTTTTTCACCTTGCTGGATGCGTACGAGAATTAGAAGGGCTCAAGCGATCCTTGCCTTACTTGATAGCTTTCAGGAGCTGCATCTCGAAATATGGTAAGCCTGAGTAATTATTGTATTTAAATCTATTTTCATGAAGTTCAGCGGCGCAGTTTATGAAGCTAGTTTATGCACGTTTGTATTAAGATTTGACTGAGACACTGATCTGACCTCGCATGAGGTTTGATATAAGCTTAAGCTTACAGAACTTTAAAAAGCCTTTAGTCGATATTAATTCACCGTAAATGGAAAGAAAAAACTTTCCGAAGAATATTTAGTTATAATTTTGGCTGTAGAAAGAAAGCTTTGAACGATTTTCTTGTCGTGAGTTCATCTTTGAAAACAGCCAACACCGGGAAACCGGCGGCTTAAAACATAAACTCTAAGCTTACTAGTAAAGACTTGAGAATTCTTAGACACACTTAAATACTCATTTGTTTAAAATGAGAAATAAAATGAGAAATTTCGCCGGTCTATTGAAACCGGTCGTTTGTACAATTTAGGGAGTTTAAGATCCAACGACGCGGACGACAACTAGAACGTAAAAAAATAATAGGTTTAATTAGCAAAACAACAACTTCGCACGTGCAACACACTTTTTTGTTCATTTCTTTCCCGTTTTTGCACGACTACGACGTAAAAATGCCTAATTTCGCATTTTATGGAGGACGTAAATAAGCAACGACGAAATTTTATTTCTCTTTCTGAACTTGAATATGGTCCCTTGAAATTCAGCTTTAGGAGGGTTCGCCTACAATTGACAAAGTAAGTGGGTAGGAATAATCGCTATAAAGACTGAAAAAAATAAACATCAATCCAGAAATTGCTCTCTTCAAACTGTAAATTATAAATGATCCTGAGAGAATATTCAATGTGTTAAGGATTTCCCTGCTCTACTGTTAGCTCTATACAGGAGAGGAAGGGCGATTCTTTTTTAATTTCGTTTTCGTCGACAAAAGGAATAGCAAAATCGCTCTCCGCGTCTTCCCCCATTTTGTTCTGCGTCATTTCGTGAAGGACGCGTGGCTCTCAGCGTGGGTCATCCACGCGGAACATATTCGCGCTATCTGATTGGCTGTTATCTAATCCCCCTTGAGATCTGTGGTGTTAAAAATAACTCGAGACGAATTACCTATGGGATAGGGTGTATATGGGGCATGCCCTCTCTGTCCCCTTTTATAGTCTCTTGGCTTGAATTAATTTGATTTGGGGACCAGAAAATAATGGCTAACAGTCAAGTACTTTTAATGTAGTTTTCATGGTCCATGATACATTTTGTTTACGCCATGAAAATAGTGAAAGGCCATTGAATTATTAATTTTCATAGGCCTTCAAAAAGCCATCAAAAAGCCATGAACATTTTTCAAGATCTATTAATGTTTCAATATTAATGGATAACCATGGGTTTTTCATGTTCCATGAATTCAGTGGCCTCATGAAAAAAACCATGAACTATACAACACCATGAGGATCCTTCTTTGTAATTCAAGGCATTTTCAATGCCATTAAAAGGCCATGACAAGCAATCCAAAATTTTCATGGTGTTTTCATGAGTATTTCATGGATTTGCCCCAAACTTTACTGGCTTTCATGGCCCATGAAAACTGAAAGATTAAGGGTTTTTTAATGGCTTTTTTTGTTTTGTTTTTTTTTCTCATGCTTTTTCCAGGGTGACATGCCATGAAAAATCTTACAAGATTTGCCATGAAAATACCATTAAAATCCTTTGAAATTCCCGTGAATTTACCATGAATTAATTAACCGGATTTTCATGGGCTTTTAGTTCATAGTGTATGAAGGACTCAGACGTAGCTCATCAGCCAGACTGGACGGGATTCACCCTGTGGAGATTCACCCGATCGGGAATAGGGATTCACCTGATCATCGCAGTGTCTGTAATAAAGAGGTTAACTTTACATGAATTTACTCTCTGGGGCCGAGATTTAGTGTCCGTTGTCCGTATTAGAGAGAGTCTGTATTTATAGAGTATTTTTTGGTTGTTTGTTTTTGTTTTTGTCTTTGTTTTTTTTAAGAAAATATATGAGACTTTTGTCAGGACATTGGAAACTGTCCGTAATAGAGAGGTGTCCGTACCGAGAGGTTCGACTGCATCATGAAAGTGTTTCTTTCAACTAAGCGACGGTTGACATACTTGATTTGAAACTGTGTCGCGTTCTAGCAAAGTTTATGAAAGGAATTTTTAAGACCAGTAGAGAAATCATTGTATATCTTGCTCGATACAAGAGAAGTTTATCAACTATGGGCAAGGAAACGGCAACCGTCCAATAAAGTGTTCAATTCAAGAACAAAACTATGTGGAGTAAGATTAAAAGGAGAAAATGTTTAAGTTAAGTTGCCAAGCAAGACATTGACGCTAAACAACGAGGCAGCAAATGTATCCCTTCACTAGATTAAACTATACCTAGAGAAAAATTATAAACACAGTTTCTTTACGTCTGACAAATTCATTTGACTTCTAACCTGGACAGTTTCCATCTACTATTGACACATCATCGATTGCGATGTCACTTTGATAGGAGGGTCCTCTGATTCCTTCAAACGTCACCTGTGTAGGACGCGGTCCCAATTAACTTTTTTTTGATAATAGTAAATGAAAAACAGAGACCCACAAGCAACTTTATATTAAACCATTTATACCGGGGAAGTAAAGGGTTCTGGGAGTCCAGGAGAAAAGTAGAGAGAGAGAGAGGTGAGAGAGGGAAGAACGGGAGGAAGGAACTCTTTATTATGGATGGGAAGCGAGAGAAATCGGGGAAAATACGCAACAATGCTCAATATTTCGCAATCACAAAAGCCCTAGGGGTAAGAAATTAAGGTAAAGGGAAGGGAGTCAGGAGTGCAAGATGGGAAGGGCGGGAGGTTTGGACCCCTGCACCACCTTCCCCACATGTCACCCCCCGCCTCCGCTAACGAAACCATAGATAATCCACAGTCGATTCATGTATTGGTGGACGTCCGGGGGAAAATGGGCGGAAGGGGTACGGGAGGCGGGAGAGGAGAGAGCGGCAGGAGAAGAGAGAGAAATGGGGGGAAATTACGCAACAATGGTCAGTATTCTGTAATCGAAAAAAAAAGGGATAAAGTCAAGAAAAGAGGGGGCGGGTTCCGGGATTGCAAGGTACGGGAGGCAGGAGTACCCCCCCCCTCCCCCACGGCACCCCCTCTCCCCCATTACTGTATAATGTTGATCGCTACTTAGTATCATAACTAGTTCTCAACTTGATCCGTGTACACATTTACCATGTCACTGAGGTATACTGTCCGCATGACTCTTTTCCAGTAGTTTCCCTGATTTCCTGACTTGGTGAAAATTTTATTATTTCCACTGAAAACATTTAGAGTACCCATTGTTGATCCATACATGTGATAGAAGAATTTTAAGCAACATGATGATTCATTTCTTGGCACCGTAAAGGTCAGTTTTGCATTATCACCGGTTGCCTGATTTGAAGCTTCAATATAGAAATATTTTCCTGTAACGAAAAAAAATATATGATAATGTGATAATGATAATAATTATAATAGATGAATAAATAACACGGTTTCCATCAATTCCATCCATTGTACAAAAATAGAAAGGGGTCTTAAAGGGCAGTGTTTAAAGACTATGCCCTGTAAAAAGGACAGCAGTATTTAAAGCCAAATTATTGAAAGGGTTACTACTTCTATCTCGTCTATAATAGTGTCATCAATGTTCTCTTAGGGTGGCGCAATGAAGAAACACGAAGAAGCCAAACCTAAAGAAAAAAACACAAGACAGAACAAAACAAAACAATATCGTGTTCATTTCATCGGCTTCCCAGTCTTCTTGTCATTAGCACTGAGCTTAAGTAATGACCAGTGACGACGACAATGAGTCCGGTAGAAAAGCAACGGGCTTAGAAAAACAAGAACTTTACGCGTACATCATGCTTTTTGTACATTTCTTTGCCGTCGATGCACGACTACGTGACAGTGCCTAACTTCACGTTTTACTGAGAATAGGAACACAAGACAACATCTTTCTTTTTATTTTCCTGAATCAAAGGCTTTGATACATTCCTTAAGAATCAAATCCAAAAAATTGCCAACGTTTGACGAATTAAACGAGATGGGAGAAGCGTAAAAAAGTTTGAGGCAGCGCAAATTCACTTTTCGTAAAAGTCACCGTCGTTGTTGCTTTCGCTCCTTATTCGCTCTGTGAATAGAGGGGGTTGCTGAATATACTTACATACATTAAGAGAATGTTAAGGGGTAAATTTCAAAAGCCATCAAACCTGATCCACTTGTATGATCCGAGAATGGCCCAGTACCGGACGAAGGTGTGGAACCAGAGTACAACGTCCAGTCAAATACATCCTCCCTCGACTGGCTACATCCGAAGCACAATCCATTATCAAAGTTACAGGATACTAAAGGAGAATCGGGTAAATAAAGCAGGTGTCATTTTCCTTGAATGATCGTTCCATTGTATACAGATGAATGGTACAAATGCCAAGACGATTTACACCACAATGGTAAACAAAGCCACGAAGTTTGAGTAGAAGAGCGGAAGAGTGTGTGGTTAAAATGAGAATATTCAGGTTAAGGTGCTGTTGATGTTTTAAAAGATTTATAGCCCTACAAGCAGGATTACTTGTGCGAGTTCTGGAAAACATTTTGGCGGCGGAGTGACACACCAGCGAAAAAGTCGTTTTCCACAAACTCGCACAAATGAACCCGCACGCAAGCTAAAGATATACATCTCATTTATTTTTACCTTCACAGCCTCCACTGTTTATTTCTACACTATCAATCGCGATATCGCCGGTAAATGACTTTCCTGCAATCCCCTCGAATATTACCTGCGAAAAGAGTTAATTTTAGTAAGCAATATACCTGTCACTTCCTATCTGTTTATTGGGGTAATAAACTAAGCTTTCTCTTCCCTTTTCTTCCCACCATCTCACGACGATTACCTCGCTAGTTGGCAGTTAGTAAGTGCGAAGTATTTGGCAAAGCTTCGTTATAGTCGGGTGGTCAATCGTCAAGAAGAATTTGTTTGCTATTGATTATTTATGATAATGATGATGATGATGATGATAACGATGACGATGACGATGATGATGATGATGATGATGATGATGATGATGATGATGATGATGATGATGATGATGGTGATGGTGATGGTGATGATGATGATAATTATTGCTATTATTATTATCGCTATTATTATATGTTTTCACCATGAGGGGGGAGGGAGGTTATGCATGTATAAGGTGGGTCAAAAGATTTCAAACTAAAAGTGAGGAATAGTTAGTTCAGACGATTAATTCGACTTAACTAAGAACACGCTAGAGAATTTTTTTGTCTCTCACCAGTCCACTCAGAATTATGTTTCTCTCCACCATAATCCAGTTAGTACTCTGATGTCCTGAAATATTAAAGACTTTGCTGTTTCCGCTGTAGACGTTGAGAGTTCCAACTGTAGCGCCATACATATGATAGTAAAATGAAAGGCACGACATTTCTCCGTTGTTTGGAACAGTAAGAATAAGCTTGGCTTTGTCGCCGGGTCTTCTTGGGGAAGACGCTTCAATGTACATATATTTTCCTTTAAGAAAAGAGGAGAAGGGAAATATTACTCAAACTATAAATAAAGGACGACTGGACGGCTGGATGTGCATCCATGTAATAACCTCTTTTATTGTTTTTAAAGTGTATAATGACTCCTACCTAGATTAGCTTTATAGCTATTTGTTTCTAGGTTATACCTTAAGTACCTTACATACTCAGTAGTAACGTCGTGTTTATTTTTTTTTGTTTTGTTTTTGTTTTCTGTGTGTGGTGTAAAAATAAAGTTTTTGCCTTGTCTTGTGCTATGAACCTCAAGTGAGTGATTTGTTGTGGTTTTGCTGTTTATGCTTTTGATTGTTTACATGTGGTTGTCGCATCTTTTAACAGAAAAGTCAACAAAAAAGTTGTCTTCGGTTCTTTTCTTTAAGGCCCAGCTTTGACTAAAAAACGTATAATAAAAATCCACATAAAACATAAAATACTTCATAACTAATGAGGTTTAATCATTATATGTATGTATAACACAGATTAAAATACACTTCACTAGAATGGCTACGGGCACTTAATTAAATTTAGTTACAAATAAGTAGATACTTTAACTGCATACGTGCAACATAGTTACATTAAATTTTACTTCATTGAAATAACTACGGGAACTCATAGTTAATTTAAGTAGTATTTCTTCTGCAGTGAGGAGGAAATGGGGACTGAAATAAAACATGATAACTAAACCTGACCTGATCCCCCTTGACCAGAAGACGGGCCAGTAGATGCGGATGGTGTTGAACCAGACGAAAGTGTCCAATCAAAATCATCTGAAGAAGATTGGTTCCACCCGGAGCATAATCCATCGTCGAATGAGCACCATACTAAACACGTTAAATTAATGATAAACAAACAAACATTTTCATTTTTCCTCCAAACATCAACTTCCTGGTTAAGACTAATTAACAAATTTATTTTTCATCTATTCAAATGAATATTTATCCAGGGGCATCTAATTTAGCAGAGCTCCTTTAAATGAAGCCCTGACACAACCAAAACTTAACAATTAATGAAATCAATGAGGCTGAATATCTTATGAAGAATAATTCTCCATAATTCTTCATATGATACGAAAGCCGAATTCAATAATTGTTTTATTATTCATTCAAAATAATTCCTACTATAAAAACATAGCTAAAATATGCTTACCTCCATCGATCCATCGATGTTAAGTTCATCTCCGATAGTGTACGTTTAGGTTTGTCCAGCTCCGCAAATATTCTCCAAATAGCAGATGTCGCCCTCCGAGTTGTCTTCTTGCTGTTTTTGATATGATTTTTAGACATTACTTCGCCTAGTTCAAGCTTAATCTTAAATTCACTGAGCGTCGCTATGGAACGTAGCAGTTTTCGCCAGGAGAACCCAGCAAATCATGGCTGCTGCTGTCGTAGCCATGAACTTGGTGCGTGTACCTTACCTCCAAATGTAAGTGCAATGACGTCATTCCATGAAGACATTTAAAGACCAAGACGCACACAGCCCTGATAGATGGACCCTCAATAATACAGGCGGCACGTCTGTTTAGCTTATCTAAATAAAATTTGCTCCCATTTCCACAACTGTCCCATAAAGACGAACGGTATTGGAACAGAGGCAGTACAAAATAAATGCAGTAGCACCGACAATGCGTCGATTACATAGTCAGTGACCTAAAACTAGTAAATAAACGTTGGCTAGGTGGTGAGAGCAAGGGAACCTTTTTCTCAGCTTGTAAGATCTAGACAGGGGTTTGTAAAACAATCATAAAAGCTGTTTAGTGTACTTACCTAACGCGGACACCGATTGATTTTGTGGTAAAACAGTAGGCGGTATTACTTGATAAATATGGTTTGTTAACCATGCTTTCAGATCTCTAACGTTAACATTTACTCCATACTTAGAAGCATACGCACATCTGTAACCCCAACTAGTTACGCCTTCAAGAAACCATGTACCGTTAAACTCACACACCAATGGACCACCACTATCGCCTTGACAAGTGTCAACTCCTCCTGTATCCAGGCCAGCACAGAGCATCGAATTATCAATCTTTCCAGGGTAGAAATTCAGACAACGCCCCTTGGAGACCAATGGAATCTGAGCTTCCATAAGGGTATTTGGCTGGGACCCCCCTGAAGACAGTGTACTCCAGCCAGTAATCCAGCACTTTTTGTTTAAATTGTCAAAAGGAAGAGCGTGTTGCATATCAGGAAGGCAAACAAGGCCGATGCCCACCCCAAGATTTGCAGGATTTAAGAGTTTAATCAGGGCGATGTCATTGCTGTAGTTCAACGGGTTATTGTAGTTTTCATGCCTGATGATCTGTGCGACACGGATTTCCTGTTCTGTCCCAACACTGCCAGTTGTTCTATAGTGGGCTCCCAACCTAAACAAAAAATAAATATTAAGTAAATAAATAATTAATTGTTTGATTGATTGGTTGATTAATTAATACGACAGAAGACAGAAGTGCAAGCAATACAACCTCGTTCCCAGGCTCCCCCGGTCCTCTCTATCCTGCTCCAAGGGACGAGGAAGAGGGGGACGCTGGGAACGAGGTTGTATAAAAATATTGTGAAAAAAAAGTATATGGTCTAAATTAATTAAATAATTAATCGATTGATTGATTGATTAATTAATAAGACAGAAGTCAGAAGTGCAAGCAATGCAACCTCGTTCCCAGGCTCCCCCGGTCCTCTCTATCCTGCTCCAGGGGACGAGGAAGAGGGGACGCTGGGAACGAGGTTGTATAAAAATATTGTTTAAAAAAAAGTATATGGTCTAAAATTACTCAGATTATGACGATGATGTGATAATGATGACGATGATATTAACAACAACAAGGCAATTATGAACAAACTTAATGATTATCCTTTCCAGGACCAATGTGATCGTAGTTGTGAATTTAAAGGAGACGTTAAGTAGCCAGAGTTACTAAATGATGCACGCTGTTGAGACCTCAAATGTAATAAAGGTTTTAAGTGTAATAACTTTTGACCCTAAATGTAATAAAGGTACTAGATGTAAGAAATTTTGGACCTAAATTAACTAAAGGTCCCAAACGTATAAAAAACTTAATTAGTATGGAAACTAGACTTGTGTGTGCAAAATACACTTCAAATGGAGAGTTGTACTTTAGTACTTCTTCTTGGTTCCTCGTCTAAAAATCCTCTGGTTTTCAGCCAGTGCTTTCTCCTAATAAAGACTTTTCTTCCGACCAGTTTTAAAGAATCATACTCCATCTTGGAACATAGAGCAAGAACATAGGGCGCAATGACTTCTATTTCCCTTGATACTGGGGATGGTATGGGCGGCTGTATACCAATTTCACTCGCAATTTACGAAAACGTCCTTTCAGAGCTCCTTTAAATTCAGAACCTTGGTAACTTTGCAGTACAAGAGAGGGTCCATTTTCTATTTCACTTTTAACTCAGCCGCAATTACTTTGCTATTTTTACATTAAACACTTCAAAGACAAATGAAGCTAAAAAAATTTTGCCAAGAGATCATTCTCTCTTGATTTTGCACATGTGGATATGCCTGTGGTTTAATTTAAACTTTACTGTAGTTTCCAACAAACGAAGCTTAGGCAAATGAAAGGGTAATTTTTTGTGTGTGTTTGGAATTCTCTTTTCGTGACAGCAGTTATTACACTGCCTTCAGTTGGAGTCCTCATTCTAGTGTGCTTTGTTGCAAACAAAGAGGGTAAAATTATAAATTTCAAAAAACTACACTACCCCTTGGAACAAGAATGTGGTTTTACAAAAAAATTAGCGAAGTTCAGAAAATAAATGTTCAAGTTTGCATGTTTCGACAAGGACCATAGCTGGCTAAATATGCTTCAAAGGAAATTTATAAAACCAGGAAAATGGTGACATTTATCCTTTTCATTCTCTTTATAAACTTTGCAAAACATTCAATTTTCTTTTTTCTCTTTCTTGTACTTTAGTCCTTTGGGGGATTTTCTCAGTGCATACCCTTCTCTGATGTAGTACTCACTCTTATTAGCAACTGGATTAGCCTCGACTCTTGTCCCCACACTAAACCGTTATAATCATTTCAAGTATAATTCAGAACGATAGGGTAATTTTTGCACCAACAATTTAAAGGAAATACTTGAAACCGAAGTCACTATCTAATATTAACTACTAAATACGGTATTGCTGTTGGAAATATTTATTGATTATCAGTCCAATGATGTTCCAGTGAAGGTTTTGAGGATTAAGTAAACCCCTCCCAGCCTTCTGATATTAAAAATAGCTTATACTGACAGACCCAGTATATGTGAATCAAAGTGACGGGAAAATTTACCCTGGCTTTAAGTCAACTGGCCCTGTATTCTGTATTTAAGCCCATAAATATTTGTTCAGGCTCCCAATGTACAAACAAAATTACGAGCAGCGAAGTAGAAAATTGGTTTAAAGGACAATTAAATACTGAATGTTGCAAGGCTCATACTGATGTAGTGTGCTCATAGCATATGTTTAGGATAAGGAAGAGAGTCCTAATGCCGCTGCAAGTGGAAAAATATAAGAGATGGGGCAGGCTGGTCACTCGTAGAATTCACGGAGCTTATAAATAACTGAACTTGCCGAGATGCCGAATCATGAAGAGTGAAGTAACCCATGACTGTCCAAAAATTCCATTAAAAAAAATTCATGAAAACCTTTTCTTGATATTTGGACGCTGGAAAACTTAAAACCGAGGAAAAAGTCATCGTCCTTCCATGTCTGCATTCTCCGCCATATTTGTTTCTTTAGGGAAATTGGTGCTCAGTCTCACTCGGTCAAATTTCTTAACTGGGGCGATCATGTAAATTCGGTTCCAGACCTCGCTGCCAGCCCTCCCTGGACTTCAATATGGCGTAGAAAGTAAATCGCCTGGCTATGACATTTAAAGGGACTGTGACACGCTTCTGCGCATGTGCGGCAACTTGTTTTCTGTTCTGGCGAACAGTTTTTCAAGATTGGCGTTTTGGTGAAGAAATCCTCTTCCATCGACCCTGAGGCGCCCGAGAAAGCCATAATATCAGTATTCAAGAGCTATTTGGTCCATTTGGGAAGTTTTAAACGCCATATTTGTATTTTTGTGCAAGTATTGTCCAGAAAATTCGAGGTCATTGAGGAGAACCGTACGAAGCCATGTTCGTTGTTGTCAGTGTTCCTACAAACGGATCAAATTGGGCCTTTAATGTGGTCATCTGGCTTTGTTTTCTGTCTATTAATGTTATCCAGTCAACGATCTACCTTTGCGAATATTTTTTAAACGATAAATATGTAAAGATAGTTAAAAAGGGTTTCCTCGATACAGCCGTGGACTGCTAATGGGACGCAGCGGCGAGTGAAGCTGATCTGCGACATGACTTCCGATTGTCTGCAACAATTTAATTTATCGACTGCCTGGAATCAGAAGGAGAAAACCCAGCAATCTTTTGTTGTAGAGGAATTCGTGTGAGGTTTGAGGCAACAATCCATCGAACATGAAACGTTTTAACAGGCATTCGATTTATGACTCCGATCCGTAGTTGTGTAGCAGAAAGCACTGACAACAGGCCGCGCGATCTTTACTGATGTAGTTCACTGGGAATGTTCCTTGTATCTTTTCTGTATGAGCGTAGATGTTTATGAATTGATCTTTTAAAAATAAATTGTTGCCTGAATGTTCTGCTTAACATCTAGTTTCTTTATGTGTTAAATCGATAAAGTTTGTTTTGCGGAACACCCGACGCAACGACTCGAAAGGAATTTTTTCATTTGCTGGTAAGCAAATGGAAACCTATGCCATAGTGATGGGCTCCTGTTTATGCCTTTTTTTGCGTTGTTCTTTTAGAATGATCTTTATACTCATACGTTATGTGGCTACTATTGCAATGAAAGCGTTTTATGATGAAGCGCTAAGAATTGCTTTCAAACACTGCTACGATTTTCAGCTGCATGAACACTGTAGCTCAGTCGATTGATACCAGAGTGTTCATCGCGCTAGCCGACCGCATGGCATGGCTTATTTCTTATTATAGCGCGCATTTAGCTAGCATTTTAAGCAAAACGTTTGCCTCGTCCTATACTGTGTGTTTTGATCACCGGTCAGGAGCTATTTGCAGGTATTTCTAAGTTTATATAGGGTATACAGAGGGATCAGAAAGGTTTGTTTTCAAATTATTTTTAATTGCAGATCGGAGACTGGTTTTCTAGCGTGGGTACGTAAAAATACACGTAGGTAAATGTTTGTTTCAAAGCAGGACAGGGTTGTTAATCTTATTCTTATCAGCTGCAACATTTATCTGAGGAATACCAGAGAATCAATATGAATTATGGGGATATATAAAATCGATATATAAAATGTCACAGCTCACACATGCGCACTATCGTGACACAGTCCCTTTAAGTCAATGCGACTCTATCAAGGTTACGGCCAATAGTTATTCTACTCTTACTACTTTATTACACTTAGAACCTTTATTACATTTAGGGTCATTTATTACATTTGAGGCCTCAATTCAACAACGTACAGAAGCACAACTCATACTTCAAAATGTAGCATACTGCTGCATGCCGTCGCGATTGAAATCACTTATAACTTAAGACAATACAAAGAGAGCTCGATAAATTTCAGGCAATCATTGCGCCCAAAGCTTCTCCCTAGAGTTTCCTAAGTGAGGAATTTCTTCTGGTTTTGAAAAAGTTAAAGCGTAACTTACTTTACTTTGATGGAAGACGGCGATTTCCCTCTGACACAATGTGCAGCGGTCACCACCCAGTAATGGTCTACTAACGATCCACCGCAAAACTGACTTCCAGAAGTTCTGATCAACATCACCTGCCACGGCCAGCTATTCACTCTTGCAACTGAACCACCAACAATTTGACTACTAGCGCTTGGTCGAGACCCACAGAATACTTTATATAATAGAAAAATAAAAGAAGCCATCAGAAAAAGGCGAAAGCGTTTGTCTGATTGGGTCAGATAATTTGTTACAAAAACAAAAAACAAAAAACAAAGACAAAAACAAAAATGGGTTGTGCCCGGGTATTATTTAGCAGTGGAAGAGGGAGGTAAAAGCTCAGGTATGAACTAGGGCTACAAACAGGGAACAAGAAGGAAGGCTACAAGCAGGTAGTATAAACCTTCATAGCACTTACATCGATGCTAAAGTACTAACTTTTCAGTGCCAAAGGACATCATAATGATCTGGATGCGCCTTCCCTTTTCTTCGAAGGACTCATAGCGGAGCTCCTTGCGCGCGCGAAGCGCGCGCGAGCGGAACACCATAACTAAGATAAATTGGTAAACTATCCATCCGCGAAATTTTGGTTATGACGTCAGCGTACGTCCGTCCGTACGGACTTTCCGCGTAGTGGAAAGTAGTCCGCATGGACTCTTGAGGTAGGGGAAAGTAGAGATTTTTTGGCGGGAAATCGCATGGCGCAACGTCGCGCAATTATATCGCGCAACTGGTTTTGAAAAAAGAAATTTCAAGCAACTTAGCAAAAAGATTTTTCGACAGAGCCTTTATAACTTTTTATTACAACTTGCGAAAGCTATTATGTCAACAAACAACAGCAGAGAGATTTTAGCGTGTAGACGACAGGTTTTAAGCGGAAAGCAAAGAGAAGGTGAACGGCAGAGAGCAAGAGTCAACAGGCGTAGAGCAAGTGAAGACGATCGCCAAAGAAAGCGCGTTAGAAGCGGAAGAAGAAGACAAAATTTTAGCGAAGAAAGTCGGCAAGTAGAAAGAGTTAGGGCGAGAAGAAGGAGAGAAAATCATAGTGAAAAACGCCGGCAAGAAGAACGAGACAGAGCTGGAATGAATAGACAAAGGCAACGCGAAACGGAAATACAAAGGCAAAGAGAACGGCAGCCAAATAATGACATGATGACAGAAAGTGTTGTGTTAATGTCACTATGGCCCCGCGCTATTAACATTTGGATTTCAAAGTGATCTCGGACGTGAAAATTCAGCCAGTCATTTAAAAATGCAAGAAGGGAAGACAGAGGCTTTTCACTTTTCTCACCAAAGTCACGCGTTGATCACGCTCTACGACCGTCCCATTTTTATGTTCTGATTGGCCAAAATTTGACAGGTGAGTTCATGCAGAAAATTTATACAGCATCTTGAAACTTGTTTACTTTGACAGCTGAAGCTGACAGAGTTTTTTGTCAACTTGGGATGTTTTTTACTGTCTTTTTGCACTGGATGCATAAAATGAAATACAGCTGCTATCAACAGTCTTCCGTTATTCATGGCTGGTTTGTTTATTGAACTTTTGGACATGAGAAATGCGCCGCTTGTCAAAGTTGGAAATCCGATTTCGGTTGACATCGTTGTCGCTTTTCACCTTGCTGGATGCGAGTTCAAAAGTCCCTCAGTCAATTCTGGCCTTACTTGATACCTTTCAGGAGCTGCATCTAAAATGGTAAGCCTGAGTACTTATTGTACACAGTGCATGTGTTTGTTTTTTTATATCTAATTTCATGAAGTCGAGCGCAGTTTGTGAGGCTAGTTTATGCACGTTGGTATTAAGATCTGAGACAATGATCTGATCTAGTATGAGGTTTGATATAAGCTTACCGAGCTTTAAAAAGCCTTTAGTCGATATTTTCTCTCTGCAAATAGAAAGAAAAAACGTTTCGAAGAGTATTTAGTTATAATTTTGGCTGTAGAAAGAAAGCTTTGAGCGATTTTCTTGCCTCGAGTTCATCTTTGAAAACAGTAAACACCAGGAAGCCAGCTAAAAGTTTTAAGCTTAAGCTTAAAGACTCAGGATTTTTAGAGACGCTTTAATACTTGTCTTCGTGAATGAAAATTGTTGTCTCTGTAAATGTTTCATCGAATTACATTTCTTTTATTGATTGTTAGTAGTCTCTTGCAATTTTAATCGCTTTGCCGTTTGTTTTCAGTCGTTCATAAACATCGCTTGCAGGAGTACTCAAAATGCCGCGCGTATCAAACCGTTTTTAAGATTACACATCGTTATAAAACCATAGAATAAAAAAAAATAAACGCAATACATTCTTTATTATGTTGAAGCGTAACTCTTTTAAAGTTCACTGAAAATTTGGCGCTTGTCAAAAGCGAAAATTAAACCGGCTGGCCGTATAGGTGATTTTGGAAATTTTTTGAACAGTTTCGCTAAAAGCCTACGCGTGCTTCGTACGGTTCTGAATATTGAATGAATGCAATTTGTCTTGAAAAATTGTGAAATACTGCATTTTGTCTGAGGTCTGTATGATAAAAACAGCGCCTCATATTACTGTTTCACCTCAGATGTGATATATAAAAAGTATGAAATGTTGGTTTACACGCACCCAGAGTTGTTGGCAAGATTTTGTTAAGTAAACTTGTCGAACGCAAAAAATTAGGCCTGATTTGTTTTCCAAGAATTCGTTTTCCAAGCCTAATCTACTGTGATCAAGAGCCATTATGGCTCTTAAATGTGATCGAAGATGATTGCTATATTTTGGGTGTATATATACGGTTATCAATTCGATGTAAGATTTTTTTTCACTCTAAAATCACTTAGCCTTAGCTTTCCCTAAAAAGTCACATGGGTGCCCTTAAGTTAACTGATTTGTGGATTACATGTTTATTGTTTGATTTAAATTATAAATTTATTAATGGGAGCTTCGCTTTTAGCCCTGGCTAAATCTATATATTAATCTTATCAAACAAAAGTTTCCGCATTCGAGATCGTGGCGTATGGCCTGGTTTAAATTAGAGGTTAGCTGGTGGCGTTTAACAATACCCACATAAACAGAAAGCAATGCAAAATGCATGTATAGTTTACCATCAGTGGTTGTAGCCAGACTTTCACTGGTTTTGTAGGCTTGCCCAGTCTCGTCAATTCCATACACGCAAAATCGGTACATCGTGGATGGTCTTAGCCCGGTGACATCTTCAGTTGTCGCACTTCCTGGAAAAGTTTCTACAGCCAGTACATATCCCGCTGGAGTTTTAAGAACAATCAAATAAAAACTGGCAGTCCGGTCAATGTACGTGTGCAGTGCAGACAACTGAATAGTAAAACCAAATTGACTGGACATCAAAACAGTCACATTCCATCCTGAAAGCGGTAAAGCTGGAAAAGAAAATATAATAGTAATAATAATAATAATAATAATAATAATAATAGTAATAATAAAAATAGAAATAATAATAATAATAATAATAATAATAATAATAATAATTATTATTATAAACTGTAATTTGTAATTATCATAAAAATTATCCCAGGACCATCTGACGCCACTTTTTTTAAAAAAGCTTTATACCTTTGAGAATTTTATACATAAAAGAATGTCAGACTATTTGCCATAAAATATCTTCCCATGTCACACTTACGGTAATGACGTCATCAGTCGAGTGACTATTGCCGAATTATAATTTTTTTTGTTGCTATGACCAGAGTTCATTATCGAGTTGAAAACAAATAGCATATTTGAGGTTTTGGTCGTGTGAGGTATTTAACAATAACAAGTTGACGTCCGGCATTTAAAATTTAAGGTGGCGATGAACATGACCGAAAAATCAGACACTAGGCCGAGGGCTTTGAAGAGCCAACGTTTCATCATATGGCAGTGACAATTTGCAGGAAAGTAATATTCTACCTGATAATTTTTTTTTCATGACCAAAAGATGGGCATGACGTCATCAGTCACGTGATCAGAACGTTTTTGAATATTTTAGTTCGTTTTTAAAGAACATTTTTCGTCATAAATTGGCCACTTTTGTTATTTTTCTCTACCAATCTTAATACTGTATTGCCTCTAAGTAATTATAATTCCATTTTCAGCGCAGAGGCAAGCGAAAACTGAGCCAGAAGTTTAAAAGTTGCGTAAATTGACCGATATTGCAAGTTAACATCGAAAAAGAGACCTAGTATGAGACTTTTGAAGAATTCTTTTTTCAACTAAACTGTTTGTTTCCCGAAATAAAAGTTCAATGTTTGTTAATAAAGGAGTACTTTAAAAGGCAAAAGGATTTATTTGGCGGCCATATTGGTTTTCTTCTTTCCGGGGAGGGAGGTCATGTAGCAGCTCTTCTAATGCTAAATGCCAAATGGTTTGCTACCCTAACAGCAGCCGCGCGATCGATAGTTCATAAATTCCTCAAACGGGTTTGCATGGTCTAAGTCTCTCTTTTTTGAACTTAACGTCTAGCTACGATCTGTTAAAGAGTTAATTCTACACAGAAACAACAACAACAAACAACAACAAATTTTATTGAAAATCGGAAAATAACTAATTACATTACTTTCCCACCCGCAAATAGCTTATGAACTAATCGAGGCGGGGGGAGCTGAACACAATTTACAAAACAAGATTTATATATAGATGGACTAAATAACAGTGAAGACACTACAATACAGTAAATAGAATTTAAACTAACATAAAACAAGGCATGTACATAACGATTACGAAGAGAGGCTAACCTAAAGTATTAACCGAAAAAGTCAGTCTTGAAAACTGTCAATCATCATAGGGAAGTAAAGTATACCTCTTTTGAGCACAAATGGCGGTCGAGTTTGTTCATTCTAGATAACAGAAGCTGACGAACGTTTATTTTAAAGACGGTAATGGCAAATTGCTCGGTACGGGTGAAAGTAATCATATATATTTAGTTAAATGCGGTAGCGACCGTAGATTTCCTTACAACAAACAGTAATAAAAAACTTTTCGAAACTCCAACTCTAAATTTTGCATGTTTATTAAAAATAGTTGTCTCGTTTTGATAAAATAAACAAACTCGACAGTGATTTCTCGTATTGGCAATTTTTGTCACTTGCTTGCCCCGTGAAGTACCACGTGACATTGCTTTTATCCCATCAATCCTAGAGCGCGTGCAAAGATGGCGCGTATCGTGAATAAGGTCTATTCTACCTAGCTGGTGGGGAACGGTTTGAACTAAGATGGCCACCTTTATAGATAGCGCTCGATCTGGACAATCGTAAGGAAACAACTATACTGTAAGCACTTAATGAATAAGATAGAAACAGTAAAATTAGTACACTAAATTAGTACACTGTATCGACAAAAACATACCTGAAGATATGCCATTCTTCAAAACCGCAAACTTGATTTTCACGCTGCTTTGAGGGTTTTCTAAATACACTTGAACTGAGATGTTACCGGACGAACCAAACTGTACATCCAACAAATTCTCTGTAGCGAAAGGCACACACCCTCGTTGATAGAAAACCTCGGTACCTACTCCATCAGTGATCTTGACATATTCCCTGTGTGATAAAGACAAAATATGACAATTAATAACAGCTAAAATATCTTATATCAGTTGCAATAATAATGATAACGATAATGATAATAACAAAGGTAACGATAATGATTATCATAGTGATTATGATACTGATAATTATAATGATGATAATGATAGTGTTAGTTATAGTGATGAATGGCAATGAAAATGACAATAATACATAATAATGACAATACACAGTGATCATAACTGCATTGGTAGTGATAAAAAACGGTTTAGAAAAGTTAATTAGTGTAACGTCATGAAACATCAGCTTCCAGGAAATGTAAAGGACAACGTTGCTGGGAATGACACATCGAAAGGTCCTTTCAATCAAGTAGCAAAAAAATCTTTACTTTATACTTATAGGGATATTACTTTTCTTTTCAAGCAAGGTTATCATCAGCTGTTCAGATTCACAAAGAGGGTATTATGAAAATCGTTATCAAAAGTAATCAATAATACTATCTACAATACAATTCAAGGACTAAAAATATTTACTTAAAAAAGCTGACTTTTCAGTGTCCTTTTAAAAGAGTCAAAACTTGGTAATTCTTCTGTGTGAGTCTCCAGAGAGTTCCACAATGTTTGTGCTTTGTAACAGCTGGACTTACGAAGTAGCTTTGCCTTGGGAAAAGGTCTATCAGACGTAAGCTTTCTTTGTAAAATATAACTGCAGTCGTACTTTTTAAAAAATTCTGGATAGTTTCAGGAGCAGTTTGGAAAAACAACTTATTGGCCAGTAATTATAACTTTAGATCATATAGATTATTTAATGAAAACCAGTTCGCAAGATCTAGCTATTCTAGCACCTTGTCGCTTGACGTGTACCCGAATTTAAACCAAATATAATCTTAGGAGCCCGAACATGGATGTTTTCCAGCACACCAAAGAGGGTTTTTCCGCAAAACCCCACACAACTAAAGCTTAAGTAAAACGATCAGGAAATAAAAAGCAATTCCGACTGACTTTGGTAGGTAAAAAAAAAATGCGACTTATTCTTATTCATTTCGTTAGTTACAAGAATTTGCTACGTCACTCAGTTTACCTGCAAGAGACGAGATATCCTTCTCGCACAGAGACCAAAGCCACGGCCTGGGATATACTGGAACTTAGTATGGTCCACTGACATATTTCATAGTAGCTGTTTGTACCATTAACCTCAATATCACCAAACGTACTATTTATGGTCCTGGAGCAACCTTAGAGAGGACGATTTCAAGGAAGAACGCTTAATGATGATGATGATGATAATTATTATTGTTGTTGTTGTTAGTCGTAGTCGTAGTCGTAGTCGTAGTCGTAGTCGTAGTCGTAGTCGTAGTCGTAGTCGTAGTCGTAGTCGTAGTCGTAGTCGTAGTCGTAGTCGTAGTCGTAGTCGTAGTCGTAGTCGTAGTAGTAGTAGTAGTAGTAGTAGTAAGTAATAGTAATAAATTGCTTTATTTGCATGACCGCATCATTTGACAGTATTGCAAAAGCATGCATATGACAATCAAAATATAAAACAAACAGCACTAATAAAAATCTAGAAAAATTCAGTTACATTACTAACAATGAGTCACGTATTTTCATACAGGAGGAAACAAACTTCATAACTAACTTATTTACATGATGTTCCTTCGAATTCATTATCAGTTTTATGCTTTCTGGAGATGATTTCTTGTCAAAGTCAGGTATTATTCGATTGATTTGATTGATAAATGCCTTTCTCTGTACTGAGTATTTGTTACATTGAAAGAGGAAATGAATCTCATCTTCCACCTGATTTGAGTTACAGAAGGGACATAATCTATTTTCTCTTGGCAAATGATCGATTTGGTATCGACCAGTCAATCATAAGTTTGTAATTACTTATTTTAAATTTAACAAAATTCTGTCGTTCGTCATAATGTCTTAGCTGGTAGAGATAATCAGATGTAGAATATTCATCTTTAAAAGTTTTATAAAATTCTAGTTGTTTTGAATTTTCAAGGGTGTGCCGCCAAAAAGATAGATATTTCTCTCTCATTTCTGTGGTATATCGTCTAATTTTATCATTATCTATAGATTCAGCATCTAAACTGGTTAGATTGTATTGTTCAAACATGTTTATGAAATTGGAAAAATATCCTGAATTATTCATAGAATGTGGATTCTTTGACATAAGGAAAGACTGTTTGACTATAGAGTCATTATCTTTGTTGTTGGGGTAAACAAAATATTTCATAATTTTCTGATTTATCGGGATAAGCAGCGACAATCTATCAAGTTCAGCTCTGCAAGCTATGTTAGAGGCCTTATTGCTTACCTCTAAGTAACGTTTACAGAATTTGAGGTGGATTTTTTCTATTGGGGAGCTATCCCATTTTTTAAAATCTTGCTTGGTGTACATTCCCCATACCTCGCTGTTGTAACTCAAGATTGGGAATACCATGGTGTCAAAAATTTGGGATGCAGTATTAGGATTAAGTTTGTTAAGAATTGTCCGCTTCCGAATACTAGAAAACGCGTGAAGGGCCTTGTCCTTTAAGTGTTTGAGTGCAAGTGTAAAGTTTCCCGTTGGAGTTAAACGTGTACCTAAATAAGTGTATTCTTGGACAATTTCAGTTGACTCACTGCCTATGTTGAATTTGATGTCAATAGATTTTTTTGGGCGTTTCTGGAATATCATAATTTTTGTTTTCTTCGGATTAATATTTAGCTCCCATTTGTCACAATACAAGGAAAGCACATTTAAAAAGTTCTGTAATCCAGTTTTCGATCTTGATAGAATAACTAAATCATCTGCGTACAAAAGTGAATTTATTTTTTTCCCATTTGGAGGAACAAATGGGTCAGATAAGGTGTTTTCGAATAAATGTGGTAGATTGTTTAAATAGAGGTTAAATAAAAGAGGGCTTAAAATACAGCCTTGACGTACACCTCTGGAATATGAAAAAGGCTGTGTTTCGTTTTCACCGATTTTGATAGAACATGTCGAGTTGCAATATAAAGGCTTTTCATGAGGTTGTACAAGTTTCCTCCTATATTCGTTTTTAGCAGCTTATAAAACAATCCTTCGTGCCAAACAGAGTCAAACGCTTTGCGGAAATCTACGAAACAAGCGTAGACTTTTTCCTTGTGATAATGCACATATTTATCTATTAGGGTCCTTAGAGTGAAAACATGGTCTGCAGGGCGGTTTTCAGGCAAAAAGCCAATTTAGGAATTATGTAATATCTTATTTTCCTCAAAATACAAGTGAAGTCTTCGATTTAAAATAGAACAGAATAGTTTTCCAAGGCAACTAGAAACACATATGCCTCTGTAATTTGTTGCATCACTCTTATCACCAGATTTGTAAATTGGGTTAATGAGGCCTTGACACCAAACATCTGGCATTTTTCCGGATTGTAAAATTAGGTTAAAAAGTTTGACATAGACAGGCATTAGTGGTTCGAGGCTTGCTTTGATCATTTCATTTCGTATTTTGTCAACAAATGGTGATTTCTTATTTTTCAATTTCTTCGCCGCTTGACGTATTTCCCCCCTCAGTTATCTCATAATCGAGATGAGTAAACTGTTTCTTTTCGTGTTCTAAAGAATTTAGTTCCCTATGGATTTCATGTTCATGCATGGAATCCGTCGGGTCAATAGAATGCAGAGATTTGAAATGGTGAAGCCATGATTCTTCTGAGATTGGGGCAGGAACATTTTCGTTGAAAGTGTTGCTCATCGAATTTAAACAATTCCAAAATGACGCCTTGTGAGGATTTAAAGCTAGTTCGTCGAGTTGTAATGTTTTTTCTTTGTGAACTCCTCTCATCTTTGTCTTTAGGAGTTTTTTGTAATCATTCGAGGTTTTGTGATATCTTTCCCGCACTTCGTAGTTGAGGGGGTCACGGTGCTTTTCATTTGAGACTTTTCGTAATTCTTGCCTTTTCAAGCGACATTCACAGTCGAACCATTTCTTGTTGGATGATTTCTTAATACGCTTATAAGTTTTCTTAATTAGCTTTAATTTTTAGGCATAGCTTGGAGGTCTCTGTTAGAATTTTCATAGCGTTTTCTAAGGAGATATTCACATCTTCGGTGTTTCTCTCCATATATTGTCTAATTAGAATTTGGATTGGTTCCGTGCGCAGTGCGTTTTTGAATTTTAAATGTGAGTCAACTTACCAGCAAAATTGCCGTGGTAATTTTGATAATCTATTGCTACTATTTGGAGTGTGCGTTTCGTCTCCAATTAGCCTGGTGTTAAGATTGAGCCATGCCACGATGGCACTATGATCCGATAAATAAGATGGCTGTTTAACAACAAAATTTGCAACGTTGAGAAATGTGCACTGATCACATATTAGATAATCAATAACGCTCGTCCCGTTTTTTCCATGAAAAGTGGGTCTGCCTAGGGTATCTCCATTAACTCTGCCATTAACTATTCTTAGGTCAAAGGTTTTACAAATTTCCAACAACCGTTTCCCATGGCTATTTAAAACATTATCAAAACTATTTCTTTGAGTTGGCTGGAAAGCCGATTCCGACTGATCGTTACTAATTATAATGTTTCCTCCTTTGAGACAGTATCAGAGTATTTCCCGGTTCTCGAGTTAAAGTCACCCATGAGAATTATTGATCCTGTCGAAGAAAAACGTATTATGTCTTGTTCTAGCTGATAAAAAATTTCGTTATCGAAGTATTTTGAGTTACAGGGGGGTATATAGACACCACAGACGTAAATATTCTTCACTGAATTTAGAAAACGATTCTCAATTTTAAACCAAATAAAATGCTGAGTTGTTTTAGTGATGGAAATGTTTTTATGGAATTTGTTCTTATAAAATAAAGCGATTCCTCCGGAGTTACGCCCACCTCTCTCCGACTGATTAGGGGTGGGACATTGGAAAAAAGATGTGTATCCCGCAATGTCCAGATAAGAGCAGTTGCCAATTTCTGTTAATAATATAAAATCGGAGTTATTAATAACACTCAAAAAATCAGTATTATCTAAATTATTTCCAAGCTATTTCGAAGAAAGGCCATTAATATTCCAAGCGCAAAAGGACAATGTGCTTGAAATATCGGGACTATCTTCGGTGTCCGTGATTGTATAGAAAAAAATAAATGGATTACTCTTTATACTGGTATAAAGTTTATCATAAATACTTAATTCAGTGGCAAGGGTAAGATGCAATTGTTCATACAAATGATTATATAAAACGAAGAAAGGATATGATTTCCTGAGGCATTGCTGAATCCGTTAATTTGTTGGAGGGGCGAGTTTCTTCACCTGCGGTTTCCATTTTAGCGGCCTGTGGAAGCGTTTGTTGCGGTGTTTTGGATTATAGATGCGATATAGTTGGTGGCGGAGCTGGGAGTATCTGGTCCGGCAGGGTTTGCATAGGAAGTGGAATGCTTTATTTGAGGCATTTGGTTCCTGATGTAGTGAATTTTGCAATGGTGTTGGAGGTATTCTTTGTGGAAGTTGTGGTGTGACAAATGGTAACGGCGGAGGTTGAGTTTGAAGAAGGTGAGGCCAACGAGGCGCTTGAGGTGGTGTGTTCTTTACGGCATTGCTGTATGATGTGTGATGTAATAGTGGCTTGGGACCTTGGGAAGAAGTCGGTTGAGTTTGTGAGGATCTTTGTCTTTGGACTGGCATTGTATTAGAAGGAACTGTAGGTTTTGGTCTGGCACGACCGCGAATTGCGTCCTTACGGTTTTTGGCGAAAAATTTTACATACCGTTTAAGAATATGTTTCTGATCGTAAAGAATATTTGGTTGATTCGCAAAGAAGTTGTCATGTTTGACTAACTGCACATTGGGTAATCTTGAGCAGCTACTGATCAACTGATTGTTTATTGAAGTTATTATTGGTGTCGGGATGTCGCTGCGGGGAAGAAGTGTTGAGTAGAATATTTTACTTAAAGGAAATTTCGTTGAGGCTTCTGTAATCAATATTAAGATGTTAGAAATAAGATCTTCAGGAGAACTGGTTCTTTCTAGATCGTTTGTTCCTGTGTGTAATATGAGTAATTGGGAGCAGTGTGGATTTGACTTTGTAAGTACGATCTAGCGTGTTCAATCAGTGGAGTTCTAATATACTTCACTTCCTGGTTTGAAGAAAACATTTTTTCCATGTCTAAAAACTTTTCATTTGAATCACATAGAAAGATCACTTCATTAGAATTATTGGTGTTGTTGGTAGCAGGGGACTTTGGAGGGTGGTGGGAATTAGTGTCTTCGGGTTTGTTTTGTGTTTCTTTTCTTGGCGGATTTTCTGGTGGATCTTGAAGGGGAGAGAAAGAGTTTGATGTCGGTAGATTAACAAGCAGTATCTCATCATCTGACCATTGGTTGTCTTTTGATGCAGGAATGGCAGCTTTATTCTTTGTGCTATCATTGAATTTGTCGTCTATTTCTTCACGAGAGGTCTGGCTCAACGTGTTAGTTGTTTCCGGCGGCAGTTGTATTGTTTCCCAGAGGGCTTTAATTTGTTCCTTAAGAAAGGTGATTTCCGCTTCAAGCTGGTTCTGTTTTCTTCTCATGGTTGCGTTATCCTCCGATATTTTCGCATTTTTCTTTTGGAGTGCTTGATTTTCATTCTGTAATTTGGAAATTAAGTCAGCGTGTTTTTGTAAATCGTGATTTAGAAGTTTAGTATTGTTTTCCAGATCATCAGCAAGGCCCCCTAGGGTTGTTGTTTGTACTTTGAAACTGTGATCTAGTTGGGCAGCTTTGTCTTTTAGGTGCTCGAGGTTACCAGTGTTTGTTATTTTAAACTCTGTAAAATCGGCTTCTAAATTTCCGACGGTATTTCGAAGAGTAGTTAAGGTGTTTAGCCTACTCGGTGTAAGGGAGAGTTCAATGGGTGTTGACAATTGCGTTATACTTGTATTTCCTTTGTCTGCACTGGGTGTTTCTGTTTCTGTTATGTCACTGAGAACATTTTCAGCATTTTCCACGGTAGTGTCGTTTAGTTCCGAAGCCCTTGTGTCCGCAATCTCACATCCTTTGTACTTTGGGAAAAACTTTTGGAGTTCTATATGGAATGTAGATTTGTTCTTTGTGCTAACAGCGCTAGGGTTTCCTGACGACCCGAGACTGTTAACAATAGATAGCAGTGCAGGAAATTCCTGTTGACTCCACTCGGCGAATTTTTTGCCTTGGATCATGATTCTGCCAGTGGAAATAAAGATAGTTATGGTGACCATTTGATCTTCAATGTTATTTTCTTCCTCGTGAATGTGCATGATGATTTTATCGCTTTTGGTTGGGCAGCTATGTGACTCTTGTTCTTGCCATGTTGCTCGATATCCCATCACGTTCAGGTGATCAAAGTATCGCACAGCGAAGGTTTTGATCCATAAAAGTAGCCGGTCCTCAGATGTTACAGAGGAGACAATCTTAGCAGAAGATTTGTAGGCTGAAAAATCGATTTCTTCGAATAAAACTGATTTTGATTTAGTGGATGAGTGAAATTTGTCGACCAGATATCGGTGAAGATCATCACATGGTTTCATGTCCACCATTGAGGCTGGCTTGAATGTTACCTTTTTAGTTTGTCCAGGATTATCTCCAGGCTGGAAAGAGGGGTCATCTTTGTCTTCATCCATGTATATTTACGTTTTGATAAGCTTTTATTTCTCGCACCCTAAAAAGCAGTGACCATTTTCAGTGGTCACGTAATAGTAGTAGTAGTAGTAGTAGTAGTAGTAGTAGTAGCAGTAGCAGTAGCAGTAGCAGTAGCAGTAGCAGTAGCAGTAGCAGTAGCAGTAGCAGTAGCAGTAGCAGTAGCAGTAGCAGTAGCAGTAGCAGTAGCAGTAGCAGTAGCAGTAGCAGTAGCAGTAGCAGTAGCAGTAGCAGTAGCAGTAGCAGTAGCAGTAGCAGTAGCAGTAGCAGTAGCAGCAGTAGTAGTAGTAGTAGTAGTAGTAGTAGTAGTAGTAGTAGTAGTAGTAGTAGTAGTAGTAGTAGTAGTAGTAGTAGTAGTAGTTGTTGTTGTAGTAGTAGTAGTACTAGTAGTAGTAGTAGTAGTACTTGTAGTAGTAGTCGTAATGGTAATAGGACTGAGGGGAGTCCAATTCGGGCTGTAATCAGACGACCGCGTGACGGGAGTCTGATTTGTTTAATAACGAGTATGTTTACAGACACGAATTGGACGACACAAAGCCATTTAATTTCGCGCATTTAATAAGGCATGACGCGTACTGCCCTATCACATTGTCCTATTAGTGCTGAAATCAGGCCTATTGATAGCCAGTTAACCTGTGCCGCAAACCGTCTAAATCCCTGACTATATCGAGTTCTCTATAGGTCTTTTTATAAGGGAAAAATCTTTATTAAAATATGACCAATTTACATTCCATTATCATAGACTAAAAGCTTGATGAAATAAAAATATTAAAAGATCCTAAAACACTAATTTACAGTCTCACGTCATTATCGACTTTCTTATCACACTCTTGGCTAGCTTTTAAGTGGCAGTCATCAATGAAATCCCCTTGTGGGATTTTGTGGAACGGTGTCCTGGAACCTCTTACGCATGTGCGTACCGACCTTAAAATCTCAAAATAAAGCAATGTTCTAATCCGAGTAATAGCAATGTGATAAGGTTTCTCGTTCTTTTCTGAGAGCTTCTCAGCTAGGCGTTTGAGGAAGCAGTTGCAGTCGGCTCCCATCCCACCGTTGGTTCCAAAAACTAGGCGAGTGAAAGATCTCATTTCAACGTTCAGCACCCTTTGTTGATACTTCCGCTTTTTCTCCCCCTCCTAAGGAGTGACAAGTCCGGCTACCACGCAGGCTGATAGCCAGTCAGCTTTGAGAAATTTGTTATAGATATGATTATTATCTTCTTCCTAGCCAATCACAATTCGCCAGAGCAAACCCCTCACAAGCGCCTAAATTTAAATGGCTACAAAAAAATAAATAAAACCAGGATAGTCTGCTGAGTTACAAGGCGCCCAATTTCTTCTACTAAGGAACGCAAATAACAGTAATGAAACTATGAAATAATAACGCGAAATACTTACAAGGCAGGCTAAAAACGAGGTTGAACAAGAGGTAGATGATGACTGAGATACTGTTGCTGTGAACTCTCGCGCGAAACGATGGTAAATAAACGGTGAAGCTTACAAAATAATGCCAAAAATTATACAGAAAATTCCAACAGAATATGAATTGCGATGACTTAGACGAATGTGAAAGGCATGTGCACCAGTAAACAAAGAACTAGCACGATTAACATATTTAGCGATTAATGCGGCCGCAACACGCCGACTTCTTGTCAGGTCTTGTCAATACAACCGGACGTTCCATCAGTTAAATATGTGAACCATCGTGACACCTCTCTTTGAATTTGGTCCTGTTATACAAATGCCGCGGTAAGAGCCAAAATTCACTGATATCTTTTGCTCGTTTTAAATTTTGTAAATCCTCCTTCGTTGTTATTTCCTTTGCCCTTATAACCTTGCCCTATTGATGTTTGATAGACTTTCTGAGGACCAGCGCCAGGCGCTGAATATAGTTCGAGAGGGACATAATCTCTTTATAACAGGCCAGGGTGGTACGGCTAGGAAGAACAATTCCCTTCTATCAAGTATTTTTTCAGCAGGGTAGGGTGGCTTTGGGCAAATGATATATCGGTCCCCAGAAGGGTCACCTCAGGACTCCCGGGATGGATTTTTTTTGTACAGTGTCCAGGCCTCATTTTCCTGGCCGCGCGTTGATCTGGCCCGGCTGCTTCGGCGAACATATTCTCGGTCTGTTTGGATTATATCCTTCGAGTTTGTCAAAGTCTGTGGGATTCGTTTCTCTATCTGGGAAAGCTTCATTGGTTTCTATATCTGCTGCTATCCTATTTCTACGATCCTGGCATGTTTATTTTTCCGTTGGAGTTCGAATTTCGTGGAAAAAGTTGTGTTGAATGAGAGCATGTCGGCGAAAATGGCATCTCGTGTTTCCTACCTTGTATATTATTATTGTATATAGAGTGAATTTGAACAAATTACTGCAAATTATCACGAAACTTCGTTGGAGCAATAAGGACAACAACAATTAACTGCATAGTAAGTTTCATTGATCTTTATTTAGTATTTCCTAGAAATTTTAGGATCTTATTTTTACCCCATACAAACGCTGTAATTTTATTGGAACCGTACTGTGGTACTATCACAGAGCCTGGGTTACCTGTGCTAAAACATGCTTACCTGCATCGATGTTAAGTCCGGCCTTTTTTTTTATTTCTTTTTATTTTTTTTTTATACAACCAAAACAACTCAACCTCGTCCCCAGGTCTTTTCGGTAAAGGTTCCTTAACCTATAGCGGGCTGCATTTTTGACGTCATTTCCTCGTTAAACACTCATCAGTAACTGGTTATGGTGAATTATGCGTGTGCTTTTAGCCAATCAGAATTGGGGAAATATTTTGAATGAATAATAATATTTGTTATGAATTCTAAAACCAGTCCTGTGTGCTGATGAACATGTTAGAAAATTAATAGTTAAAATAAAGACCCAGTCTCTAAGGTTTTCGGTTTTCCGGTTGATTTTTGACCACAAAATAGAAATTGAGGCAGTTTTTGCACCTCATACGGACCTACAGCAATGCAGTGCAACATTGCGAATTTTGTCAAACTGTAACTAATTGCTCCGGCCAAAATAATTACTCTCAAAGCCTGAAATCCGCTAGTAATTAGTTTTATTGATCCTTTATCTTTACAATTTTAAAGGTTTAAACCATCAACTCTTCTTAGAATTATAGAACCAAGGCAATAATTAACTTTAGTCATGCATCGGACTCACTCCCTTGTCAAAAACTTCAAATTCAAGTAACTATACAAGAAGCTCACCTTTGCAGGACCTAGTGCAAATCATTTAAGAATTTGTTCATGCTTAGCGTGCGTATATCGAGTTATGGATGCACGCGGGAAGTTTGGAGAGCACGAAAGATGCGTAAGAGTTGCACGAAGCGATAGCCGAGTGCAACTCTAGCTTCTTGAGTGCTCTCCAAACTTCCCAAGTGCATCCATAACTCGATATACGCACAGCTAAAAGCATGAGCAAATTCTTTTATAACATAGCTGACAAAAATGCTTGCTTTTTGATTAACTACAAAATTCTCGTAACGCGCGACACAATAACAAACGGTTCTATTGGCTGATTGCGAACACGCCACAATCCTCTAGTTTGAATGAAAATATTCTTTTTGTAAAAGTGAGAAAGAAAATTTGCTTCTTTTTTCGTTAACGATCAATGGAAACTAAGCAGAAACAAAGATAAAAGAGTCTTAAAGTTCACCTAAAGTTAAAATACTAACATGTTCGTAAGAAGTCGTGGAGTATGGTTTGAATTTGCTGAAAAGATGTTTACGTTTTGCTCGGCGAAATCCAGAAAACACGTTTTTTAGCGAAGACGAATGTCATCCTTCTTTAAACGTACATTCATTTACGAACATTGGCTGGTCATTACGGCTTCTTGAGAAGACCTGGCAGCAGTTGTTTTTGTGACTAGTAAATTTATGTCTTCTTGTGTAATTTGTGTTGTTATTGCGAGATAAATTTTCCTGCTTAAGTCGGATTGTCCCGGGAGATAACAAAGTGCATAACAAATTTAAAAACAACAATAAAAACGGAGATTTTGCCTTTAAATGTTGTTGATGACCAGTTGGTGTCTGTTCTGTTCCCAGTGAATGTCTTTCAGCCAAAATTTGCTGCCGCTTGTCTTCGACAAATTGGCGAAACGCGCAACTTGCGAGTTTTTTTTAATTCGGCTTTATTTTTGCTGCTTGTTGGATCAGGACCTAAAAGGTCAATGCCGATAGAAAAATTGGGCAGTACTTCACTGGTTTCTTCCATATTTTAAAGAGAAGGAAAAGTGCACTGCAGCTTACAAGACAACAACTTTGCATCCAGGTTAAAAAAAAATGCTTGCGTCATGTTATTTACGCACGGGCGTGCGTAAATAAAGATTTTGTTCATAGCGGCTCAATAGGACTTATATAGGGCAAGCACGCGCGCTATGTTATAATATGTATTATAGCATAGCGCACGTGCTTGCCCTATATAAGTCCTATTGAGCTGCTATGAACAAATTCTTCATTTACGCACGCCCGCGCGTAAATAAAGTTTTTTTTTTTCTCATGATGATGTGTTGAGCAGTGTTTTTCGTCTCTTTTTCCTAAGTACCCAAAAATCGACGGCAATGATGGAAAACCTTCTAGATTTTGTTTGAAATTTGGCTTCGTTCTAACCATTCAAAACGAACAGCAAAAGCGGTCAAGATGTTTCGCAAATAATAGAGCCTGAATGATTAGTTGAAAAGTCTGCCTTAAAGACTGACATTTAAGTGGGAAAAGACCAGAAATTGGTCCGCGTCAGAAAATATCCAGTTTGTATAAAGTGTCATCCGTTACTAACGTTTGTGTATCCTTTACAAAACAAGTTAATTATAAAGTAAGTTTAATAACGAAAAATTGCGTACTTTTGTTCTCGCCGAACAATCCGACTAAGGCAGGAAAATTTCTGTTGCAATAACAAGACAAATTACATAAGAAAACATAAATTTATTTCTCACAAAACAACTTACTGCCAGGTCTTCTCAAGAAGCTGTTATGACCAGCCAATGTTCGTAAATGAATGTACGTTTAAAGAAGGATGACATTCGTCTTCGCTAAAAAACGTGTTTTCTGGATTTCGCCGAGCAAAACGTAAACATATTTTCAGCAAATCCAAACCATACTCCACGACTTCTTATGAACATGTGAGTATTTTAACTTTAGGTGAACTTTAAGAATCTTTTACCTTTGTTTCTTCTTAGTTTCCATTGATCGTTTTACTTAAAGAATTTTCATTCAAACTAGACGATTGTGGCGTGTTTGTAATCTGCCAGTAGAAGCGTTTGTTATGTGTCGCGCGTTACGAGAATTTTGTAGTTAATCAAAAAGCAAGCATTTTTGTCAGCTATGTTATAAAAGAATTTGCTCATCCTTTTAGCTGGGTGTATATCGAGTTATAGATGCACTTGGGAAGTTTGGAGAGCACTCAAGAAGCTAGAGTTGCTCTCGGCTGCGCCTCGAGCTACTCTTACGCATCTTTCCTGATCTCCAAACTTCCCGCGTGCATCCAAAACTCGATATACGCACGGCTAAGCATGAACAAATTCTTAAGTTCCGTTTATGCTTTGTTGCTATCAGGTAAGTTTTGGTAAGTACTTGGTTACTAAGTTTCGGTCAGATGTGAGACGTAAGACTTAAAACTTTCGTTTGGCTATGTTTGAGCAGTTAAATGGACCTATACATTACGATCCCGATAGGTTAGCTAGCCTCAGGTTTAATCCTTTATTATCTGAAACCTATAAAAAATTTAGCCTTTGTAGCCATCATGATCCTGATGCTAATTTCTTCTCGGAGTTAGTTGACTGCGAATATTATACCGAAGAAAACTTCAATGAAATTTTGCATCAGAAAAATATATTAGAAGTCAATAATTGTTTACCACTTCTGCATCTTAATATTCGTAGCCTTCATCGTAATTTGGATAGCTTAGCCAATTTGCTAAAGAATCTAGAGTTGAGGTTCTCTTTTATTGGTATAACTGAGACCTGGCTTCGAGACTCATCGCATCATACCGATATTTCAGGTTATAATTTTGTCCACAATCAACGTAAAGATAGGACAGGTGGAGGTGTAGGTCTATATTTAGCGGACAATTTTGATTTTAAATGTCGACCTAACTTAGTTTTTTCTTGCACTGAATGTGCTGAGACTTTGTATGTGGAAATCAATAGGCCGAAAGAGAAAAGTGTAATTGTAGGTGTGGTTTACAGGCCACCAAATCAAAATTTGCAAGATTTTACGAATAGACTGGATTCGTTGCTTGCAAGTATCTCTAAGGAAAACAAGATTTGCTATGTTTTTGGTGACTGGAATCTAGACTTAATCAACCACCATTGTCACCACACAACTGGAGAATTGTTAGAAACTATGTATTCAAGAATGTTTTTTCCATTGATGACACGTCAGACAAGAATAACTTCTAACACGGCTAAGCTAATTGATAATATTTTCAAGAATAATTTAAACAACTTATCTGTTAGCGGGCTAATGTTTTGTGATATATCTGATAACCTTCCGATTTTCACACTGCTTCTTGATCAAAACAAGAACTTAAATAAAACTTCTTGGCTTTCTTTTCGTGACAAAAGTGGAAATAATGTCGCTAAGTTTAAAGATAGGCTTGCAAACGTTCATTGGGATGAATTATCTGAATGTAAAGATACTGATTGCGCTTATCGGTGTTTTATCGATAAATACACTACCATTTACAATGACTGCTTTCCTCTCAAAAAAGTGAAAGTAAAGAATGTTACTTTGAGCAAACCATGGATAACTAAAGGTCTTCTTAAATCGGTAAGAAAAAAAAAATTATTATACAAGCGTTTCCTTGCTAACCCAACTTCATACCGTGAGAAACTTTACAAGAGTTATAAAAACAAATTGACACATCCCCTTCGCGTTGCTAAACGTCTCTACTACAATAAAAAGTTAGATGAATATAAATCAAATGCAAAATCAACTTGGAAATTACTTAACGATCTTATTAACAAGAAGAAAATTAAGTGTAAGTTGCCTTCCATCTTCAAATCGAATGAAGAAGAAATATTTAATCCTACTCATATAGCAAACCGTTTTTGAGAGTATTTTGCGAATATTGGACCTAACTTAGCTAAATCAATTCCGGCGTCTGACAAATCTCATCGTTCTTTTCTGAATGGAGGCTTTATTAATTCATTTTTTCTTCAATCGGCATCAGAACAAGAACTCACTGAGATTTGTAGCAGCTTTCGATCCGGTACTGCTCCAGGATATGATAGTATTTCAATGAATGTTGTTAAAGAGTCTTTTAACTTAATCTGCGCACCATTGACGTATATAATTAACTTGTCTCTCAATTCTGGAGTTGTACCCCAAGAAATGAAAATTGCACGAGTTATTCTCGGCTTGCACTGTCACGCAATGAAAAATAAAAATGCAAACCATTCAATACAGAAGGACTAGAATCTGGGAAATGAAAAAAGATAAATATACAAAAACCCTTGCCAAGAATCAGGTCTGTGAAATATTTCAAATGCGAGATATTGGGAAAAACGGTTTACCTAAATTTATAAAGCTTTGTATGGAAACGCCATGTTGGTGTCCCTTTCAGGAACACCAATATGGTCGCCGGATACCAACAGAAACATCTATTTTCGAGTTTTTCTACTAATGCGTGAATTCTTCGCTTGAGGAACTCATAAAGATTACAGTAATATTTATTCTGAGACAAGGAATGTTTAGATTGCAAAATCTCCCAAAATCGGTAATATTTTTAACCCACATGAGAGTTTTCCCGGCCGCCAGCTAAATGCCGCGTCACGCAAAAGCCTGGAAATTCAAGCGTCCTCTCTCGCAAAACGAAGAACCCTTTCGAACCAAACATTTGTTTATGTAAAGATGTTTAGGTACTGTAATACCTCGTGAAAGTAGAAACTCAGAAGAATCGATAGTTTCTTAGTTTGATTTTTGATGACGTCACGTGCAACCCAAGAATTCCATTGTTTAAATCTGGTGATAAATCTTTGTTCACAAATTACAGACCCGTATCAGTGTTACCAGTTTTCTCAAAATTCCTAGAGAGAATCGTCTATAATCGCCTTATTAATTTTTGAAATAAATATGATATTCCTTCCCGGAATCAGTATGGATTCAGAAAAAATTATTCTACTGCACATGCTTTAATCCAATTGTATGACAAGATCTTAAATGCACTTGATACTAAAAGGGTAACTTTAGGCCTATTCATTGACCTATCTAAGGCCTTTGATACAGTAAATCATGAAATTTTGTTCGACAAATTAGAACATTATAGAGTACGTGGTATCGCTTTACAATGGTTTAAAACCGGGGGGGGAGAGACGAGGTCTGGGATCGAGAAACGATGTTCTCACAACTTGCAAAGCGGTCACCCTGCGTGGTGGTCAGCGGGTAATAGATGTTTTTCCCACACTAAATATTTTGATAAGCTAGAATCAAACCGGCAGAAGAAATGATTAAAACATTGAAAAAATAATATCATGCATCTTTGTTTTTCTTGCATATCGTATTTTTATTTTGGTACTGAAATCGCGGGGGAGAACTAAACCGCAATCGGGTTGACAATCGTGTTAGATCTTAACCAACAACAACATGCTCGATCGATTTATAGGTTACATCGTTTTTGCCGAGCGAGGACATCAAAGGACTATGGAAATTATGGTGCTGATTAACAAAATATTGGGAAAAGAGTCAAATTTATCGGAGGTAAGTGTATTCAAGAGAGCCTTATAAATATGAGCTTACAGCTGTACATACCATACCTGAATAAACATATAGTCACACTTCATAACGTTTCACTTCGTTTATTACGATCAGTCGACACCTTGAATCCAAAAGTAAAATTCAAAACAATCCTAATAAACGAATCAAAACTACTACTGAAAGGTCTGTACCTTGAAGCGACCTGAACTTTCCTAAGGTTTGCAGCAAAACACTGCTCGATAGCTCAACTCTTCGGCGGTTCTTATCAGCTATACGCAGCTATATGTTGCATATTCCAAACTCTGCCGAGGGAAATTATTTAACAGGAAAAGATAACCACACGCTATGTCTGAAAAGCGACATAAAACCAAAAAATTGCGATTTACCAAAATGTAATAGTGAGAAACAGTCCCGCCTTGGGCCGCCATGATTTTGTTTCTTTCAAAACCGATGAATCTATGGTTTTTGACGTAATGCGCATGATCAGTACACAAATCCGCTGGCAAGACCCTTGCTGATCGCTTTGCAAGTTGTGAGAACATCGTTTGGATTTCATTTAAGAGAATGTATGGGAAGAAGCTTCCCCCTCCCCCCCCCCCCCCTAGTTTAAAAGTTATCTTTCTTGTCGAAAAAAAATTGTGCAATATAATGGTTACAACTCTTCATCATTAGATATCACTTGCGGAGTCCCTCAGGGATCTATCTTAGGTCCCCTGTTATTCTTAGTATATATAAATGATCCATGTAATGTGTCAAAGGTCGTAGAGCTGATACTATTTGCTGATGACACTAATATCTTCTATTCGCATACTGATGCTTCCTATCTTATGGAAGTTATAAATTTAGAATTGAAAAAGATAACGTGTTGGTTTTATACAAATAAGCTATTTATTAATGTTAAGAAATCTAATTTTATCATATTCAGACCGAGACAAAACAGGCAAACACTTGATCTAGCTTTTAATATTAGTAATTATTCGATTGATCGTGTTAAGGAAGCTACCTTTCTTGGTGTAATTTGGGATGAACATTTAACATGGAAATCACATATACATAATGTTACTCGGAAAGTGTCTAAAGCCATAGGTATAATTTATAAATCAAGTTTTTGCCTTAATAATTCCTCCTTACGGATGCTTTATTTTAGCCTTATCTACCCATACTTATTCTACTGCGTGAGCGTCTGGGTATCGACCTACCCATCAAACCTAAGAAGATTAATCACACTTCAAAAACGGGTCATAAGAATAATGTCGAGGAGTGCTTTCGATGCTCACACTGACCCCTTATTTAAAAATTTAAAAATTCTGAATCTTGAGAGTATCTACAAACTTCAAATAGGAAAATTTATGTATCAATACAGATCTGGCTTACTTCCTTATAGCTTCAATAACATGTTTTTGGTGACATGCCAGATGGATTCTTATGGCACTAGAAGTTCGGAGTCTTTTTTATTTACCACAATGCAGGACTAATATAAGAAAGTTCTCCATCAGTTTCCAAGGCCCTAAATTTTTTAACTCTCTTAGTTTTGAAATTCGAAATGCAACAAGTACCACTTCCCTTTGCTGTAAGCTGAAAGCATTCCTCTTATCATAAATAGTAATATATATATATAAGATGAAATGACGAAATTCAAATTGATCATCAACTAAAAAGTGCTCAATGGGTTATATGAAACTGTTGAAAGGGTTGCTAGGTAACAAAAACATTATATAAGAGGGATTATCTGTCGTTATAAAAAAATGTGATATAAGTTATAGCTGATGCTCCTCAATCAATTGGGTCGAGCGCTCTACGAAATACGTTCTACTCAAAAAATGATTATATATATATAGATAGATAGATAGATAGATAGATAGATAGATAGATAGATATATACTTTTGTTTTCTTGCACGTGCGCCCGTGTGCATTTACACTTGTTATTGTCTAACTTGTGAAAAAACTTGGTTCAACAATAAACTCTCAGCCACAAATGCTTTCAAGTTAGTTTGCAGTTTCTCTTAAGCACGCACCTGGACAGCGCATTTTTTAATACACTCCATCAATAAAAATGCTTCGTCACTTGCTACAGATGCCATGGCATTTGGCCTACCAATTTGGTGACGCCGTATAACTCGCGGATCGGCTGCTTCACGGGATGTTTTCCTCATTCCCAAAATCAACTATATAATTCGCCATTACAAGTTTGTATCGCAGGGGGGCATGTATTTTTCTAAAAAAAAAAAAATTCAAAACGACATATCAAATTGGAACAAAAACCCCGACGACGAAAAAATTTATCGTTGAACCGAGTTACAAGTGACCGAATTCCTCATTCTTTAATTTTCAAGAGAATGCAAATCAAGAGAATTGCAGAGAATATTCGTGCATTATTTTTTTAAATTGACAAATTGGAAAAAAGAACCTGACGAAAAGAAAAATTATTGTTGAACCAAGTGTTTTCACAAGTTAGACAATAATAAGTGTAAATGCACACGGGCGCACGTGCAAGAAAACAAAAGTATATATCTATCCATATATCTCTCTATATGAAAACCTTTTTGAAAACGGGTGTATATGTATATATATATATATATATATATGTATATATTTTTTCTTTTTCTTTTTTTTTTTTTACCCTTGCTCTTTTATTTCATTTTTTTTTTGTCTTTTTGTCATTTGGCTTTTTTTTTAACCTAGAACTATGATTAGTACGGCTATCTAATATATTTATTTTAAGATTTACTGTAGCTCTGCCATTGATTTTCCCATGTGTAATTATGATAATATTTTGTTCTAATTATCTAACTGAGGGAGTCCATTATTTATAAGCCCGGTGGCTTCTCTTGGGCTTCCTCGCCATGAGAGTTTAAACAATTAGATTTGTTTTGCTTTGTACAACTAATGGCAAACAAAACAATAAACAATAAACTTTCCCTCCCAAGTATCGCAGAATGATTGTTACAAACCGAAGCCAGATTAACGAGGATATGCCACCCTAAAAATTGTTCTGTCACGGATAAAGATTTGCAACCACCATTTTGAAGGTGGCCATAGTTTTAAAGCAATGAAGAAGAAAGACAAGGTGGTCGAGTCAACTTTAACATTCGCCATTATTTGCAGGAATGGCTCCGAGCCGTAGCCGCCACAATTGTTGACGGGTTTTAGAAGGGAATTAGCAAACCTTACATCACCCACACAACCTACACCAGTTTATACTGCCTTATCAATTTTCAAATAAATGATAAAGAAGAAAATAAAAGATTGGAAAACTGTCGCCTGTGAGAACTTTTCTTTGCAGTTTCTGTTGTAATACTTTAATCAATAATCATCGGATGAGACCTACAGTATTAAGGAAGAAATGAAAAAGAAAGAAAGAAGAAGAAGAAGAAGAAGAAGAAGAAGAAGAAGAAGAAGAAGAAGAAGAAGAAGAAGAACTATGCAGATAAAATACCTGCCCTCGACGATCCCTCATAAAATAAAATAAAATAAAAAAAGTAAGTAGTGTAGTGGAGTGGTAGGAGAGTAACTACAAAATATTTTGATTAGATTGCAAGCCTTGGAACAAACTCCTTTGTCCGGAGGAAACACTGAGTTATATCTAAATATTGGCCAAGGGGGACTGAGGATAATTCTTCAATTTCATTTCATATTCATGATATTTTATTAAAGACGTCCAATAGAAAAATGTGCGCGAAATCTACCTCGGGCACAAAAATCACTTCATACGGATCTTTCAGAGACTAGTTCTTAACAAAAATGAATTTATCAGTAAGGAGTAATTTTACCCGCGTTGCTGTTAGCTTGGCCCAGTTAAAAAAAATAAATAAATAAAGATTGGGGATAACAAAATATTTTCGATTCCCTTTTCAGAGACTAATTTGATTTTCAGTTTTAGGTTAATTAAGTGACCAAAGTTAGTGTCCAAGACCACTTGTTTCATCGGATTTTCAAGCAAAAAAAAATCATAATAGTTAGTAACAAAAGTGAAATCCAGCAGATACTTACTGTGTTGAGCGTTGGCCAGTTGAAGCAAAGCAAATACTAAGACTGAAACAAATAAACAAAGAATTAGCTGGTAAAATGACATTATGACACTTGATTAACTGTTTATTTCTTTGCCAAATTATTTCGATCCGAATAGTTAAGTTCGACACCAAGAGGTCTTTGCACGGTCACACCCAGAAGTAATTTAGCTTCGGGCTGATCAATAGTTAATGATTAAAGGGATAGTTTAAAAAGAAAAAAAAAGAAAAAAGAAAAAGAAAATAAATTGCGCGGTAATTAAAAGAATGAACGAACTTAATCGAAACTGCATTTCCTTTTAATTACCTTACGATAGTCAATTTGTTCTATAAAAATTATTTTAGAAAGTTCAATGGTAGGCACGCCCTTAGGTCAAGGGCCACAGTCTTTTAGAGAGAGAGAGAGAGAGAGAGAGAGAGAGAGAGAAAAAAAAGAGACCCTTGATATGAATTTATAATCAACTAAAGTGCGTCAAACTTAAGTGCGGAAGTTTAAGGTGGCTCTTTCATTAATACTGGAGCTTTTAGCAGTGACAAATTTTCCGTCATAACTTTTTCGTTTTTAACGCGATGGCTGAGAAACTTTGCAAAGAGCAACAGAAGTCATTCGGTAGTAATGTGAAATATTCCGATTTCATTGATGGTAAATATTTCTTGAGAAATTAGCGCTTAAAAGGACCCTACTGTTCATCATTGTCATTCGTCCCCCCTGGGTGAGGTGCGAATTCTTCGCAGAACTGCCACTCGTGCTCATTTTGTAATCATAAACAAAGGTGCTGGACGGTTCTGTCTGAGCTCTGACATGAGGTAGCGTCCAATCTCAATACCTTTTCCTGAGTTGGAAGCAACGAACAGCAGTAAACGTCGCTGAAAATGCATTGCAATACATCAAAATGTATGCAACAGGAGTTTGAGCCAAAACTGCCAAGGGATTTTTTTAAAGTGTCGAGGAACAAGTCATTCTACTTCAGAGCAAGGTTTGGAGCAATTTATAGTGCTTCTAAAACTAAAAAGTACCTTTTAAAGAATAGCACGATAGGCAATCGGTTTTTGTTTTAAGGATTAGCAAGCATTGAATTTACTTGTCCCGAAAATTCAAACTGGCGTCTCCTTCTACCTGATAATAATTTATTTTTGAAATTCCAAAACAATTTCACAGCTGAATTTTGACCGACAGTTACGGACTTCTGCTCCAGCCATTTTTCTGAAATTCCTCTGGCTTATTTATTATATCAATTAAAGCCGATACCAGAAATTTCGGTAAAAAAATATCAGTTATTTTTTTTTTACTAGACGCGATTTTCTTTGAACAGTAGGGTCCTTTTAAGAGCTAATTTTGCAAGAAATATTTATCATTAATGAAATCGGAATATTTCTTACTTTTGCCGAATGATATCTGTTGTTCTTTGCAAAGTTTCTCAGCCATCGCGGCGTTAAAAAAAGTTACGACGAAAACTTCGTCACAGCTAAATGCGCCTGTATTAATTACGGAGCCACCTTAACTAGCCGTCCATAACATCGGCGTGTCTCGTATCTTGCACAATTCACATTTTTACACGCAAACGTATTGCTTCCCTGAATAAAGCAAACATTTATTGTCTTGCCCTTTTTTGTTTTATTTATTTATTTATTTTTTTATAACAGAGTTGTGTTTCGCAGCCCTAGATATTCCACGAAGACTTCCTCCTACACCCCACGTGCAGCAACTACGGTAGCCTGTTCCAGGCTCCGAGATGGTGGTGGAAAGTTAGGTGGAAAGTCGTTCAGTAATAAGAAATACGAAAAACGCGCGGGGGCTGGGGAGAGACAGGGCTCCCATTTTTCCCGCCGCCACCGCCCCCTTTCCCAAGTCGTGCGCGTCTTATTTTCGCTTTGCTCTTTTTAATACATTCCTTCTATACTATCTGAGAGCCTGGCACAGGCTACAACCTTAGGAATCGTGAATACTTTTTGTTTCGTTTGGGCACTAAAATGGCTGTGAACAGCATCAACCAAAACTGAGAAATGCGATGCGCGCTAAGTCTAACGTCAGGTGATTATGGTTGATAGCACGGCTGCGAGACCTACAATTTAACGGGTTTTTTTTTCAGTTCAGGTTTATTTGCGGGATACTTTTTTGTTAATCATTTAGTCCCTCCCTCTAAGGGTGAACTGATGTTGAAGGCTCCTACAGTTCAATTAATGGGGATGTGAAGATTTTTTTTTTTTTTTGGGGGGGGGGGGGCTTAGAGTTCATGTTATTACTTTTAAATTTGATTGCATTTATCATAAGTATAAAAACGGAGGCTTCGCTTTTAGCCCTGGCTAAATCTATATATATTGTATGTTTACATTCAATATCAAGCATACTACATATCCTTTATAATACGTATTTCATAAATACGATTCTCTGTCTATTTTGGTCTCAACAAATAACATGAATACTTTATCAATTGGTTTGATGTAATTTGTATATTATTTTGTTCGCAATATCCATAACAACTTTAATTATATGATACTTTCTTTGGTATATACTCTTTTTTTTTTTTTAATCGTATAAATATGATCCCAACATTTTTTTTATATTTATTAACAGTCGCATAATGATGTTGACTACCACAATTAATACATACAGCAGCTGATACAGTCCCATTATCTTGAATAAGTTGTTGATTTTCAAAACATGGTTCAACATGGTCGTATGAATTTCAAGTTGTTTATCACAAAATGGACAATAGCTAATAAACTTTACTGAGAAACTGTGCTCTGTATACAGCTATTTCGAGAAAGATGTAGGAAAAAAGTGCACGCGACAATCCCGAAAGGTAATATGGGATATGATCAATACACTGTTTCTGACACTGTAGCTGTCGAACCTACTTTTGCTGCGTCGCTTTACCACCAGGAAACATAGTCCATGGCCTCTCGTGCCATTCTTTCAACATTTCTATGAAGAACAGCGATCTCAAAACCACCCACAGTACCTTTCGGGATTGTCGCATGTACCGGGGGGGGGGGGGGGGAGGAGGGTACTCGATATATCCTTGAGTGGAGAGATGAGGCCCGACCCCTCATACCCTGACCCTGTTTAAGACAAAAATCGCTGATTTTCCTACCCTGTTTAAGACAGAATTCTAAGACATTCGTAGAACAGACGCGCAGGTTGTCTATCGTCCAAGAAAAGATACCCTGTTAAAGACAAAAACTGATAAAATCGATACCCTAATTAAGACAAAAAATGATAAAATGGATACCCTGTTTAAGACAAAAATCCCGAAAAACATAACCTGACTGGCCGCACGTCTCTATTAACCCCTTATAAGGGAGTACCCCTCCCGGGTCGCATGCACTTTTTCCGACAACCTTTCTCGAAATAGCTGTATGCATAAACAACAACATTCTAATGAGTCATATCCTCGATCAGGAAACCCCCTAACGTATTACATCATCGACTTCCTGTTTTTCTGAGAATGTCTAGCCATGGTGCCTTTTTCCTGTTTCATATAAACGCACGCATCCACGAAATTTTAAATAATAATAGTTTCAAAAATCTTCATCAATATATAGTTTCCCAAAAATTGAATCTATTAGATGGAGAGTGGTATTGAGATGGCTGGAAATGAGATCAAAATTCATCTAGTGCCGCCATCTCCAATACTACTTACAGCTGTTCAAAAAACTTCACTCAAAAACAATTTCAAAGGATTTTTCCGTTTGAATAAAAGTATACAAAAAAGGATGTATTTCACATAATATCAGTGCTTGCTGCAACCTCGGGGTCTTAACTGAAGATAAGGCATATTAATGCAAAATGAAGCAGACTAAATAGGCGCTGTAAATATTTATATTTGCCGTCTTTAACTTAATAAATGATACCAGTTGATAACTTTCTTTTCTTTTAAAACACAGAGACACATTTAATTTCTGAAAACAAATGTCATGTCAAACATCGACAATCATTGATATAACTTTGTTAAATCAGTTTTTTCCCGAACTTCCTTGAATGACGTCAATGCATCTATTTGTTAGCATATAGAGAGTGATCTTAAAATGTAACTCATCGCATGTAAAAAAAACAAGAATAGGTAATTAAAAAAGTAGTTTTCCTATGCTGTGAACAAGAATCTTATCATGAAACACGCTCCATGGTATTTTCACTGAGCTGGAGGTTTCATTAACTTGAGACTCAACTATGTGCATACACCACAACCATCACACAATGTGCTTACGCTTCAATATCAGGCCTCTGTCATATATGAGTGGAGCGACTAACCCTGTCGGCTTAAACTTCTACAAACAAACTAAAGACATATTTATATAATGGCAATCAACAAGGTAATAAGAAATGCTTTGAAGTTTCATTTAACTCTAGTCGGCCAGAGCAACCCTTCCTTGGAAAGAAATGCAAAGCTTCGAGGTCTTAAAGCAGGGGAAGACTTAAGCTGCCTAATTAAACATACTCAATGCATGATTGCGTTCCTAAATTGCGCATGAAAATGACTTGCAAACAAACTTTTTTTGGAACGTGTTTGGAACACTGAATGCCCGCAAATTCCCAGGTCTAACAAAAAAAAAATAGTTGTCACTTATTTAAACGATATTCAAAATGTCCCCAGTCTGTTCCTAACGTTTATTTCTGATTTGCAAATGCGGGGTATGTTGATTTTGTGAAAACCTTTGATACACATAGCAATATCCAGCAGTTTTTAATATTATTGCTCAGTTTTTTTTTTTTTTTCAGAATTTATAAACTTCAGCTAGACAAACTTTATAATATCGTTTTGACAAGACAAATGGCGGAGAATAACACGGTAATGGCGTGACCAGGGTTTACGGGTTTGAGAAAATAAATAAATTAATTAACTGAATTAGCCTTACCTTTCATGTAACATAACAACACTGTATTTATGAATCGCTTCATTTTACACTGTGCGTGGTCACCATTTGTGAGTTTTGTTGTAACTGGGATGAAAGGTTTAAGGCTCAGAAATTATTCTATGGTCACTAATTTGAATTTGCGAGTAAGCCAATATGATTTGTTCACAATAGGTCCATTGGAGCTAACTGTTCACGTGGTACAAAACCGCCAAGCTGGAGAGCAAAAGTCGCACTGGGACAAGAGAAACAAAGGAAATTACCATTTAAAGTTATGTTGCCTTTGTTTGTCTTTTCTCGGTGCGACTTCTGCTCTCCAGCACGGTCGTTTGTTCCACGTGAATGGCTAGCTGCAAAGGGCCAATTACAGTGAGCTAAATATATGCCTTGTGGTTAATTGTCATGCTGGATCCGGAAACGACAAGGAGTTTAAAACGGTATTAAAAAGACAAGAAATTATAATAGACATTTTTTTTTTTTTTTTACATATTTGGCACTTGGTTTTTGGCCAGAAGCAAAGTCTCGCATTCGTTCATGCCAAGAACAATCGGCCATTTCCGACTTCCTAACACCCGCCCTTTCAAAGCAAAGCTAAGTGCAACACTTCAGTGTGATAATGACCTTCATTTGCAAGAGAATTAAAATATATATATATTTTTTTTTTTCGTATCAATGGCTTCGCACTTATCTTCGCTTTCAAACAGACGTTTGGGGTAACCGGGATATATCCTACTAGCTCATATTGTAAGCGTATGCATGGAATAAACTTCTAGCCTGTAGCGCCTGTCATGCAGGCTAGGCAACTTCTCAGTAGCTTGGGAAATTTCGTATTCAAGGATTACAGACATTGCGGTCTTAGAGACATTCTTCCGCTTATGAAGCCAATCGGTGGTTTCAAATTTCTAGGGGCGAAATATATTGAACCTTGGACGTACATGCAAATTCATACCGCCATTCATACCGAGAGTTTTTGATATGTTGCAGCATTTCGAAAGGATTTTACCTTTAGTGGAAAGCCTTTGATCTTCCCTACAATATAAGGTATATTTTATGGTTAGTGGCGCTGCTGGGAGCCAGTGACGTCACCAACAATGGTCGCCATCTTGGATTTTTCAGGTTAAAACAGCGAGAAAAGGTGATTTTTTGTGCTTGAGATGAAAAATAACACATAAATAAGCACGTTGCATGATTTTAGCCACAAAGTTTACTTTTATTTTTTAAAAAAGGAGTTAAAACATGTACTTTTACTCTAAAATGGCTCGACCACCTCTTACTTATGACGTCATATCTCGTAACCATAGAAACTGACCATCACTGAACTGAACTCAAAATGCGCGCGATGGATGAACGAACAGTGACTGAAAACATCAGGTGCTGATGTTTTATCCTCTAGGGGAAAACTCAAGGGGGGGGGGGGGCATCCACCTCCCTCCCCCTCCCTTGTACGTCCAAGGGTTAATATAAGCCTGCATACAAAATAAATTATCATGTATAGAACACTAAAAAAAACAGTACATGATATATATATATATATATATATATATATATATATATCTGTCTGATTTTAGAAAAAGGTAACTATCTCAGAATCCCAACCATTGGCTAGTGTAGCTTTCTAACTCACTGTCGTACCGGAACGGTCAAGCAGCAAACAGTAGTTTTCAACAACAACAACGATTTATTTATTAGCGAATGATAAAATGGTGCTATACAGTGAAACCCCTTGCCTAAGAACCTATATTTTACGAACCTGTTTAGTCTAGAAATTGAAACAATTTCTTAGTTTCTAAAATCTCTGAAAAAATTTGCCTGTACCCTTGGGCAAAAGTTAGATCAGTCACTGTTCAGAATCCTCTTTGAAGACATACCTGCATTATCGCTCTAACTGGACTGTTTAAATGCCAATGAGGTCAATACTTTAGGTTTTCTTTATATGGTCATTTTTACATAACGTCTTATTTGGTGTGCAGATTTTATATGAGGAATAAGCTGAACCACTAAATTCTCTTGGCTATATTGTATGTTTCTTATTCAGAACATAACCTATGTAAGAACCTAAATAGCCTTAACCTGTACTAACTACCATTTATATATTGAAAAGAATAACCTGTTTAGGATAACTTTGAAAAATCCAGGTTCTTAGTCTCTTGGTACGTTTTACTGTAAGACAAAGGCAAGGCGAAGGAAACTGAGGTGCTACGTTAAAGAGGAAGCTAATTAGGACACACGATTAATGTTCAAGTGAAAGGTATATAATGATAACCTTCAATCGTCAATCTCGCTCCCCTCTTGGATACATGGTAGGGCAGCATAAAAACGCTCGGCACGTTCACTTAAATATTTTCTAGCTAGATTTAGACACTGCTGCTTTACATCTTCACGAATTGGCCTTAGTTCCTGCCTCAGTGTGGTCAGTAGGTCTATTCGCAGTGGAGTTGCTTGCCTTTTCTTTGTGTACGAAACTAGCCTGGGTTGCTGTTTTGGGTCAATAGTGAAACGCACGAAGGCGCAGTCGGGATGATCTACAACTTTCAGATTGCCCCTGTCATCAGGCTGTTCCCCAATTCCAACATTAATCCACGCGATTTCTTTGACCTCAAATTTCTCGTGCTGTAAATCTTCGTTTCTACTGACGTATTTTAACTTTAAAAATGACTTGTAGTCCTTTATCATGTCCAGACCTACCCAATAGACCTTGACGTTTGATAAACCACTGCTGACTAGAACGTTTTCCCAGTCTTTGGGTGTTTCAATTTTCTCTTGGGCGTTAAAAACTTTTTGAATGTTTCCAAAATATCTATCGCACACACTATACGAGTGGCCCTCCAACAAAAATTTTAAGTCTGTTCGTAGGAAGTCTCCTCTTGTGACCAGGTAATCCATATAAAAAAATAGAAAGTTTTGCTTAAACTGAGCCGGAGAATTGTCACACCACACTATAAGATGGTCATACCTGTCTCGGCCTTGCTCCGTCTGAAGTTTTTTGAGAAAATAGTCCAAGATTGAGATCACTTCATTTGGGCCTCCACCAGCAATAGACTCGTCGTACATAAAACAGTGTATAACCTCCTGGTTTGCGCAGTATATACCCATTAGGCTTGTTCTGAGCTTTTTTGAGTAATACCAGTCTTGAGAAGACACCTTTGGTGTAGGTAAGCTTTTGTGAAAATCCATATGCAAAGTAAGCGTTTTCGAGGCCATTTTAGTCCATGCAAAGGGGCCTGACTACGTGAGGCTTAACACATCGTGCCCTCTTTAACGCAGTACTCAGTTTACTTTGAAACTTATGTCTTCAGTTATTTACAGCTTGCGCTAGTGGCTCGATATTCAAAAAAAAAACACTACCGTTATCACTTACGTTTGCGACAGTCATTGGAAGAGAAACTTAAGAGAGCGCGCGCAGGTCTTGCACACAGTTGTCTTCACATTAGGGACCCTAAGCAAAGACGACTTTGAGCGATGCACGTCAACCGGAAGTGAGGCCTTCTCTTCTTTTATATGCCTTGACGCTAAAAAATTTGTATTTCTAAGTTTCTTTTCTCTTATAAAGACGATTTGCCCGGGATTTTGAACCCATCCACTGCCCAATGTTGCAAAAAGCCCACTTCCGGTTGACGTCCGTCGCTCAAAAACGCTGTTGCTTAAGCTCCCTTTTGGAGCCAAGAGTCAC